>NC_059079.1:38790481-39095481 GCF_020497125.1 Mauremys mutica | reverse complement strand
GACTGTGCATTATCCAAACATTCCATCAGCTATACGCCCAGTACCCCATGGAGAAGGACTGCCGGTTCCTGATGCACCAGAATCATTCTCACTTGAGTCAGACGAGGAAGAGGAAGAGGATGAAACTTCTGGTCCTGAACCATCAATGTCACAGGACCCACATTTTCTCCCATCCTCCTCCTCTGAACCACACATCATAACACAAGGTGAACTGAATGACCTTGTCAGGGATTTGGAACTACCCAAGAGTAAGGCAGAGCTGTTGGGCTCCAGACTACAGCAGTGGAATCTCCTGGCAGGTGATGTTAGGGTTTCCATGTTCCGTGACCATCAAAAGGATCTTGTCCCATTCTTCTTCTTGGAAGGTGATCTTGTAGCCTGCAACAACATCGATGGTGTGATGGCAGCCCTCAACATCCTTCACGATCCAGATGAGTGGAGACTGTTCATTGATTCATCGAAGACGAGTCTTAAAGCTGTTTTACTGCATAATGGCAATGTTTTGCCATCAATTCCAGTTGGTCATGCAGTCCATATGAAGGAAACCTATGACAACATGAAACAACTTTTGAGGTGCATAAACTATGACCAACATCAGTGGCAGCTTTGTGGCGATTTGAAGGTTGTTGCTCTCTTGCTTGGTCTGCAGACTGGGTACACAAAGTACTGCTGTTTTCTCTGCAAATGGGATAGTCGTGCAAGAGATTCCCATTACATCAAGAAAGATTGGCCACTCCGACAGTCATTGGAGCCTGGGAGGAAAAGTGTTCAGCATCCACCACTTGTTGAATCAAGGAAGATTTTGTTACCACCCTTACACATCAAGCTGGGTCTGATGAAGAACTTTGTCAAGGCCATTGACAAAACACAAGCAGCTTTCAAGTACCTCCGTGGAAAATTTCCAAGGTTAAGTGAAGCTAAGATAAAGGAAGGTGTCTTTGTTGGTCCTCAGATTCGTGAACTTCTTCGAGATGATGCATTTGACCATGCACTGCGTGGCAAGGAAAAGAAGGCATGGAAAGCCTTCCAGTTAGTGGCAATAAATTTTCTCGGAAACAACAAGGCAGACAACTACAGGTTGTTGGTGGAAAACCTCCTCAAGGCATACAAAAGCCTTGGTTTGCAACATGTCACTAAAGATACATTTTTTGCACTCTCATCTAGATTTTTTTCCACCGTACTGCGGAGCAGTGAGCGACGAGCATGGCGAGCGATTTCACCAGGACATTGCAACAATGGAGAAATGCTATCAGGGCAAATGGAGCCCATCAATGCTTGCAGACTATTGCTGGACAGTGACAAGAGATGCTCCATTTAATGAATACAAGAGACAAGCCAAGAAGCGCCGAGTAGACACTGAATAGGACTAAACTATGTACATAATAGTTTTTTGCCTTTTGTTTCATAATCAATTTTATTTATATAACCCTTTTGCTGATTTTTAAAGTGTTATATAAACAGGACAGGTGAAATATTATCATGTAAAGCAACCATAAACACACGAAAAGACCTAAGTTTACAATTTATGATTAAAACTCTACTATCTACACAATATACATAGACATAAAATGTAAAAACTTAAATATCTTAGAAACAGTAGCCAATCAGTTATTTTAATTGTCATATTTGAATTCAGCACATCAAAATACATAATAAATATCACATTTTATCTCTGAAGCAGACGACTTCTCAAAAATTGTAGACCAGTGTTATTTGGATCACACCCCACAAGGAATGACTGGGATATACTTACCTCACATTACTGTTTCCAAGCCATTGTCAGAGACTAAAGCCCAGATCAGATAATGGGCTCTGCATGGGCAGATTTGGGCACCAGGTAAAGCATCATAGAAGTCAATAGAGCTCTGTGTGGGTGCACCCACATGGAGCTCATTATCATTACATGCTCATCTGGAATACTGGATGGTAGCCTGAGTTGTACCTAGCTTTAAAAATCAGTCTTGGGGCTAATTACAGATCAGTGAGTTTTGCTTCAGTATCAGCTAAATTAATTGAAAAAATAATTAAATATAACGTTGTAAAACACCTAGATGAGTATGCTATGATAAAGATAAACCAGCATGGCAGCTGTAAAGGATAATCATGCCTCTCCATTAATTACTATTCTTTGAAAATGTTAACATATAATGGATAAAGGACAACCAGTATTGTAATTCATTTGTGCTTTTGGAAAGCCTTTGATGAGTCCATCATGAGAGACAATTAAGGAACTAAGGAGTCAGAAGGGGGCATATAATGTTCTGCTGTGGATCAGAAACTGATTATGAGGAGAAAAACAAAGGAATAAGTAACTGATTTTCAGCATGGAAGAAGTTTAGCAGTGGTTTCCTCCAAAGGAATTGTATTAGGACTGGTGGTGTTTAATGCATTTATTTAACTTCTGGAAGAGGTGGTGAACAGTTAAGTGACAACATTTGTGGACGACAGAACATTGTTTGAGTTAGTCAGGTCTAAAAGGGATGCTGAGGAACTTCAGAAGAACCTAATAAAACTAGAAAATTAGGCCACCTGGTTCAAATGAAAGATAATGCATATTGGAAGCAAAAATCAGAATTACTCATGCATACTGATAGATTGTAAACTAAGTGTAACAATTCAGCAAAAAGATTTATGGCTGCATCATTCTGGATTTAAAACATCAGTAATCAGGAGTGGTCAAGAACAGACAGGATGCAAGGCTGCATAAAGAAAGGAATAGAAGATAATATCAATTCCATTGAGTGGTATTAATCAGTGGTATACCCTCATCTTGAATAGTGTGTGGAACATTAGTCTCCACACCTCATTAAAGATCCGCACAAATAAAAAAGTTCCAGAAAAGGGCAACAAAAATGATGAGATGATTGGCAACAGGAAAGATTTTAAAAGATTAGGACTATATGTTTTAGAAAGGAGAGAAATATGATGTAACACATTAATGATATGTAGAGAGTAGAGATACTAAATCAGGTGCTTCTATTTACTCCTCATAACACAGGAACAGAGGGACACCCATTAAAATGAAAAGTTAACACATTTAAAAACTGATAAATGTAAATGCTTCTTTACAGAACTCATAACTGATCTGTAGAACTCACTACCACATTACAGTACATTACTGAGTTAAAGAACTTACGGGGATGCCAACAATGATTAGATTCCTTTCAGTTCCTGGGGAAAAAACATGCATGTTTAGTAGACAGAAAATGAGGTTTTCCTTTAAAAAAATGCTCACTTTTCTTTCCAGTCTAGTCTAGAAATAATGATAGTACCACTGCAGATGTTCTCTAAGTTTTAATGACATTCAGTTTTCATTGGATAGCAATAACACAGAGAACATTACTCTGTGTGTGTGTGTCTCTCTCTCTGTATTTCCACATACACCATAGGGGCCTAATTCTGGGCTGACTTACGCTCTGCATATCTTGGATAATTATCTAATTTGAATATGTATCTCATGGTGTGTCTGACATTCAGTGTTGGATGGTTTGAGCAACGTGAAATGCCCTGATTTACTTTCTGATGGGACAGATATTTTGGAAGCAGATCTTTTCCCAGAAATCTTAAGGGTTTATTGGAGGTTTTCTTGTTGAATAATATCTTGCTCGTGTTATTGTAAAATTATAAACTTTTCCGTCTAAAAAGCATGGCTTGGATTTAAGTTTATGACTGAAACAGACTCTTATCCATAACTGTATTGGAAATTGATTTGATTATTACATTTCCCCTTTACCCTTCCTGCTGATGTTACACAACTGCTTTGATGGATCCAAAACATGGCACCTTGGCACTCTTGTGCAATTTGGCCTAATCCTGAAGACCATGCTCAGCCCAGTTACCTGGGATATGTAGTAGGAAGACAAAAAGCAGAAGACAATTCTTCTCCCAGACATGCAGAATCACTCCCAGAAGCTCCAGCACCCCAACGTTTGAAGCAGCAATGCCATTTATGCACTCCTAGTAACAATGGATCTCTGCCCATGCCCCACTTCCACCTGCCCTCTAGAGCACTGAGTTCTGCACTATACGCTAGGTGTGCGTGGTTATGTGATGACCATGGCTGATACACCGGGCATAATTCAGCAACCTCCAGAGCAAAAAGTACAAGCTCCTACTGAGACCTGTACCACAAACTCATCAGTAAGTTACATGCACATTTCATTTGGCTCTGAATCTCTGTCTTATTTTACCAAATGGAGATCTTAAAGATCTTTGCGCTCAGAACTTCTAGTTGCACTCTAAACTTTTTTGTAAGCTGGTGATATGGCCTTTTCACACTATTGTCTTGGCATGTGGAGCAGCCAAATTATCTCAAGAAATCTGCTGTCAGTTTTCTCTCTCTTTAGCACATCATAATGTGAGCTATGTGTGGGCTTCAGTAAAGGAAATGACTTTGTATTGAAAGTGTTCTTCTTAACTTAGTAAAGGACCAATTCACATTCTTCTGTTCTTTTTATGGATGTAATGTATTTTTTATTGTAAGGCTCCCCAAGATGTCCTTGGCATAATGTCCCAAATGGCTTGGGATTTAATTGTTTTATCCAACAGTATAATACAGCTCTTCTGTTTTTAGTCTGAATATCTGCATGATCATAAGTAGTCCTTTTGCATTGCAATGTGAGGTTCTGTTTGTGTGGAAATTTCCACCTGCACCCCTGAGCAGAGTAGCAGACGCATTGACAGGTAAAAAAAGGTGGATGAGTGTCAGTGCTCTTGCAGTTATTAAAACTCACTTTGTATACTGCAGCAATAGCTTTGAGATATTTATTTTGATTCAGCTACAAGCAAGATATATAAATGTTCTATATTTTTACACTTTGATATTTTTTCTCATTTTACTGCTGCCAGTTTTCTGCCTTCTCTCAAAGTGGGATTTTGGTTAAGAATAAATCCTGTGTCAGATGAGTAAGGAGTGAGTCTATCCTTTCCAAATAACTTACTGTAACTTTTTAGAATAGTTCAACTCAAGCAAATTGTCACAACTGAAATACATTTTCCTAATTCGGTTTCATACCACTCAGATATCCCCAGGAGATTCTCTTCAGAAATTGGATTAATTTGCCTACTATAATATAGGGTATGCCGCCTCTCAGTCTTTGGAAACCTGCCAAACAAGGAGCTTATATATTTTCAAAGGGGAATATTAAAAGTAGGAAGGGGAAGGAGATGGCCGAAGTAATAATAATACACACTGATATATAGTTCTTCTCACCTTCAACGGACTTCACAAACATTAACTGATGGATTCTCATGGCATCCATGATACAATATTAGCCCATTTACAGATAGGGAAAGAGAGGTTAAATGACCCAAAGAGAGTCAGTGGCAGAGCTGGGATCAGAGTACACTGGCTCCCAATCGTAGCAAAAATATTTGCACTCCCAGAGATGCAAGGAGAATGCATTGGGTTCTGAATTCAAAGTCAGTCTTCTCACTCAGAGCAACTGGGGCTGGAAACATTGGCGGTTGCATGCTCAGCCCTGAGGAAAGGAGTGTCTTGGACCTATGTCCAGAGAGCTCCTGTGGTGGAGGGTGGGATGAAAACTTACAGAGGAGGGAGGATACATTCAGCCCAAATCTTTTGAAAGGAAGATCACTGTAACAGGGGATCTCTGAAAGGGGAAGGACGAGTAAAGAGAATGGTGTCTTTGTGATCTTACAAGTCCCCTGGATAAATAAGTGTGCAGATGTCAGGCACCTACATTCATATGCCAAGTACAGGTAATTTTAAATACTTTATGAGCTCTATATGTCTTGGAGAAATATGGTAGTAGAAGAAGTGGTTCAGTGTGGTTTATTTGTTTGAGGTTGGGTTGGAAATGGAGGAAAAGTCCACATCAAGAAATGGCTCCAGGTAGAAAATTGTAGCGTTTACTGCTTTTTCCAGTTGTGGAGGGAGAAATTGTAGCTGGCTCATCATCTCTTTTTGTGTGAAGATAGAAGTATGCATCTTGTCCCCCATTAGCGTGCAGTAGCATCAGCATGAGCAAAAGAAACAGCAGCTCTTTGGACATCAGCAGTGCAATATAAGGAATGGCAATAGGGCTTATATGTTAAGGCAGCACAACCATCCAGTTTGTGGGAAGCCAATCAAAGCTTGTATTACAGATGGTGAAAACTTCCTCTTCTTAGCAGAATGTGGCATAAATAGTATAATAAACCTTGAGTCCACTTGTTGACCATTCCTTTAGATATGGTAGTCATATAAAAAGGACCACAAGTTCTTGAAAGATCTATTCCTTTACACATTCTTCTGTAAATATAACTATAATAGACACATCAGTGTCAGGCCTTTCGCTTTGGTTATGACCCTTTGGAACCAATCCACTGAAACCAAAGGGACTTAAAGCTGCCTTAATTAGGGAGCTGAGAATCCCCACTCTCCCCATTGCAGGCTGGCATAAAGGTGGCATAGTCATAGGCACTGAAACTAAGGGTCCTGGGGGTGCTACTGAACCCACTGGCTTGAAGTAGTTTCCATAATATACAGCGTTTAACAGTTTGGTTCAATGGCTCTCAGCACCCCCACTATAAAAATTGTTCCATCACCCTGGGTATAGAGGGCCCTTACTGCACACCCTTGCCCCCAGCTTTGATGCCATAGGAGGCCTTCCAGAGGTATGTTAGAACCAGAGGGGTAATCCTGAGCCCTAGGGAAGCTTAAGTTAGAACAGGCTTGTGGTTACTCTCTCTGGGTCCGGTGGCTGGCTCAATCTCCAGCTGCCCTCAAGATGTAGGAAGAAGTAGAGGTAACCTAGAGCCACCTTTGCCTCCTCCTTTACTTGACACATTTGAGCATCCAACCCATTAACATTAGTTTTAGTCTAAGGCAAAGCATTTGTTGAACAGAAACCTTGTAGAACAAATCAATATACAATGCAACTGATCCACTGGGGTTGATTCTGCATTCATAAATTCTGGTGCAAATTAGGTGAAGCCCAGGGCCGGTGCAAGGATGTTTCGCGCCCTAGGCAAAACTTCCACCTTGCACCCAATCAGCTTAGGTGTTGCAAGCCTGGGAGGCAGGAGAAGTGAAGCAGCCATGGCATGCTCGGAGAGGAGGTGGGGCGGGGGTGAGCTGGGGCAGGGAGTTCCCCTGCGTGCCGCCCCCCCCCTTACTTGTTGCAGGCGGCCCTCCCCGCGCTCCTCTGCCCCAGCTCTGCCCCAGCTCTGCCTAAATGCCGGCGGCGACCGGGGTGGCCGAAGATCCGGCCGCTGTGGTCACTGCCGAAGAAAATGGCGCCCCCCCCCAAATCCCAGCACCCTAGGCGACTACCTAGGTCGCCTAAATGGTTGCACAGGCCCTGGTGAAGCCAGTAGAGTTACACTAGTGTGGAACCAGTGGAACCAAGATCAGAATCAGGCTCATTTCATTTGAATAGTCAGAATAGGTATCTCATGACAGCCAACAGAATTTTGTTAAGGGGAGACTAGTTCACATGGCAAAAGTCAAACACAGAGCAGAGAGTGTTATTTGTTAGGTAGCGCAAAAAACAGTTGTCCTTGGTTGTGCCCCCATCTCTGCCACTGATTTACTGTTCGACCCTGTGCAAATCGCTTACCCTCGTTATATCAGTTTCCCCCATTTGTAAAATAATTACCTACCTCAGAGAGCATTGTGATTTAGAATTGAAGTTTATACAGCAGTTTAAGATCCTTAGATAACAGACAGGTGAAATCCTGCCCCATTAAAGTTAATGGGAGTTTTGCCATTGACTTAAATGAGGCCAGGATTTTACCCACTCTATCCCATGTGTGTAAAATACTATGATCTTCCACCTAAAAGCCATATATAAAGCCATAAGTGGTATAATGTTTTTGTAGTTATAATACTTGAAAAAGGGGGCACCAAAAACTCTTCATACTTAGACCTTTTATTATCATGCCTAATAAACAATACAGGGTAAAATTGTCAACATTCAATATTTTATCATTTGTGTTGAAGTGTCTCATAAATAAGTAAACCTACAATTTGCCTCACATTTTAAACTCTCTGTTAATTGTTGTTGATTTGTTGGACATACATCTTTCAAAAGGATTTTTGCTTTAGGTGTTTGTTGCTTTACTAAAACCTCACAGATCTCTAAATGCACTCTTCAGTGAGTAACACTTTTTTCAATATTTTGAAACTTAACATTTTAGCTTAGTGTGCAATTCCATGAAAGTAGTTAATATTTAGATGCATGCTATCTCTCTTGTATTTGCTGCTGAGCCTTTGTGCCACAAGGTCCCTCATAAGATTATATAGTAGCTCTCAATGTGTTTTTTCCCTGCATATCTTGATTTTAAAAAGACAATGATTGATTTTCTATACTTCTTGGTTAAGTAACAGGTTGATTGAAATCATTTTAAGAGCATTTGGGAGAGAGAACTCTAGCATGAATTTGGAACACAAGCTCTGAGAATTTCAAAAGCTTTTCTGGATGTTTAGAAAGCTTAATTCCAGTGAATGCATTCATGAGCTCCCACTCTTCTATATAAATATGTATCTTTTCAATTGCTTTGAGGATTTTTTTCATATCACCTGCCAAAAGTGTTTAAGAAAAATATATTTCCGAGGAAGTAAATTTTGAAACAAACTCCAGCATTCACCTTGGGAACAAATACAATATTCTGTCTCCTTGCAAACTTTTAACCAAGTACTCTTTCAAGTAAATACTGTTAAGAAAACTTGCTCTACCTACCCTCTTTAGAGACATATTCAAAATGCACATACTATACATAACAGTTACCCATATTGCACAATTTGTGGTACAAGCTTTTGTTCTGTTCTTTCTATTTTATGACTTCCCCACAAATCAGCACAAGCTGCCACTGAATTTAGAAATCATTGTATCACATTAGACAACTGAAGACCCTGAAGCAGATTTAAGGAATCAGTAACTCCCATACCCCTACTTGAGCCATACATCGTTTATTTTCTGTTCCTCTTCCCAAAAGTAGCATAGCTATTTTTTCTTCAGTCACTCTACTTCTGTACTGCTTGTGAACATGTAATAAGAAGCTTTGCAAAGTGTGGAGTTATTGATATTGATAATTTAAGTGACTACTCCAAAATCTGTGAATAGCAGTTTTAGGAAACAATTTCTGAGAATGACAGCCTTTGTGTTTTCCTGGCCTCGCTAATAATCCTTCCCACCATTAAGCGAGATGAATGTAGATACAAAGTACTATATGGCTTAGTGGTTAGTATAAGTCTGTTGAAGTATCTGTTGGTAAGAGTAGAAGAACAGAAGCTGGGGGAGGCTGTGTGTGTTTTTAATGGATGATTAAATCTGAGGAGGTTGATCTCCTTTCATGCTGTGGATGTTGAGTGCTGCAGTCACGCCTCTCACTGCCAGCCGGCACTAGGATGATAATCAGTCACTATGAAAACTCATTAGCTCCACAGCAATGAGTCCTCCACTGCTCAAGCTTGGTGCTGTTCTTAGTACCATGGCAATGATCTCTAACTGGATGTCCCAAACTCTTCCATCTCTGGTAGGACTAAATACCACCAGACTATCCACTTCAGATACTCTAGTAAGTAGCTCTGATGTGTTGTAAGCCATCTTCATGCTGAACTGATATTTTAAGGGACCACAAGGCTATGGTTTAAGTTGCCTCTTTGTAAATCTCTTTTAAAGCTATTAATCTTTATGCTGTAACTTACTGCATGCTTCTGTCTGGAGACATCAAACTGCACAGCATTTGTGTGGATGCTACAGACTTACTATACAAGGGAAACTTTTTGAAAAATAGCCTTATTAAGTATTTAAGAACAAACAGCTTCATTTTTTGAGTATGAAATGTTTAAAATATCTAAAAAAATACTTGTTTCTTTAGCATAGATTTGTTTCCATATTTATTGTTCCAGAAAATGTATACTGTTGTATTATAGAATAACTGAAAAGAAACCTACAGTCTATCTTACTCTGTAGCATTGCCACAGAGTTTCTTTTCTTAATTTGCAGAGCAGTCAAGCAAAGGGATTTCTTTTAACAAGAAAAGAAAATAGGTATTTCAGTTTAGCCACAGGACTTTTATGCAGGCTGATTAGGAAATAGTGGAGATGATGAATTATTAGTTAGATTAGTTAAAATCTTCCAGTACTTGTATTTGATGTTCTGATGTCAGTAAATTTTAACACAACATGCCGCAGTCTCTGTTTATGTAGAACTAAAGAAAAAAAGTGTTATTAACTCTTTCTCTGAACTTCTATGTGTAATCTAAAAATTAGATTCATATTTCAATCAGACAGGTGAACTCAAGGACCTTTACAGTAGCATTTGTAGAAGAGGAAATGGAGTTGGAACAAAATGTATTCTACCAAATATTTGAGAAATCCTATCTGTGTCATTTCAGTGTAAATGAAATCAGAGGAGAATAGTTTACTATTCTCAGGACTGAATTTCAGTTGTAGCTAAAAGTGATTAATTAACTGATCAATATTTAATTATCTGATTGTATGTGGATAGGAAAAAATATTGCATACAAAGTTTTTAATATTGTTACTTTTTAATTCATTGTATTGTTATCCTAAAGAAATGAGTTTTTATTCTAGTATAACACCGTGTTAAGGGGGAATGGGGAAATCCTGAATTTTTCTTAAAATATAACTAATTTGCACACTGAACTATATGGGGCATGTCTCTAAATCCTACTGGCACCAACAAGTCAGATGGGTCCCTTAATCCAAATATACATTTGTGCTTGACTAGCTGGGACACACACACACACACATACATAATTATATATATAATTTGCAGATCAGATCCTGAGGTAGTGTAAGTTGACGTCTTCCTTGACTTCAAGTGAAGTTCTGCTCATTTAAACCCACTGAGGCTCTGGACCATAGCATGTAGGCTTTGTTATTACGCTGCTTGCTCTCATTAAGATGGAGCAACCATACTTGTTTCATGCCTTAGTGAACTGTGAGGTAATAGAAGTGTCAGTGAAGCAGGCACACAGGGATAAAAGCCTTATATCCGAAGCAGAACAGCCTTGTAATATTCGTATGGTGGAAAATAATCATATTCTGTACAGTGTCATAGTCAAGAGAAGTTCTTCTGCTTTATCCATCTTGTTATAAAGTCTTCTTATTTCTATGGCATGTAATTTCTAAAATGCAACATTATGAGATAAGGCCCTACATACTGTGAATTCAGTACGAATCCTTGACACCTGGGCATATATTGCCAACATATCCTCAGAAATCCATCAACATACATGAGCAATCTGCAGTTCAAATTGAATCTTGCTATGTATAAAACTTTCTAAATATGTTTCCACCGGCCACACAAAATTTGAAAAATTGTACATTTTGTACAAGAGAGAAAGGAAAAAATCTCCTCATCTCCTTTACATTTAACTACTTCTTTTCACCTGAGCTGAAAAGGGGGGAAAGATAGGACCAAATTTACTGCTGGAATAACTGTTGAAGTCGGTGGAGTTATAACAGAAGAAAATTTGGCCCATAGTGTTTATACACAACTAGTCCTAGGAATTATATGTATTGCAATGAAATGCATTTGCCCAGACTGTGGAGACAATGAACATAGCTATAATATTCTTATTGAAATATCTGGTAGTGGAATTCTATAGCACAGCTGCCTTTATTCTAAGATAACATGAAATATTAGCTTTTGTAGGGGCTCCTTTCTCTTTCCATAAGATCATTAAGAACTAACATGAATATTTTTGTTTCTCCGCTTTTGAAACTTGGTTATTTCTTTTCTCGTCTGCTTACTAAGACCTGTCAGCAGTAAGCCTGCATTTGGGGTTTGGATTCAGCAGCTTTCCTAAGATTTTGATGCCTTCTAGCTCCTTCCCTGGGAAGCAGAGCATCTTCCGCTTGAGGGTGGGATTAAATGGGAAAGAACAAAAAAATAATAAAATAAAAGTTCAGGTGTGTGTAAAAATCACTCTCACAGTTATAGATAGCTAGATAGATAGATAATCTCCATCCATACCCTCTCATGACAGCAACTTCTTTCCTACTGAATGAAAACAGAATACAGTAAAGCAATGGAGCCTAAATTTAGAGTAATATATCATCATTCATTTAAGCATAGATAATCAATCACAATGCACTTCTAGTATGTGCCTGAGGGTTTCTCATTGTGATAAGTGTACATCACAAGTGTAGAACAGCTCATTTAAAAAAAATCGAATGGCAAATGCTTTTATGTTTGTACAAGTGTCTCTTCATCTAACGCCACATTGTAAGGAAATTTGTGCCTGGGTAAACATGCTTTTTGTCAGGAAATGAGATTGAAATATGTGATTTCAACACAACATATAAAGGACTGTTTGGACAATTCAACCTGGATTACATCCTTTTTACTATAGACTAGGCCTGATTCTGGTGTCTCATCCATTTTACACTGGTGAACCTTTATTAACATAAATGGAGTAACTCCTGAGTTTATACCAGTATGAACTCACAATAAAGCCCAAAGATTGCCGTGTATCTGTACATTAGGAGTAAGTATTCCTGTACCTCAGAAGGGATAGGAGCTAACATTGGATTCTGCAGATATTCCTAAACTTTGACATAAACTTATGGTTTCAGTACTGTTATATGACATCATTATCTGGGTATGAGGACTATGGAAAATCATAGAAGCCACCAACCTAAAATTAGCTAACATTGTAAGGGTTAACTGCTTTGACAAGCCTGAATTGTTCAAGCTTACAATATTACTTGCTATTCAAAACCAATTTAAATTGTCCCTGCAGCTGTAATTTTGTTTAGATTTTATTGTTCACCATCTCTTAAACTAGATTCCTTGTGCTCTAAAAAAATAAAGGTTAGAACATCATAAAACTGGCATGATTTAGCAATGAACCTTAGATAAGTCTTTCTAGCAAACCCTAAAGCAAGTTCAACTGTCTTGCATTTACAATCCCTTTAAATTACAGGCTTTTATTTTCCTAGCAAAACAGGGGAATATTACAGTTTTGATCTTTCAATTAACTCTACAGAAGGAGAGGTCACTGCTTTCTTCAGTGACCCCAGCAGAAATCCCTTGGAAGAAAAGAGGTGGTTCTCTTTTCTTGTATTAAGATGAAATGCAGAGAAGAATCACCAAGGGAATACTCTTTCACCTTTTATTCTAAACTCATTCTAAAGAGATACTGTATCTGCCCTGTAGTGATGAACTATGCAATGGCTGACTTTACTTAGGCCAGTAAGCATCAATATTAATGCTTGCCAGTTTTAATAATTACTGTTTGCATTGATGTTAACTACATTTTTATAATATAACTGGTGACACACATACACTATGCGAAAATGAAATTATTCTGGGGCAGCCATTAGCATCTGAGCTTTGAAATCAAGTAGCCAATACTGTATTTGTTAGGCCTGGTCTACACTGGGGGGGAGGATCGAACTAAGGTACGCAAGTTCGAACTACTCACCCGTCCAGACGCCGCGGGATCGAAGTCCGTGGCTCCCCCGTCGACTCCGCCACCGCCGTTCGCGGTGGTGGAGTTCCGGAGTCGACGGGAGCGCGTTCGGAGTTCGATATATCGCGTCTAGATGAGACGCGATATATCGAACTCCGAGAAGTCGAACGCTACCCGCCGACCCAGGCGGGTAGTATAGACGTAGCCCTAGCCCTGGTCTACACTGGGGGGGGGGGTGTCGAACTAAGGTACGCAAGATCAGCTACGCGAATAGCGTAGCTGAACTCGAACTACCTTAGTTCGAACTACTCACCCGTCCAGACGCCGCGGGATCGAAGTCCGCGGCTCCCCCGTCGACTCCGCCACCGCCGTTTGCGGTGGTGGAGTTCCGGAGTCGACGGGAGCGTGTTCGGAGTTCGAACTATCGCGTCTAGATTAGACGTGATAGTTCGAACTCCGAGAAGTCGAACTCTACGCGTCGACCCAGCAGGTAAGTGTAGACCTACCCTTAGATAGATATAAAAAGAAGAAAGCATAATTTTATCTTGACTAGTCATCTGTAAATCCAATACTCAAGAACGTTACTTCTATTAACAGATTTAATTATATCATCTGAAATTCCTCCATCATCAAGTTGTTTTATTTCCTTCCTTCATCTTGACTTCTGTAAATTTCTATATATCTTATTAAATGCGTGTCAACCAATCTATACGCATTAAATGCGTGTCAACCAACTCTTTCAATCTATCATATAATATTTAGAGAAATAGGCAGATAAAGCTTTGGGATGTTGGTCACCACTGGAAAAAGACTAGAAGAATTTTTGAGTGTTACCATGACTGCTGAAAGCAGAATGTGCTAGGAATTTCCAGCATACATTACAATCTTAATGACTAACTTTGTTCCCTCTCATCTAAACTAAACAGATTCTTTGCTGTACTTCCCCGAGGCTTCTGTATTGCTGTTGGTGTTTATAGCTATGTAACTGCAAGGCTGTTTTTGATGTACTGCACCTTTAAAAGTAAAGTGGGCCCCCTCTAACTTGTTTTTAGACCTGAGAGTTGATCAGCATGGATACCGTTACTGTGCTTTCTCATGGGGACTTTATATTTGTTCCTTTCTATCTTGTTGCTTCCCTTAATTTAAAGTAAAAGTCATCCAGTAAGAAAGGACAATTTTTTTGTTTTTTCATGGAAACTATAACACCTATCCACAAGGAATGAAATCAATGCACTTTTGTTGAATCATAAGTACAAAACTGTTCACATCCAGACTGAATATGATGACTGCAATTAAGCAGGGCTGTCAAACATTTCTAAATAACTATTAACAAGGAGTCAGGTATAATGGAAAACTTTGGAAAAATGCAAAATTACCAATCATCCATTAAGGGGATAATAAAAGATAACTAAAAGGAACATCATTGTGAACACATATAGTATGTAACTGAGCAAGCATATTTTCTTAGGTTTAATTCTTTGTGTGTGTATATCTATATAGAGATAGATGTTTTGTTTTAAAGCATTTGAAAAACCAAAAGGTCATTCATGAATATCACTCTCTTTGCCTTTTCTTATTGTTTTATTACTATAGACTCAAATTAGCCCCAAAGAAGGATGGCAAGTGTATAGTTCAGCCCAAGACCCAGATGGCCGATGCATTTGTACTGTAGTTGCACCAGAACAAAATTTATGTTCCAGAGATGCCAAAAGCAGGCAACTTAGACAACTGCTAGAGAAGGTAAGTCTCCCAAATGTATTCCTTCTTTTTGTCCACTGAGACTTCCTTAGTAATCTGCTCCTTTCCCTCTTTAAAATCATAAATAATACAGCATTCAATGATTATCTAACAATATTATTTCTCTGTTTCCCCTTCCCAGTTTTCCACCACTAATCACACTTCATCTGGTTTCTTTACAACACAGCTCTGCTGATCCGTTATTGATGCAGCATCTTAATGCTTCATTTTCTCTCTTGTTTCTTCCTCCCAGATTTATTCCTTTAAGAGAACTGAGTACCATAGTTTATATGTCTGTATCAAAACAGCCTGGCCATCATAAAATTAGCTACAAATTCCAGATCAAGCTAGCTAGAAGCACCAGGATTCAATCTGGTGCCCACATCGCCATCATAGGAGGATTTTGAAGCTCATTCCCTTGAATCACACCAACAGCTTGTTCAATGGTTTTTCTGCCAAACAACTAAAGAGTTTTACACCTCAGATTTATTCACAGCTGCATGTAAATTTAACTAATAAAAGCTGATTTCTATTGCATAAGAAAATGAGGGAAAACTGCAGCTATGACACCCCTGAGCCACTGTAACCAAGTTCTGTTTACTGTAGAACAAATGGTGATGCATACCCTCTGAGGCCACAGAGAGCATTAAAGGCAGATAGCAACACCAAATATTGAGCTAAAAACATATTTGTTCAGTACGTTACTATCTCACAGACATTTTTGGAGTATTAACTCACTTTAGTGCCAATATGGAGCCAGATCCTGCAGGCCTGACTCAGGCAAAACTCCCATGGACTTCAGTGGGAGCTTGGCTTGTGTATGTAACTCAGGGCCCATGCCATATCACGTGACCAAATTCTGTAAAATTATAGCATGATCTCATGTTCAGGATGGGCTTAGAAGTTGACATGAAAGATATAGACGGGAACTTTATGCCATCATTTCTTAATCCACTTCAGCCCGCCATGCTGCTTAATAGTCACCAATAAGCCATTGTCTGGCCATGCCAGAAAAAAGATAGAAGGCAATGAATGTGGTTTAATTAGATCATAATTTTATTCATTTAAAATATCTCGGATTAGCCAGCAATAAATAGTGAGGTGCATGTCATCCTCATTTCCTTAATCATTTCTACATAAATCCCAACCTGCTACCAGCTGTCTCATTGCTGGGACTCAGCCACCCTCCCCTCCTTTGAGATGAAATGGGACTATAAAAGGAGAAGGAGTCAGTTCCTCTCTGTACCAGATGTAGACATCCCAACCCTCCCTTCTCAGCTTTCTTAAAGGGGCACTAGAAAAGAGAGGAGGGTCAGCATGCTGCTGTACAGGACAGAGGACCTTCAAACCCTGCTTTCCTTAGCTCCCTTAAGAGATGCTTTTCTTCAAATCATTTTCTAATCCAATTCATCCATTAACCATATCTCCTCCATACCAAGTACCTGCCCTGGATGTCTGCCATGAGTTTTACATACTAACCCCCCCTGCTCTGCCCCACTGGTTCCCAGACCTGCTGTGTGGAAAGTGAAAAAAACCCACTCCACCTCGGCTATTCTGGCAGTGAGGGAAAAATTCCTTCCTGGCCTCCAAGGAAGAGGTGCCTAGTGTAATACCCACAACAGGTCATGAGGAAACCCCATCCTTTTGCACTTTTCAAGGGTGGCCGGGTGGGTGCTGCCATTCCAACCCAGTAAAAGATGGCTTCTCCAGGGCTGCATGGCTTCTGGTCAGTAGGAAGGGCAGTGACCCACCCCAACCTTGCCCCAGCTACTTTCTGCCCTTCCTGTTCATCACTGTACATTTCCCCCTCTTCCCTACTACCCACTTTCTGGAGGAGCCCTTAAAGAAGAAATACCCCTTTTCTTCCAGCCAGACAGACAAGGCCCTCCCCTGCCACATGCAGACTGCAGAGAACACATTCCACCAGCCAGGGATCAGTGGAGAGCAGCAATGCTCCAACCACCTTTGTTTTCCCCAGCTAAGCACATGGTGTGTCCCTATGCCAGCTCTGATGGTTTATATTACTCTGGGATTCTTCTAAATCTGAGGAAATCCCACCTAGCTAGATTAAGGGGGCTTTTCACTTACTTTGTGGTGCAGGAGCTGTAGCTGAGGCCTGGCCTGGGCCTCATTTCTTGGAAGATAGAATTTGGGAGGTAACCAGATCATTAGGCTAAAAAGCAGAATGTCTGGACCATCTAAGATAAGAGGGAGAACACCCAGGGAACCATTTACTAGGAACAAGATTACAATGAATGAGGTAGGAATGTAAAGATGAAGTAAATAGGAGGTTGAGCACGAACAATGCATGACAGTGTCTGCTGCACAGGAACTGGTTCCTGCAAAGTAACCAAGCCAATCCAAAAAGGTCTGATGCACTGTATAGTAAATGCAATGAGATGTGTAATGTATATAAAGGAAGAGAGTTTCTGTGTAACTTTGGAGCTGCGATGTACCCTGCATCCACACACACCTCTCCCCACATTTGAGCTTGATCAGCTCAGCTTTAGAGATGCTGTATGACAAACAAAGATACCTGAGTCACAAAGTCTGGAATTTAACTGAGTTCTTGGGAAGCCAAGTGGAAAGAGGTCTCGGAGGGAATCCCAACAGAAGCTACACAAGCATCTGGAACAAAAGATTAGGATCAAACCCAAGAAGAGTTTAGAGAACTGCTGTCAAACCTAGACTAACACTTCAGCTGTGCTGCTGTAAGGTCTCATATGTAGCCACTCTTTGCTGCAGGAGAGAGCTCTCCTGCCAGCATAATTAAACCACCCCCAACAAGTGGTGTTAGCTATGTTGGCAGAAGAGCCTCTCCTGCCAACATAGCACTGTTCACTCCAGCATTTTTGTCAGTGAAACTTATGTCAGTCAGAGATGCGTTTTTTTTCACATCCCTGACTGACAAAAGTGATAGTGTAGACAAAACTTTACTCTTAACATTTCTGTATGGACTCACTTGTGTCTCAGGTCCCCAAACTGAAGTATGTTAATAATTAGACTCTTAAGTCTCATTTACACCGGTATAAATCAAAAGTAACTCCATCGCTGAAGTCCATATGAGGCACCAATCTAAAACCAGTGTAAATGAGATCAAAATCTGGCTGGTTGTCATTAAGCAGTGTTCATATTAACAATATATAGCTGCAAGCACACTCCGCAGCTGGGTTGTCTCATTCCTAGAAGTTTCACAGCATTCACTGGCTGTAGTTTTGGAACAGACATAAAAAATTAAAGCCATCTCTCTAAAGAAAGGCCAAGCTCTGGAGTCTCTCTTTGTTAGAGGAGGTCCTTTCAGGTCAAGGTTAAGGCACAGTGATGAAGCAATGTAGACAGCATGTGCTGGCGCGACCCATGCTATACCTATGTTGTTGATAAACAGAGGACTTCATTCTCTAGAGCTTTTACTCTGGCATGTTTCCCAAGCATTGAAATACTCATAAATAAGGTTTTTATTCTTTTTTTTTTTTTGAAGTCCACAGCACCAACCCTCTCACAATTAGCCCTTTGATAATTTGGGGTCTTCTACGTGGAGACTTAAGCTCTACAACTTATTTTCTTTCACTGCGATGATGGCAAATGTGGGTACGTAGCATCATTTTACTACATCAATAAAGGCACACATTGCTGTTTATTACACTTTCTGAGGGAAAGTGGCATCTGGCAAAGTGAAACATTTCAAGTTTTATCATAGCTCTGAAAGGATTTATTTTGTTGGTTTCAATAATTAGAAGGAGCATAAAAGAAGATAAAGATGTGGATATATTCCATTAATAGTACTTTCCAACAAAAATGTGTATGGCTGATTATTGCTAGTTAATCTACACTGCTATCAACACTATTTTTAAGGCATTTTTAACTAGGTGGTAGGTTAAGTAAAATCAAACCGTATCAGATCCACAACATGTTACAGCATCCTAATAACCAGATGCAGTATGATACAGTTGTCATCACAATGGGGTGCCAATTGAAACTATGGATTATACACATTAGTGAATGGAAGGAATATCAGCCTTTTCTCCCACCTCCATTAGATTGGATGGACAAAAGAGGTTTTGCCTGAGCAAGTTCTGAGTAAGATCTTTAAGATTGGCCCTAATATTTTCTAGTGGTACTTCCCTCCTTCCCCCTCCCTCATTTAGTGTGCATGAGTTAAAGTGAATTTTGGCATAAAATTATTGCACATGCAAAACTCTGTGAAAAAAAACAACAACAAAATGTTCTGCTTCAGCTTCATGTCTGGAAATGTATCACCTTTTCCCACATATTTTGTCTGATTATTATAAAATGAACACTTATGAAAGATACCTAAAGTACACACAAATTAAAGTTGTCCTTGTCTTAAAGATGGAAATGGGCTATCTTTTTTTCTACATATGCTTAATCAGTTACTTAAAACTCATTTCTTTTCATCTTTCAGTGATTTTTTTCTATTAATGATTTACAGTTGAATAGATTTATTTTATTTCTACTTATAAAACTATAAACTATCATATATCCTACAGTCTGGCCACCTGTTATATTACTGAATTGTATAATAAAATCTCAAATGTAATGCATTGCTTTCCACCCTACCAAACACATACTAACAATTAAAATAATGATTTCCACAGCAAACAACAAAAACTTTTACAACTCTCAACCCATCCCCTCCTCAAATGGCTGGAGGAAAAGTTGTGCCTTGCAGCATATCCTGTAGAATAACAGATCTGGGATCTGGAAGTGATTTCCAAAGTTCATGATCATGAAGGATACCCTGCCAACAGCCTCTTTTTTATACCAAGAAGGCTCAGCACGGTGATCTTTGCTGATCCCGTCGTCAGCAATATGGCATTGAAAGAGGCAAGTAGGATAGTCTACTTTAGGGCTTAACAGCCTTTAACCTGATAGGTGAGCACTCTGGCCATGATCCAACAAAGCATTTGAGCATATGCCCAATTCTAAGTACGATTCCAATGGGACTGCTCACATACTTAAAACTGAGCCCATGCTTAAGTGCTTTGCTGGATTGAAATCTATTGTAGAGGCATCTAGGAATGCCTCTACATAGACAGAGAATCCATGGACCAGGACCCCATTGTACTAGATGTAGTACAAACCATAGAACAAAAAAGACAGTTCTGGCTCCAAAGAAGTTACAATCTCAAGAATGTACTAGTAGTAATAATGTTGGTGTCAATTTAATAAATCTTAGTATCTGTATCAGAGTGAGGAAGTATTTCTGAAGCATGCATAAATAACTGTGAGTAAAGATATTTATAGCTAAAGTAGTGCTAGGGCCCAAAGTATAAAGAGAACAGTTCAAAGCTTTTTTAACACACACTAGCATTTTACAGGCTCAATCCTGCTTCCGTTGAAGTAAGCTGGTATTTTGCCATTAACTTCAATGGGAGCAGGATCAAGCCCTAAGATAGGGAATTTTGCTGACTCACCAAAAACAATGGCGTAGCCCTCCTTAAAATTTAAAAATCTAGTTTGAGTAAATGTCACTCTCAAGCCCAAGACCATGTTTTCCCAAAGCATTGACATTTAAACCTCTGCATCACTAGAGTGTAAAATACTGGGTTCTGCAAAACTTGTATTCATATTTATCAAAAGCCCAAGTTGTACATATCTCTTAAAGGAGACCCGCTGGCCCTGATCCTGATCTCTCTTGTACTGATTTCACACTCATGTAACTCCATTGACTTCTGTAGAATTATTCCTGAATTTCATTTACATAAAGGATCAGAATCATGCCCATTCTCTTTAATAGAGTAGTACAATGTTCAGGGCTAAATGATTGCTTCTAAGATCCACATGCTGTATATAGAGCACTTGAAAAAAATCAGCAAGTGCTGCATAATATAGTACAAACTCTATCTGGGTGGCAGCATGCATTTCATTTGTCAAGTATAAATTCAGATCCTTGATGAAGCTTAAACAAATATAAATTAAAGATTAAAACTTTACCCCATTATTCCTCCACACCCCCAAATCCTCTATAAATTGGTTTAAGTAGTGAAGTGGCATGGAGTTATAAGTTAACTCAAGTCAATATCCCATTTTCCTGATTTATTGAATACTTACATTCTTTTGTTCAGGAATGTTGACTCCCAAACCTCCTTTATGATTCTTTGCCCCGGAACAGTTCTTCCCCTTGCTGAATTGTCACAATACTCAGTGCACAGTTTTCTTTTTAAGGTATTATATGATGGGTAAAGACATTGGGCCAATTCCTCTAATTTATAGTGGAACAATCCCATTGACCAAAGCAGATTGTGAAGAACTTCAAAAAGATCTCACAAAACTAAGTGATTGGGCAACAAAATGGCAAATGAAATTTAATGTGGATAAATGTAAAGTAATGCACATTGGAAAAAATAACCCCAACAATACATACAATATGATGGGGGCTAATTTAGCAACAACGAGTCAGGAAAAAGATCTTGGAGTCATTGTGGATAGTTCTCTGAAGATGTCCACGCAGTGTGCAGAGGCGGTCAAAAAAGCAAACAGGATGTTAGGAATCATTAAAAAGGGGATAGAGAATAAGACTGAGAATATATTATTGCCCTTATATAAATCCATGGTACGCCCACATCTCGAATACTGTGTACAGATGTGGTCTCCTCGCCTCAAAAAAGATATTCTAGCACTAGAAAAGGTTCAGAAAAGGGCAACTAATGATTAGGGGTTTGGAGAGGGTCCCATACGAGGAAAGATTAAAAAGGCTAGGACTCTTCAGCTTGGAAAAGAGGAGACTAAGGGGGGATATGATAGAGGTATATAAAATCATGAGTGATGTTGAGAAAGTGGATAAGGAAAAGTTATTTACTTATTCCCATAATACAAGAACTAGGGGTCACCAAATGAAATTAATGGGCAGCAGGTTTAAAACAAATAAAAGGAAGTTCTTCTTCACACAGCGCACAGTCAACTTGTGGAACACCTTACCTGAGGAGGTTGTAAAGGCTAGGTCTATAACAATGTTTAAAAGGGAACTGGATAAATTCATGGTGGCAAAGTCCATAAATGGCTATTAGCCAGGATGGGTAAAGAATGGTGTCCCTAGCCTCTGTTCGTCAGAGGGTGGAGATGGATGGCAGGAGAGAGATCACTTGATCATTGCCTGTTAGGTTCACTCCCTCTGGGGCACCTGGCATTGGCCACTGTCGGTAGACAGATACTGGGCTAGATGGACCTTTGGTCTGACCCAGTACGGCCGTTCTTATGTTCTTATGTTCTTATGATTTCAGTGGGATTACACGTGTGACCAAGGCCAAAATGTGGCCCACGTTCTGTATTGTTGTACAGTTATGAATTCAAAGCTCCACTGAGGTAAAAATGGGTAACAGTTCAAGCATTGACAGAGGCATGACATTTTATCACTTGACATTTAACTACACATACAAGAAAAAGAAAAACAGAGTGCAGCCAGTGTTCTTCTTTAACAGGTTCAGAATATGTCCCAATCTATTGAAGTTTTAAACCTACGGACTCAGAGGGATTTCCAGTATGTTTTAAAAATGGAAACACAAATGAAAGGGCTGAAGGCTAAGTTTCGGCAAATTGAAGATGATCGGAAGACATTAATGACAAAGCATTTTCAAGTAGGTTTTATTTTAATAATAATTTTGAAAGCTTGCTGCAAGCTATGCACTAAAAAGCAATGCATGAACTGCTAAGATCTCGGCTTGAAAAGCTTATACAAAAGCAACGTTGAAAAGGAACCATAATATAACCACTTCTATTATGATAATCGCTTTTCCTATTCAGTTTAACGGCAATAAAGAGTGACCATTAATTATTAAGACGTTAGAGAAATGTCAGTATAAACAGAATCCTATTTTACTGTATCAATGTGCAGTTCATACTGAGAGATTTATATGCAGTCAAGCACTAGTGATAAATGAGGAAGCCAGGGAATTAATAGCAAATGACCGGAGGGTTTTGCACTTTTACCGTTGTCTGACATTTCATAGAACTGAAGAGAAGAAAGTTCATAATGAGGGAAGTTATTGTAATTGGTACTTAATAGCATTAAGATCTAAACGTTTCTGATTAGAAGTTGGGGGAGTTAGTTATTTTGGTTTTGGGTGTATCCCCCTCCCCTCTAATCCACATGTGCTGTAAGAAAAATGTCCATGTTAAACTTCCTAGTAATTTTTCACTGAACAAAAACTTTAGCCACCCTATCTGCCATGAAGTCTAGTGGCTAGAGGTTAGAAACTGCTATTGTCTATTCTTAGGAAGCCATTTGGACTATACTAAGGAGACAATGTTACAAACATATATCATAGTATTACAAGTACTGGGCCCTAATAATGGAGAGTTTTGAGTATGCAAGGAATGCAAGATAGGGTCCATTAAATATATCCCAAGGACGAAAATTTTATTAACATTGTCTTTTGAGGTGCTCATGATAGCTGAAACATAAAAGCATAGGCTTACATTTTCAAAAGGAGTGGCACCTAACTGAGTGAGGTCTGATTTTTCAGAGGTAATTGGTTTCAATAATTGGTTTCAGTAATTAATTATACGAATAACCATACTCTCCAAGTGATCTCTTATTTATTATTCTCAGTTTAGCTGAAAGTCTGAGTATAATTCCGCTCAGCCAGTTTCAGCTTCATGAAAGTTTTCACCTTTACCCCTTGTATTGTTATTATAAATATATAATGGCACATTGTGTTATGCCATTATATATTTTGTATTCTTGTTACATTTTTTTCCAGAGGAACAAAATACCAGAATTTGAATGTCCAACTTGGCTGTCAAAGGCAGCAACCTGTTGTACTACTCCAACCTTTTAAATATTCGATATTTGTATTGACTAGACATTCAGCTTCAGTTTGACAGTTTGCCAGGAGGCTAAAACAGATTGCCAGCTAATTAAATTAAAGAGTAATTGAAATGTCAAAATAATACCGTCTTTCGGAATTTTGATCGACTAAAATTTCGGTACAGTACATCATTCCTGAGACACAAAAATGTGTCAGTTTGCCTGTCCTTGATACCCCCACATTGCTCCTATTAATACTAGTGGGAGTTATGTGGCAAATCAAAGGGGAAATAAGCTCAAAAATGGTGCAATTTCCTTCTTTTATTGCAATGTGAATTCATTCTTGTAACAAGAGATTTAAGAGGTGTAAGTAGTAACAATAAAATCAAAAGAATCGTTATAGTTACAGTGATCACAAAATCTTCACTTCCTTTAGTGACGTGAGAAGATGCTCTAACTAAGAAGCTAATTTTAAAATGAAATACTAAACGTAGTACAGTCCTGTAATTCTACCCATTGAAATTTCTTAGGGCTTGATCCTGTTCTCATTGAAATTAGTGACAGTGCTCCTATTTACTTCAATGGCGGCAAAACTGGGCTCACACATCAAAATCTTTGGGGCAGAGAAAGTTTTTAATATGTGTTTTAAATTGCTGTAAGTTTATGGTGCTGTATGCATAGTTTTTAATAATAATAAAATAATAAACTATCCACTCACCCCTCTCCATCCCACTTTAATTCAAAAATTTCTGGACTTATACAGTAAATGGAAGTTCCCTCATGAGTAAAAACTATAAATCGGAACAACAGAAGGAACTCCTGCTACTCTAAATGCATTTGTAGTAATAACATTTTGATATGTAATTTTAAAATGCAGTTTTCTAATGCTTAAAATAGCTAAAATAGCTATGTATAAAATACACTGCCAACACCTAAGGATTTTCTCTGGAGTTAATAATTCCCAGCTGAAAAAACATTCATCAAGGTAGTGTTAAAATGGGGGGTGCATATTAAATTATAAGCAAATATTATTCAAATACTATAATCATTACAAAACATGCTTATTAGGCAAGAAATTCAGAGGTAAATTTCCTTAAATTTAACTCTGGCCTTGCGTCCCTGATCCATCTCCACCTCATGATCAGAGACAGGATCACCATTACAGCAACTTTAAAACTTTTCACATTGTTTGTTGCATCTTTTAATATGAATGAAAATGTAATAAATTTCACACACACACACCCCTCAGCATATTTCAGAGTCTGTGATAAATCTGGCACCTCTGACCCCCAATGTCTGTTGCCTTTGACATGTCACCGATCCACTTTCTCTTGCTTGGGCTTCCATTACACTCTTCCCTGATTTCCTTTCTACCATTAACAGAAGATGATGCTGAAATAATCAGCCTTCTCATCTATCTTGTGATGTTCCCCAGGGTTCTAACCTTGGTCTCCTCATTTTCCCCCTTTATGCTTTCCCCCGGGTGATCTCATCTGCTCCCAAGACCTCTGTTATCTTTGTGTTGGCAACTGTCAAACCTATATCTCCATCACTTTTTCTCCCTCTTCTGTCCAGGCTTGCATCTCCTTCTCTCTCTCTCTCTCTCATGGAAGTCCTGCTGTTTCCTTAAATTATCAATGGCATTATAACACACCTACATGAACATCATCTGAAAAGGATAAACCCACATGCCTTCCATAAAAGAAACATCTCTAATCTGCTAGTATTCTTTCAGGGTATCTACATGTTAGTGGCTGAACAAGAGCCAGTTGCCATAATGTATTAAGACTTATTTTAACAAACTCCCTAGCAAAAGATATTAAGTGTATTATAGGTATAGTATGAGAGATAAATAGCCATTATGGATTAGAAATGGCTAAGAGACAAACATTCAATAAATGGGGATAAATGATCAATTTTCAACATGGCAAACGTTTAAGTATGGGATGTCTGGGAAAGAGAAAGAATTATGCAGTTGCAAAATTTGCAGATGACGTACAATTATTTAAGTTAGTTAAACCTAGAGAAGAATTTGAGGCAGTTCAGAGGTATCTAACAAAACTAATTGATTGGGCAGTGAAAAATCACTAAAGACAAATGCACGTTGGCCAATATAATTTGAATCTCTCATATCATTGTTGGAGTCTAAATTTAACTCTAACCACTTAAGGGAAAAAAGACCTAGACATTACTGTGGACAGATCAATGAAAATGTCTGCTCAGAGTGCAGTGGCAGTCAAAAAAGGAAATTAAATATTAGTATTTATAAAAATTAAATAGAAAATCGGTGAAAATATAATGTCACTATTTCAGTGCCATATCCACACCTCTAACTGTGTGGTCAGTCCTGGTCACCTTTTCTCAAGAAAAATATAGTCAACAGGAGTTTTGTATCATGTATGGGGAAAGATGGGTCTCAGGAGATTTGTTTCCAATCTTTTAAAAATTAATTTTGTACTTTCAATGGAAATTGAATATTCTCTTTTACATTTTATTCAACACATACTGTTGAATTTGCTAGACTTTCACAATACACTAGTAATGGATCTGAAACTAATATAAATAAGAATTTTAAAATCATTTTATTAATCAGTTCAAAATATTGTATCAAAGAGTGTTAGGGGACTGAACTCCTTTAAGCTGCTCTAATGCCCGGTTGACTTGCTTTTTGCAGGATTTGAAGGAAAAGATGGATGAGCTGTTGCCATTGATCCCAGTTCTGGAACAGTACAAAACTGATGCCAAGTTAATCACCCAGTTCAAGGAGGAAATTAGGAATCTGTCAGCAGTTCTCACTGGGATTCAGGAAGAAATTGGTGCCTATGACTATGAGGAACTACACCAGAGGGTGCTCAGTTTAGAAACCAGACTTCGAGACTGCATGAAAAAACTCAGTAAGTTAACCATTTCATGCCAGATTTTGTCCCTAGGTTATATATTTTAGAGCTTTGATGTAGAAACATAAAATCCTCTATTTTTCAGGTCTTTGACACACTGGGACAGATTCTGATTTCTGTTATACTAATGTGCATCAAGAGTGACTTCACTGAAGTCAACTGTTACTCTATATTTCCACCAGTATAATTTAAATTAGAATCTGACCCATTATTAATAGAAGGAGTTAAGATGCAGAATTATAAGGGATGGCAACTTGGAAATCCTAAAGACAGGGGTCTTAGGACTGAATTGCTCATGAGCTTGTTAATGGGATACAAAGATTGTTTCCTCTCACACTAGTTGTGATATAACTCAGGCCAGGATTGCATCCAGGTGCTTTTTAGTGGCCAGTGTGATATATGTTGGCGGTCTCTGTCCAGTGTCCAAAGGGGAGATATCCACATGACAAAAACCATAATCACAATTTAATTCTTGGTTTGAAGTTTACAAATGGCCAGTTCAGAAAATGACCTCTCAACTGTATTACTTTCAGTAATAATAGGTTAGGTGTGATCCACTGAAATTAGAACTGTTCCTACCTACTTTAGCAGAAATAATGTATTGGTGAAAGCACAGCTTTGGGTTTATTTCCAGCAATGCCATAACCTTCCTGTGTGATTCTGGGAAGGTCTCAGTTTTGGATGCCCAGTCGTTGGCTTCAGTGGATGCTTAGGGAAATTAGAGACTGGTTGTCTAATACTGGGCACCCAAAATTAGAGGCCTTTTTTGAAAATGTCATCCTGAACAGGGGATAGTTAATACTTCTCTACCTCAGAGGCATGTTCTGAAGGCTTAAAGGCTCCAGCCTGCTCCAATTAAAGTAACTGACAAGACACTTTGAGATACTTGGCTGGAAGGTACTGTTTAGAAGCCAAGAATTATTATTTATTGAAAGTCTTTGCCTTCCACTTCTCTCAGTCTGACCCTTTTTATGAGAACTAAAAAATCACTGTGAACAAAAATTAAGCACTAAAAAAATAGAACTCGGGCTTATGATAGGTTTCTCAATTATCAAATCTTGGGTATGTACTTTCATAGGTGGTGGGTGCATCTGAAATATGAAAGAGGTGCTGCCTATTACAGATTTTTGAAGTAATGGAAAAAGACCAAAAAAAGTAATCTAGACGGTTTAACCTCTTAAATTATTTATTTTCAGTTTCTTTTTACATGAGATTAGCACATCTGTGGTCGGCAAAAATACAAGAAAGATTTCCTCAGACAGAAATCTCTTATGAGTCAATTCTCCCCTGCAATACATACACATAATAGCATGTTATTACATTGACAGAACATATACATGTGCAGTCAAGGGGAAATAAATGCTTTACTATGCAGCAGCAAGCAAGAAATTTGGTATAAATAGTGACTTTTCTTGATAGTTACTGTTCTGAAGCAATATTAAGGAGAAAAAAAATTGGCATTCCATATTTTTTCAGTCATCTTGTTTTCATTTTTTGTGGTGAATATCTGTAATATAAATCAATGAATTGACTGCACAATGGGAGGTATTCTGAATCTCAGAATCATCCTTGTTATAGTTACCGTATATACTCAATCATAAGCCAGTTCGTTTATAAGCCGACCCCACCTCCTGGATGGATTAAGTAAAAATGGAAAATTTTTATGACCCGTTCATAAGCCGACCCTATAATTCAGGGGTCAGCAAACTTTGGCTCCCAGGCCATCAGGATAAGCTGCTGGCGGGCCGAGATGGTTTGTTTACGTCGAGCGTCTGCAGGCACAGAGGTAAACCTAAGTAAACAAAGTGTCCCAGCGCGCCAGCTGCTTACCCTGACAGGCCGGGACAGCAACTGGTGGGGAAATTTTGGGGGGGGAGAAGCTGGGAGTCAGGGGAGTAACCCTTGTGACCACCCTCCACATGACCCCACTGCTAGCCCGAGACTCCCCCACACTCCCCATCCCATCCCTTCCCACCTTATCTGGGGAGGGCCAGGGGAGGATGTCTCTGGCCTGGCTGGAGCTGCTCCAGCAGGCTGGGCAGCGCGGCCACAGCCTGCTCTGGGGGGCGGAGCTGAGCGGCATGGCTGCAGCCTGCCAGCCCCAGAGCTGCAGCTGATTTGGAGGCTGGGGGGAGAGCAGCGTGGCCAGAAGCGGAGAGACTCTGGCCCCGTCTCTTCCCTTCTGGCTGTGCTGCCGCTCCTTGCTCCCTCTGTTGGGGGGAGGGGCTGTGTCCCACCTCTCCCTCTCTATACCCATTCATAAGCTGACCCCCTTCTCTGGTGCTTCCCTTTTTTACTAAAAATATTTGGCTTATGAACGAGTATATACGATATGTAGTCTTTCCTTCTTCCCACACCTTTTACTTCCCTTTTAATTATTTTCCTAGGTCAAATCCCTTCTCTTAACTCTCTTCCCATGAGTTCTTCCCTAACAGACAATTCTTCCTTTCTTTCTTGACCAATAAAAAAAAGTCTCTGGGGCCTAATTTTTTTTTATATTGGCAATTTAAGGGGGAGAAGTTCTATAAAATAAAAGTAGCAAATACACCATCACCACATTGAAATAAACATCAGACCCTGCTCCTAGTATATGTATGCAAGTTGGATGAAACTGCACTACAGGATCAGAAACCCCCCTCATATCCATGCACACGTATTCTCTCTCTCTCTGTCTGTCTCTCAGAAATTCATCTCCAGATTGATTCTGAATCGAAACTCTGCAACTCAGTTATCTCCCTATATAGATACAATTATATGATTTCCCCAAGGCTCCTTTTCTCTCTCTGCTCACTGCCAGGATCCCATCTCTTTCTCTGTTTTTAGAGTTCTTTATCATTTCCCTCCCCACCTCCCTAGACTTGTCTCTGCACCCCTCTGCCTTCTGTACCCATGTAACAATCACATATTCTCCCAGTCCACAGGCAACTACATTTTGAGCCTCAAGAGTATGACGATGCCAGACAATAACACTAGTAAGACTTTACCATTCTAAAATTTTCATATTAGGGCCTATGATTTGCCTGCATGCTAAGGAGTTTAAAGCGGGTTTCTGTCTGACTGCTGAAAGGACTTCAGCCTTCTTAAATCCTAATGCAGAATTGTCTTTGCTCTTATTCTCAGAGATCCAGGTGCTCAGTAATGGCTGAGAAAAGCATAGCACAGGTCAGGTGGTTTTTGTGCTCCCCTAATCCTGGACTGACTGTGTTCCTGGCAAGTCCCCACCTGCAAGTCAGAGCAGCCTGAAATCAGCTTAAAGTTAATCTTGCTGTATATAGCCCCAAGAGGCCAATACAGTATCCAGGGATCAGGAGGCATAAGGAAACTCCAGTTACCACCCATTTCACCCCAGTTGTGCCCAATGCACTGAAGGGCTATGCCTGCTCTACACCACTGGAGGATCTGGGGTGACCCAGCTGTGGCTGTCCATGCCATGTTTTGGGCCAGAATCCTATGGCAGTGTAGGACAGAACAGCAACACTGCACCCAGGATCTGAGCTTGAATCATTACAGAGTTTTTGTTGAGTCTTGCAGTATAGCTATCTAACCAGCATGTGTAATGACTTGTTTTCCCTCTTCTTTTCCCTAGCAGGTGTTTTCCAGTAATATAACTGTTATATTATGCATTATTTATACACTTTTAGCCACTTAAAAGTAATCTTCCATCTGCATTGGCAACTCTTGCAACATTCATTAACATACAGTGAGCAGTCATTTTACTTTCACTGATATTTAATGATTTCCAAAGCCATTGTGGTGAGTGAAACTTGTTCCTTCTCCTTATAATAGGAAAATGTCACTTTACAGCAGTTGATAAATGTGGCCTACATTTTAAGAACTGTGCCTGCAGTTTAGCATACGCATGACTTGTGCGTGTAAATTTGGTTGTCTGCATATAAAAGGGTGTGTGTGCTTCCATGCATTTGTGTGTTGAAATCCTCAACTGGCACTCAGGCAAGTCAGATACACACAAGAACATGTAGGCCTTATTGTACTGCATATAATGTGCTGTACATATGGACAATTTTTACTCTAGTAATACACTGCTTTCCTGTGATTTATCACCTTCATTTAATCAGCTACTGTGCATTAATGCTATTTAGTAGTGACAGATTTTTAAAAATAATATGGTCAGTCTAGTAAATCAATATTCTCTCAGACAACAGTTGCCTATGAAATATGAAAGAAGCTATTAGACTAGATATATGCTAGATTCATTTCTAGCTTTCTTATACAGGAAGGTCAAGGCAAAATTTGATATCGATATTTTTGCTTGGGGCCTGGAAAGTGTAATACTATATTCAACAAAGAAATGCCATCATATTGATCGCAAAAGAGATGGTAGCATTAGCAAGGGATTCTTTTATTGATAATAGTGATTCTTTGTATGGCACCATTCCTGTAGATTCTGAGGAGCTTTACAAACACTAATCTGTACAGCGTTCTGTGAGGGAGGTAAGAATTATTATCCCCATTTTATAGATGAGGAACCATAACACAAAGAAGGTAAGTGACTACACCAAAGATTACACAAGGAGTCACAGCTCGAAATAGAACCGAGGAGTTTCAGTGTCAGGCTTTAGCCACTAGACCACCATATTTCCTGGTTCTGTGCTAAGTAGGATAATAGATACATAAACTCTACATAAAGGGTGAGCTCAGTCTCTAGCTCTTCATTTTACAATGTATTCCCATAACAAATTTTATCCTAAGGAAGGATGCAAAAAGAAGTAAAATATCTGGAAACTGCTTGTGCACACACAGAAGAGTGGACTCACTTCCCTCTACCCTGTTTATTACCCATAATAATTCCGGTCAGTGTTTAGTATCTAAATAAATACCTGAAACGCTCTGTGTATAAAAGCCAGATTAACTGTGTTTGAGACAGAAAAAGGAAAACCTCATAACTAGGTATTAGCAGAGCTCAATAGGTAAATATTTGTTAATTAACCAGGAAAACTTCCATTCTGTCCTTGTACTAAATTTATTCGATTCATTTTCTTTCAGCGATGCATCTAAAAATTAACCTTACGTTAAAAAAAACCCTACTTATATGATCATTACAGTGGGGTTGTTTTGGTTTGTGGTATATGGTAAAACTTGTAATCTTCAGAGTAAACTCTAGTCATCACAGAGACAGTGGGGATATATTCCCATTTGATACCCATTCCTATGTGTACCTCAAAATAGCCACATGCTCACTGGGTCTTCCCAGCCTCCCCCATAAGTTTTAGTGACATATAGAGTAGGTGCTGGCAGTGTCTCAGCCCCCCACAGAGAGTTCTGGAATGCATTCTGCTTTCCAGGGTTCCCTAGCATGCAGGGATAGTGCATCTGCTTCTACACTACTTCATGGGTAGTATATGCTCCTCATCCTGTACCGTGATCATCTTCTTAAACCAGTGTAATTCATGAGCAGCTGTATTGAAGTCCATGGAGTAACACTAGTACAAGAAGGGAATCAGGCTACAAATACCCATGAGATGGTGCACTGTACTTCTTACACAATCACATTTAGTGGACAAACATTAAAAGGCTTGGCTGTTCAGTTAGGATAACCATTGGGATTTCCAAATGCACTCAGCATGGGCCTTGCTGCTTCCCCTGAAATCAATTAAAGTTTTTCCAGTGGAAGCAGATTTAGACCAATACTCAGTGTTTTAGAAAAATCTCATCCTGAAAATCTGCTGGTATCTAAACCTATCTGGATATCTTTGTTCTGGAAAAAGGACTGCAAATCTATCAAACAGGCTCTCACAAGAATGTTCCAAAATTTTCTCTTCTTTGCTAGGCTGGAAGTACACAAGACCTTCCTTTCTCACTATCATCCGGTATTTCTGCTTACGAGGTGTACTATAGTCAAAAGGTTATGTGCCATGACAAGAGTTATTTCTACATTGTCACACTTTTCTTCTCACAGAAAAAAAAGGAGCTTTTGGCCCTGAAAAATAATCTGTGGGCTGTTTACATTTCTTAGCCACCACTACTGTTGTAGAAAATTCATGTGGCAGATTGTTTCTTTGCTTCACTGATCTTTCCCAGCTATATTTCTGAATCCACAACTATATCACAAATAGACACAGGCACTAGATAAATCTGTGATGCAAGCAATCCTGTATTATGGTATTACTATTAGTCACTTAAAAGATAGTAACAAGGTGTTTCCAACTAACACCAAGATTCAGTAAAACAATTAACATGAATGTCTAATATAGTTGTACTTGCTAATGTCCGCCATTCATTTCAGAGTTGACGAAAGGACATAGCAGGGGATAATTCCATCATTTCCCCTTTTGCCACTCTGCTGCCAGCATGTCTGCCTGCCAGGTCTGTTTTTAGAGAATTCACTTTCTATCTTGTTTCCAAAGGAAGCAAGAAACCAACTATCCAGAAAGCATCTGATGAGTTGGACCAAGAGCTTTTCTTTTTTAATTTATTTTCACTTCAAGAGAAGGAGAGCCATGACGTTTTCCCCATTTTATGTTGTTTTTTTACCAGCTCTTTATTTCCTTTTTCAATCTGGTCACTTTCTAACTTAAAACAGGATCTAGAAATTTTACCATCTGCTGTAGCTGAAACCCCTGTTTTGGCTTCATGGGGTCCAATTAGACTTCTAATCAGAGAAGACCAGTGGGATCCACACACTGATCTGCCCCATCCCGAGGCAGGGAATTTCAGTCATCTCTGCAGCACCTTTCCTATGTTTTAGCACAGAGTGCTTGGCACTTTACAATGTACACAAATACAGATTGCCTCAAGGTCCAATCCTGCAAAATCTTTACAGCTCCATTGTTACATGTATGCAAATGTGTTTGCAGGATCAGATTCCACAAAACAGACATGGAGAAAATGATGATATCTAGGTACAATATTTCCCAGAGAAGAGGGGCAGCTTACTTTTTCATTGTTTTAAATTCTGTTAATCAGATTCTCTTTTCTTCTGGTGTGTCATTGGTCGAAAAGCCATTGCACATGATTTAGTGTTTGTGTGATTCATGGAAGTGAAATGAGGAGGTGGGACCTGTATTTCCTCAATTAGTTTCCTCCTCTGGTCTCACAATTTGTCTCTGTCCAATCAGACAGCCAGAGACTAAGTTTGTTCCCACGGTCAGTACTTAGCAGGCCAGCTGATTTGTGGCACTCTCAGAGTAATTTCCAACCATGAAGGTTATACGCAGTGATCCTAAGTAGTTCTAAATAGTTGAGATGTGCTTTGGGGCCTCTGTTGTCATTCTGAACAATTCCTTCTGAATTCAAATTACTCAGTGGTGCACGTTGGATACTGATGTTTATGCTTGAACAAAATTCTGACTGCCCTTTGCCTGCATCAGCCTTATGCAAAAATGGGAGTTTTATTTTCTCTTTTCCCCTGCCCACTATCACTCTGTACCACCACCTCCCACATACAAAGCAACCTTGTTGATAAAAATGACCAGACTTTTCAAATGAAAACAGAGGATGCCTTTTTAAATGTTGCCACAAATGAGGGATGCATGCATACATTGAACTGTGGGGGAATCTGTTGAGATTTGAAAGGAGGGCAGGACTGAAGGCACATATCACCGCACTCCATGAGTGAAAGTCTCAGCTGGGAAGAGGTTGTGCCGAGAGAGCTTGTTCTATGGGATGTAGGAGGATTGGGGACATTAGTCATTGGAGGTGGGCATGGATTGCTCTTCCTGTCTCCCTCCAAATCATAGAGGGGAATAGTCCAGTCTACACTGTGCACTAGTATTAGAGCAATTACATTAGGAAGGCAACAGACCCACAATGCACCACTGGGGGCCATACCAGAAACTGGATCCAAAGTTAACTTTAAAGTGGAGATGGGATGTGGTGGGTGTAAGATGGGGTAGCCTTAGTTAGTTCTAAATAGGACAAACTGATTCATCAAGCTCCCCATGCACAGAGATATAAGCTTTGAGGCTTCTGTTACCAATAAAAAAGAAAGGGAAAGCCAGGAACTGCAACAGAGAGAGAGGAGAAAGTGGAGGCAACATTCTTTTTGGAGATGCTGTCCCCACTGGATTATATGAAACCAGAGTTTTGTCTCTTTTTAAATTCATCCCTCTTCTTCATCTTTGATTAGCCCACCATGGGTTTTGAACGATAATTATCCAGTCGTTATTGTAAATTCTAGAGCTAAATTTCAGGGATAATTTTTTATACTTCTGTATCTTCCTGAATTAAATTTTCCACTTTCTTGTAAAAATATCCTTTGTTTTAGGACTCCACATTTTTCTAAAATTGAAAGCATGTATTTTAATTCTAATTTTAACGCAATACTTGAATGATACTAATTATGTACCCAGCAAATTCTTACATTATTCAGTTTGTATTTTTCCATTAGTTAAAAAAACAGCAAGTAAATGTAAATTAGTTGTGGTGATTAATTTCATTCTAATTTCTTTCAGTGCACTGTATGTTTTCCACTAATTTGATTCTCAAATCATAATTGTTTTAGTACTTTCCAAATGGTTTCTGACTTCTCCACATATATATCCTTCACAAATGAGTTCGCTGACATGCCATTTTAAATGAGGGTAAAACTTGGCCTGACTGGGATATATTAGACAACTCCCCACAATGGAGATTTGCAAAGCATACCAGAATGGTAGTATTCAGGCTATGTGTGACACTGGAAGCAGTTCTGTAAAAAAAGTCTCTGACGAGATAGTTAATTAAATACTATAAGCAACTAGGGGGGAAGGGAGAGAACAGAATTTTAAAAAGGGGTGTCTTCTACATGTTTAATCCCAGTATATCTTCAAAAGATCCTGCAACTTGAGTTTGAGATACACACATGCTTGCTTGTGTGGCTCAACATTAACAGCCAACTAATAAATTAGGTCTCTTTTAAGAAGAGGTCCTTCATAGTAAAAACACAACCTGTTTCACTAGCCTGGGATTGAATTGCTTTTGGTGATAACTCAGAAACTACCTCAACAATAGCCCCATTATAACTGGCTGAAATAGGAACATATAATAAAGGGCATTCTTTGTCTGTTGTTATAAATTACAAAATGAAATCATGATGTGACCTGCTCCTTTGAATAATATACCTTAGCTTTTAAAGGGATATATTCTATTTGTCTGGCTAGATTGTGTCATGTGCAATAGCAGTTATATCAGAATGAATTATATATATCTAAAATGGTTTTCTTAAAAAAATCATGAAATGTTTCAATATTTACATTCAGCTGGAATATCTTTTTTTTCCAAACTTGCAAGGTTACTTATTCATCTACATCATTCTATGATATTAAGTCTTTTGGCAATATAAATTTAGAATAAATTCCCTGTGAGCTTTGTTGGTAATAGGCATGTTATTAATGTCCCCTAAAATATAGATTTTTGGATTATTAGGAAGGTCAGCACTCAAGATCAAATTGACTCTCATTATTTCATCCCAGACAGTCTAACAAGGGACAGCATGGTGGATTAGATGTCCATTGATGCGGTGACAGTTCCAGAATAATTCTCATTTTTACTTTCTTCATTTATGGCGTTTTTTGCTGATTACTTTGCTCATAAACCTATGGTGGTTTTACACATTCGAGTCTATCTCTGTAACTGTTATCTATGGCATATTGGAGTTAATTATATTATAACTTGGATTATTATTCCAGATGCTCCTATGGAGTTGAGTTGATTGTGTGGGGAGAAATTAGAAAATAACAAGCTGTGAATTGTCGCATAAACTGACAGCAGGACTCAATCACGTCTTTCTGTAGGGGCACGTGGATGGGATTTTAGATCTGCCATTTTCAGTTCTCTAAGGGTATGTCCAGACTACCCGCCGTATCGGCGGGTAGCGATCGATTTATCGGGGATCGATATATTGCATCTCATCTAGACGTGATATATTGATCCCAAACACGCTCCCCGTCGACTCCGGAACTCCACTGGAACGAGCGGCAGTAGCGTAGTTGGCGGGGGAGCCACGGACGTCGATCCCGCACGGTGAGGACAGAAGCTAAGTCGGAATAAGATACTTTGACTTCAGCTACGGTATTCCCGTAGCTGAAGTTGCGTATCTTACATCGATACCCCGCCCAGTGTAGACCAGGCCTAAGAATGGAATCCACTCCACTTCCCTGAATCTTGAGTTGCACAAGGTATTGGGGAGACTGATAACAATGGGATTAATTCACATTAGTAGGCACTAATGCCAGTAACATTTGCAGAACAGAGCTGTTAGTGCTTAGACAATTCATTCCAAGACAGCAGGAGCTCAAACAGCTTCTTTTTTAATCCTGAGATGTAAACTGAATATAATTTTGAAGAAAGTCAATTCAAAATCTTTAAATTTATGAAAATTTGGATTATATAATACTGGGAATCTGCAGTAAAAAATTTTTTTTTCCTTTTCTCCTTCTGACGTGTCAAGTTGTTAAGGAAGGGATAGATTTGTCAAATCCATTTGGAGACAACACTATCTTCTGTTTTTTCTAGTCTGGTGGGGGAGATATTTTAATATATTTTATCTTATTTTGTTTGACCCCAGAAGATAATAAAGATTCTGAAACATTTTTATAACTTTTCTAAAAAATCCCTGTCTCCCTTTTCAATGGAGAAAATGTAAACTACCAGTGTTCATATGCTGAGGATCAAGAGCTATTTTCAATTGGCCCCCATACATCCTGAAATCATTCTGTGGTTTATAGCAATTAGTCTTGTTCTCTAGACAACTCTTTGACATCAGTCAGAATATGGTCAGGTTATGTTTAAACTGTTTGCGGCTTTCATAAGAGTACATTTGTTTTTCCAATTTCAGCATGTGGCAAATTGATGAAAATTACAGGCCCCATTACAGTCAAGACCTCTGGAACCCGATTTGGAGCCTGGATGACAGATCCTTTAGCATCAGAAAAGAATAACCGAGTATGTTGCAGCATTGAATATCTTTCTGTTCTTCTGATATTTTATTTGCATTTTTAATTTTTACAAGGAGATAATTTCCCTACATGAGATTTTACCGGTTAGCATTTATTTCTTGTATTCCCTGCATTTTCATATTATATATTTTGAAGTATCAGGAAAAAAAAGGTTAACCCATCCTCCTTAAAAAAATAATTCTACCATATTGCATATTTTCATTAGTTTTAAACTGCTTGTTTTGAGGAGGATGCATACTATTCTGTATACAAATACACATTATTTTCTTTCTTTTCATTATAGTTTCTTCAGTGGACATCTTCTAAGGACCCAATCCTGTAAACAGTTATTCATGAGTAACTTTACTCATGTAGGTAATCTCACTGATGTCAATGAGCTTCCTACATTTGTAAACTAACACATGCTTGCAGAGTTAGGCCCTCAGTGTGGTTTATCCAGGTCTTTACCTGATAAGGCCAATACTAAAAAATCTATGCACTTGGGTATGCTTGATTTCAGTCAGAGCTAGTTGAAATAAGGTAAGTATGTGTCACAAAAATTATCAACAAAATTTCATTTTGGGGGAAGTTTTCCAATTTTCAGCAAAAAGAAATTTTTTGTTTGTTTTTATTTTTTATTTCTTTTACTTTCTTTTCCCTCCACCCTTATCAGAGGCAAAAGGGGGAAAAGGTGGGGAGTGAAATAAAGTAATAAGGTATGGAAGATAAAATGGGAGAGAAAGGTGATGGGGAACCAAAGAGTGGAAAAATCGGTAAGATACAAAAAATAAACAACCCAGAAAACACATTTTCAAGGAAAATTCTCATTCCTGAAAATATGCCATTTTTCAAGTAAAGTTTCAACTGAAAAATTCCAACCAGTTCTAATTCTGGGTGTGACTCAAAGGTTTGAGTCACACTCAATTTTCCTTCCATCTTTGGGATTTTCACAATCTGGGCACATCATTAACAATACTAATGACCTCTTGAGCCAGAGGGCCAAGCTTTGAGAACACTCTCAAAGCAAACTTCTCTGATGCTGGCAGACATTGTTGTGAAAACAGCCTCAGAGAAGCTATTGAGTAGGTTCTGATCCAAAATGCTAGTGTTACTAATGTCTTTGAAACAGAATAAATATACAGACACATGCTGCACTTCTCTAGGTTTTATGAGCAAGTCTAGTAACTTATAATGCCACAGGATTTCTGGAACATATTTTAAAGTGTACTCAGAATAAAGCATGATCAGCCAAGGATTCTGTTTCAGTAGTTCACAGCCTATTCTTTATTTTTCTTTCAGGTCTGGTACATGGACAGTTATACTAACAATAAAATTGTCCGTGAATACAAATCAATCACAGACTTTGTCAGTGGGGCTGAATCAAGAACATACAATCTTCCGTTCAAATGGGCAGGAACCAATCATGTTGTCTACAATGGCTCCCTCTATTTCAACAAGTATCAGAGTAACATAATCATCAAATACAGCTTTGACACAGGACGGGTGCTTGCACAGCGTAGCCTGGAGTATGCTGGCTTTCACAATGTGTACCCCTACACTTGGGGTGGCTTCTCAGATATTGACCTGATGGCAGATGAAATTGGGCTGTGGGCCATATATGCTACCAACCAGAATGCAGGCAACATTGTTATCAGCCAGCTAAACCAGGATACGTTAGAAGTGATGAAGAGCTGGAGTACAGGCTATCCAAAGAGAAGTGCTGGGGAATCCTTCATGATCTGTGGAACTTTGTATGTTACCAACTCACATTTAACAGGAGCCAAGGTCTACTATTCTTATTCCACGAAAACCTCCACTTATGAGTATACAGACATTCCTTTCCATAATCAGTACTTTCATATATCCATGCTTGACTACAATGCAAGAGATAGAGCTCTCTATGCCTGGAACAATGGACATCAGGTTCTGTTCAATGTCACCCTTTTCCACATTATTAAGACTGAAGATGACACATAAACTTGTCTCTCACCCCCGCTCCCTGCACACGCACACTTCAAAAGTGTCATTTGTGATAAACTCTAAAACATCCTTCTGGATTTCTTTTTATTTAAGTTCTTTTTCATTAAAAAATGAAAGCATTTTCTACTGTGCAATGTGTTCCAAATATGGCTGAGCCTGTCAAAAATGACCTGTTGGAAATACAAGCATCCTAACTCTTGAAAAAACAAGGCCTGCCATGACCTTGTCATGAAAAGCACTAAAGAGGGTTTAAGTGGCTAAAGACGGTTTTAAAAAGATTATGATCTGCCTTATATTAGAGTCAGAGACTAATGGTGGCTTAAATGCATGAATGTCTTTTTTTACCTTATGTCTTTTTTTAATCTGTCTATTGCTCAACATCAGGAAATATTTTGGTAGCAATCTGAAGCATAATGCACATTAGTCTTATTTATTCCAAGAGAAAGATTTTAGGGATTTGATTTACTTTGAAAAAATGTATATGATTCATTTTGCCATCACACAATTTCTGATGCGGTGCTGTACAGTATGTTTTGAACTCACTTGCAGTTTATCGACTATATGTATTTCTACCATTGTAACCACCATTGTGCAATTGTATCTCTTCACTTCCGTGAAAGTAAACTAAGTACTATTTTTTATAAAATATATTGAAGTTCTAAACATGGGTCAATTTAAAATTTTATCAAACACATGACAGCGGGTCCCCGACTTTTGGCTGGTAGATGCACACATGCTAGCAAATGAGCACTATCAGCCTATATCCTCTTGTGCCAGTCTCTGTTGCCACCATCAATTGTCTTGCTCATTTTCTCTCTCCTGCCATTTTCTATCTTTTCTTCCTCCCAACCATTTTCTTTTTGATGTATTTTTTCACTCTCTAATTTTGGGTGTTATTTTCCTCTCATGTTTTGTAGTTCTCCCTATCTGTAGCAGAAAGCTACATGCTGCTTTCTGTGACCTGTCTATGGGTTCCTCCTTTGGGGGAAGGCTCTCAAGGCTTACATGAATACTGCAGGATAAGAGGAGACATACTTAGGACTGTATGTGGGCTGCTGCCTCAGCCTGCACTCCTATATGTGTGAGCTGCTCCTCTGGGTGGCTGTAATAGAGGCCACTGTAGAAGCAGGGGTGGAAGGGAGGTGGCTTTCCTGAATCTGCCAACTTCATTACCTACAATAACAGGAGCACATTTCCACTGGGGGAAGGCTTGTCTGGGCATATAGCAGCTCAAAAAAAGCAGCAGCAAAGTGGTCATGCATGACAGCTGGTATCCATCATGATAGTTTCCCTGAGAAAGCCAACTACAACATTAAGCATGAACTCTCCTGTTACTGAGAGGTACATACATTAGTAGATGCTCTCCTGGTCTATTGATTTAAATGGAAAATATATTGCATGGCTAAACAAACTGCAACAAATATTTTGCAAAAATTTTAGCTATTGACTGAAATAGTATTGCTGCCTCTGATCAAAAACTAATTCTCTTGAAAGGAAGTTTTTCGTGAAATCTGTGATTTTTACTAATATTACCAGTTTCAAAATTTTGAGGGTGGGATAGGGTTGTTTGTAGAGGATTTATTTACTTATTTTTGCAACTGACATGATATAAAAGAAAAAAATGCTATATAACATGAAGAATGATACAGAATTATTTTACATTACCATGACGCATGTCACAGATTATGAAAGCCACAAGTCTGCAGTACAGAACACAAAAGCTCTGTTCCCCAAAAATGTGTTTAGAATAAACACCTTTTTCAAATCCTTTTACCCAGAAAATGGAAAATGGTGAAGTGGAGGGACTCACAAATCTTTTTTACGAACAATTTGTTCTTTTGTCAAAAAATTAAAAATCTGCTTTTTAACAGATCTATTTTGAAGCTATTTCACTTGTTAATTCTACCTCCAACATACCAATTGAGATCAGTTTATCTATTTCCAAATGTGTTAACTTCTTAAAGTATATTTGGTCTCGAAGCGTGGCTGTTGTGCAATATGTAAGCATGGAAAGAATGGAATAATAGTGTGCCTTTTTTTCTGACTAACTGGAAAAAAAATTTCTCATGGGGTGTAAAGAGTTGAGAAAAAAAACCATGTTTGCCAATAGACGAAAGAGGAAGACTGCTGCCCAGCCACCATTTTTTTCTCCCTCCTCCTGCTGGAAAAGCAATGATAACTCTTCAATATCAGTTACTCTGAGTGTTGGGGTCACAATAAATACAGATTTCATAGCCTCTCCCCTAACCCGCCTCCAACACAATCTTCTACACCAGCCTGTGTGAGGCTGTCATGGAAATCATCTCTGGTACATATAAAGGGTGGGCGGTACACATGGTCAAAAATGTATTGCACTTCTATGAAAATGGTTTTGGCTGAGTTTTTCAGGTTTTTTCCAAAAAAATAAAGCCAAAATAGTTTTGGTTTCTGTTAAACTGAAAATTGAAACATTCTTGGTTCTCAGCTGTTGAAAACTGGAGAGAAAAAAAACAGCTTTTGTTTCCCCACAAAACCTACCCAAATGTAAACACAAATGGAAATTTTCTCATAAAAATTGCTCTTCACTCCAAAAAACCCTTTTGGTCAAAAAGTGTTTGGTCAAAAAGTTTTCAACCAGCTCTATTGTTCAGACTCCCCAGTCCAGCTAGTCCATGCACACTCAACTTGCACAGCAGCTAGGGCTTAAGTCATGCAGAGGGCCCTCTGAATCATGGAGGAATTTCACCCCAATTCCTGTGAAAAATTCTTGTTCTGCATATTCTCTAATGGAAATTCTGTACATTCCATTAGGATTCTTTAACTGCTGTCCATTTGCTACAACTGGTCTTTATCGGTTTCTACTGGTCTCTGCTCATTTCCACTTAATGACTAGGAGTCCCAAGTACCAGAGCAATATTTGTGAATGTTTTTTTCCAAACATTCACCTAGTCATACTGATGTGAATGTGGATGGATATTTGTATTAAACTGTTACAGGTAAAGCCAGCCTTTCTTTAGGAATTATACCACCATGTTAGTGTCTGAGGTAAACTGCAAATTGCTCTAGGAGCAATACCCCTCACAAATCCTCACAAATGTAATATTTAAAAAACAAAAGTTAGTATAGAAGTGAAGCTTCTGTTCATTGAATTACCACAAAACACAATTAATTCTTGTGCCAATGACATATGAGGAGCAGCTCTTTTGAGAACAATGGTTACTGCATGGTAAATCAAGGTAACATTGCCATATTTCTACATGACAACAAAGTAACTTCATATGGTGTCAGAAACACAAATTTTCTTTGAGGTGTTGTTGTAGCCATGTTGGTCCCAGGATATTAGAGAGATAGGGTGGGTGAGGTAATAATATCTTTTATCGGACCCACTTCTGTTGGTGAACAAGACAGGCTTTCCAGCAACACAGAGCTCTTCTTCACGTCAAGAAGGTGAAGAAGAGCTCTGCATAAGCATGAATGCTTGTCTCTTTCACCAGCAGAAGTTAGGCCAATAAAAGATATTGCCTCGCCCACCTTGTCTCAGAAATACAAATAGATAACAGCAACAGCAATTAGTAACTATGGGCCAGATTTTGATACCCTAACTCATTTTAAGTAGTACTTTGTTTCATGAGGGGCCCACTGCAGTCAATGGGACCATTTGGGGAATAAGGCACTATTCATTGAGTGTAAAGGTGTCAGAGTCTGGTTCTAACCAGGAAATAACCATGCAAGAAAGATGCTGCTTCCTTCTGGCTGTACCATCAGTGCTCATTTTTATGTGAATCACTATTGATTGCCTCAATTTCTTTCTCATATTGGTGGCTCAAAAGGAATATTTTTTAAAAACTAAAGAACAGGGTCATTTAATACATCAGAATTGGAATTCAAATTGTTCTCCAAATTCAACAGCACAAATGGAAAGTCTCCATAATATGGCAGAAACCCTCAGCAGAAGTCCTAAATATTATCAAATAGAGTTTTATTCTCATAGTAAAGGTCTAGATATATTGACATTTAGAGGTATTGGTGCTGTAGAAAAACATCTCTACTGTTAAATGTGAACAAAATAATGTTAGAACATACTTTAATATCTTTGGGACTGATCATGACCCTTGATTCATGAGGGAAGAACATGCACTGATCACAATATTCCTGCACAGAAAGAGGTTTAATAATTCCCCTCAAAGCCATGATTCTAGAGAGGAGCAAGGGACTAGGAACACAGACCTGGTACTGCGATATCTCCAAACAGATATTCCAGCCACTCCACATAGACTGTGGGGTATGTGCAGGATGTGGGCAGTGGGATCCACAATCTTTACCCAGAATGGGCAAACCTTGGCCCCTGACAGAAAGATCAGGGACAAACCTCCATAGCAAAAACCTCCTGGAGATTAATCTTTCCGTTAACCTCCTCTGGCAAATGATTCCATTGGTAGGACCATCACGTCCATTGTCATTCAGAAAGACTGTTCATCCAATCCTATCTATCACAGTATATTAAGCAGACCATGGCAGAGAGACTATATGGGAGTCTATTGGGCACTGTAAGTACTATAAACAGACGATGGTAATCAATTAACAAAAAGTTGAGTGAGTCAGGATGAAATGATGCTTCAGTTGCTGACTGCTTATATCAGAGAATATTCATTTCCAGACAAGCTCAGAGGCACTAAATGTCACTCAGCTCAGTAGGCTGCATCCACAGCAAAATCAAGTTCATGGCATGATGTCTATTTCAAATAGACAACCACAGCTCAAATAAATCGGTTAGCTAATAATTTGTCATGATAATTGACTGCTCAGAAGGGGCTAGTACTAGTGCTCAGCAAACAGTTAATAAGAAATTATGTATCCATTGAACTTTATCTTTACACTATTCAAAAACTGTCTGTGAACAGACTGTGATTTGTACTAATTTGTTGATGAACATTTTAGGCAAAACAATTTTTACCTATGAGTTGCTGCTGAATTCTTTGCTGTAAGTATTGCTATGAGTCCATGGTATCCGCAATGTGATATTGAGAGTTTGGTAATCTAAATCACAGTATGCTTACCAGTGCTACCTTTGAAGCACCAGTTGTGGAACATAGAGTCTAATTCAAAGTCTCTGTGCTGATGTTCAAAACTTTCACTGGTTTGACTCTAATTATCTAAGAAATCATCTCTCCCTTTATGTCCATGCTCTCTCATGACAACTACATTCCACCAAACAATGAAACTCTAGATCAACAGAAGGAGAATAGTGTGTGCATAAGACAGAACTTCCACGGATGCAATAGGAAGTGACACTGCAAAGGTGTAATAAATACCATTACAGTACAAATATTGACGTACATGACTTTTGTCAATACAAAGAACAGAGGTTCATGAATGTTATTTGTTTCCAAGCTGACCGTCTGGGAATTCCCACAGTCTTTCAGCGGATTCTCAAGTAGTATGTTCACTAAGACTCTCATGCTGAGTTGGAGCCTTAACCCAGCTCCCTCTTTTCTTGCAAACATATCTATCATTATTGGTATATCTGATGTCAAACAAGCTGAAAAAGCAAGGGCACATATTCTCCTTGGTTATACATGCTTAGCTCTCATTGAAGTCAATGGGGGTTGCATGCTTGTGGATAAGGGCAGAGATTTAATTGTTATGCCTTTCTCTAGTACCGCTATGTGCAAGAAACTTCTTTTTTAAAATAATAATTATGTTTACTGAGGGAGTTGAAGGAGCTTAGCGTTTCCCCATGAGGTGCTCAGCATCTTATAGGATCAGAGCTTTGTTTCTCTCTCTTAAGCAGAGAGAGAGTTAGTAATGTTCATATTTTTCTTAAAATCAGAAATATCTGCTGGGCTCATAAGCAGCTTGCCAGCTGAGCATCAGCCACAGATCCTGTGGAGCTTTGCCTATATTTATTGCTAAAGATGAGTCAATTAAAATAATTACATTGCAGGGACATTTAAGCAGGCCAAGTGAAATCAAACATGTTCAGGTTAAAAAGCATAGAGTTTGGAGTGCAGCACAGTATGAATGTAGAATATGATTAGATCAAATGAATTCTGCCTGCTGCCCCTGGTTTAGCGCTGTAGAAATTCAGGCTTTCCTGCATATCGTGCAACCGACATGCCACAGTCTCACAGAAAAGTAAAGGATACAAGTAAGAATGATGATTAAAAGGTCAAACCTGTATCTAAAATCACAATCCATTTTACTGGACTTTTCACATAAAATGGTGAATTCATATTGACATGGTACATTTTTCTTTTCTACAGCATGAACAGTCAGAGTCATGGGAGCTATAAATACCCATTTCGCTTTCAGCCCGCAGGGCACAGAGGAGTGTTCCTGTTGCTGTATACTGCAGGCTCTGTCAGGACCCAGAAAGGACATGCCTGATCTTTGGTCTCCTGCAGAGAGCACTGCCATCTGGCTAGCTGTATCTTCTTAAAAAAATGTTCATCAAACATAACAGCCTCACAGTGGTTACCTTTCTTTTACATTAAAGAAATATTTCTTACTAAAAAACAGTTCTCACTGTACAATACTCACTTTATATTATTTTTATTACAAATATTTGCACTGTCAAAATGATAAACCAAAGAAATAGTATTTTTCAATTCACCTCATACAAGTACTGCAGTGCAATCTCTTTATCGTGAAAGTGCAATTTACAAATGTAGATTCTTTTTGTTACAAAACTGCACTCAAAAACAAAACAATGTAAAACTTTAGAGCCTACAAGTCCACTCAGTCCTACTTCTTGTTTACAACATCACCTGAAAATGAGACAGATGTTCACCTGGCACTTTTGTAGCTGGCATTGCAAGATATTTAGGTGTCAGATACGCTAAACATTCGTATGCCCCTTCATGCTTTGGCCACCATTCCAAAAGACATGCTTCAATGCTAATGACGCTTGCTAAAAAAATGTGTTAATTAAATTTGTGACTGAATCCTTGGGAGAGAATTGTATGTCCTCTGCTCTGTGTTTTAGCCACATTCTGCCATATATTTCATGTTATAGCAGTCTTGGGTGATGACCCAGCATATTGTTCATTTTAAGACCACTTTCACTGCAGATTTGACAAATCACAAAGAAGGTACCAATGTGAGATTTCTAAAGATAGCTACAGCTCTCGACCTAAGGTTTAAGAATCTGAAGTGCCATCCAAAATCTGATCGGGACAGCGTGTGGTGCATGCTTTCAGAAGTCTTAAAAAAGCAACACTCTGATGCAGAAACTACAGAACCTGAACCACCAAAAAAGAAAATCAACCTTCTGCTAGTGGCATCTGACTCAGATGATGAAAATGAACATGCATTGGTCTGCACTGCTTTAGATCATTATTGAGAAGAACTCATCATCAGCATGGATGCATGTCCTCTGGAATGGTGGTTGAAGCATGAAGGCACATATGAATCTTTAGTGCATCTGGCACATAAATATCTTGCAACGCCAGCTACAACAGTGCCATGCAAATGCATGTTCTCACTTTCAGGTGACATTGTAAACAAGAAGCAGGCAGCATTAACTCCTGCAACTGTAAACAAACTTGTTTGTCTGAGTGATTGACTGAACAAGAAGTAGGACTGAGTGGACTATTTTTGAATACAGTTATTTTTTGTACATAAGTCTACATTTGTAAGTTATTATATTATAATTGGAGATATACCAATCTCCTAGAACTGGAAGGGACCTTGAAAGGTCATTGAGTCTAGCCCCCTGCTTTCAATAGCAGGACCAAGTACTGATTTTGCCCCAGATGGCCCCCTCAAGGATTGAGCTCACAACCCTGGGTTTAGCAGGCCAATGCTCAAACCACTGAGCTATCCCTCCCCTCCCATGAAAGTTCAACTTTCATGATAAAGAGATGGCACTTTTATTAAAAGAATTGAAAAATACTATTTCTTTTTTTTACAGTGCAAATATTTATAATAAAAAATAAATATGAAGTGAGCACTGTACACCTTGTATTATGTGTTGTAATTGAAATCAATATATTTTAAAATGTGGAAAACATCCAAAATATTTATATTTATATATGTATAATTTAAATATTTATATAAATAGTAATCTGTTTAATCACACAATTAATTGTGATTAATTTTTTTAATTGCATGACAGCCCTAATTCATCCCTTTAGGATTTTAGTAAAGGGGACTCTGCCGCAGAAGGGGCAGAACTCCATAATCTGACAGGATTATTATTATATATTATTAATTATAATTAATTAATTATAATTAATTATATTATATTATATTAGATAAGATCAAGCTAATTATTATTATATTCTGTAGCTATGCCATGAATGACTGTCTCCCCTCACACCTATACACAAGATTTTCTTGGTTCCAAGCACTATGCTACATTGTCTACATATTGTTTATAAACTCTTACTAACTTCCTCATGAATCATGTGGGCAGTTTGTCTATTTGCACGTATTCTGTCATATCACCTACGTGCTCCTTCCAAAACTTTTGGGAAACTCTTCCCTAATGGTGTTGGATCTTCAAAGGGAGAACTTAAGTAACTAAAGCAGAAAACGGCTCTTGAACTAGAACAGGAGATTTTACTTTGTCCAGCCATGCTCCCTTGATTGGGTATCCCAACAGATTTCACAAGCTGAATCTCTGGGCCTGATCGCTGCAAGGCATAGCCTAGGTACCTTAGAAAGCAGATGTGACAATATAGAGACGGTGCACTTCCCTTTACTAACAGTACCATTCTGCATGGTGCTAGAGTTCTATTGTGACCAGAAGCAGCAAAGAATCCTGTGGCACCTTATAGACTAACAGACGTTTTGCAGCATGAGCTTTCGTGGGTGAATGCCCACTTCGTCGGATGCAAGAGTGGAAATTCTTGAGTGGTAATTTCCACTCTTGCATCCGACGAAGTGGGCATTCACCCACGAAAACTCATGCTGCAAAACGTCTGTTAGTCTATAAGGTGCCACAGGATTCTTTGCTGCTTTTACAGAACCAGACTAACACGGCTACCTCTCTGATATTGTGACCAGAGGTTCTGAGGTCTTGTCCACATGTGGCAATTAAAGAACCCAAGATACTTTTTGCAAGAATTAGAAATGTTAGCTGTCAAGGCCTGGTCAAGCTCCAACTCACTTTGGAATTTCACTTCACTCCCTGAATAATGTGCAGTGCTGCTATGCTCCATCAAATAGCTGCTGTGTTCAGCTCCAGAGGTGGCTTCCTTTTGATGACAGGTGAAGTGATCCCGGTATATACCTGAAGTCCTTTCACTTGCAAAACTTCCATTGATTGCACTGAGCTCATTTGTTTATAAAGTACTTTGAAATCCTTCAGGATGAAAGGTTCTACTGTTTGTTAATATAAGACACTGTAGGTTACAAGCTAGTCTCAGCCCTGTGCAAGCAGCAGCACAAAGGAAACTTTCTCCTGGGGTGGAAGTAACTTACTTCAGACCTTTATTAGGTCAGCTGCACTGGCCAAGGCAGTGAGAGAGGGAGCAGAATCCAGGCTCCAGTGGGAGTATGAGGCACTCCCCCTTGACCTCACACGCATGGAATTGCAAAAAGGGGTGAGCTAATGCATCTGCACAGGGGTTGGGGGATTTTACACCTCTCTTCGCAGCATAGGGCTGGGTCAGAGTGCAACCCTATGGAATATTGTTACTCAGGTAACCAGGCAGAGCCTACCAGCCACAGTCCTACAGTAGGTTGTTCACACTCCTAAGGTATCCACAAGAGTTGGACTGAAGGAGATAGATTCTCAACTGAAAACTTCTGCTGAAGGAGCTTTCAGCGGTAAAAGTCATGCTTGATAAAACCCTAAAGGCCTGATTTTCATGTACTCTGAAGCCACTTTACCCTGCCAGAGTGGTGCAAAGAGGCCTTTGCATAAGTAAAGATCAGACCCTACATATTTATTTTCATGGAGGGTCAAGTGTTACCCTACAAGATGAGAGTATGGAAATAGTCTGGGGGTGGAAAATTACTTTTTGATGAAGCAGTCTAATAAATGAATTGAGAGTAAACTTCATTCTTTTGTATTAGCAGCAGGTTTGGTACTCCATCCAACTTACTAAACTCTGAATAAATTATTCTTTTTGTTTTACCAGCATCACATCTCCCACGCCCAAACCTCTCCAGATTCCTTTTAGTTTCAGAGTTTTGGGTTTAGGGTTGTTGTTTTTTTAATTAAACTTCTTGATCACCAGTTACACCTGCTCTGGCCTGGCTCATCTGTGGAATGAATTTTAATGCAGGCTTATTTAGATGGAATTTGAAACTGCAAAGGTGATTTATAGTACAGTGAGTATCATCTGGAAAAAACTTTAATTTATCTTCCCATTTATGTAAAATTTAGTTCTAGTGTGCCTGTAAAAACTGCTGGGAAGCAGCACTGATTGTATTTCATGGGCTGCTACAGGAATGATTTAAACCAGATCGGAGAGGTTCTCTTTCCTTTTATTTATTTGGTTTTTAAGGAAATATTAAGGTCCTTCTCAGCAGTGGTGAGAAATTAGATTAGAATCATCTTTCACAATAGCACATTAGGTGTTTGTTTCCCCCTTCTGGATCCTACCTTCTAAATGGTCGACAACAGTTTTGTCTTCAGGAATTCAGTCATCATGGTAATTGTGGATGCATCCTGTCAAAGGTGTTTATGCCTCTCTAGATGAGTCTCAGTTCTGTGTTACACAATGCAAACAAGCCATTTATTCAGATTTCCTTCATCTGGGCAAATTGAGATATTGTCACCTTGGAGGACACTCTTGATTAATGATTACTTGGAGCAATCACTGTAGCACTCCAAGACACAAGTGCCTTTTCAGAGGAAAGTACATGAGATAAAAGCTTTAACACTTTACCTGTTATTGAGAAAAGAACATAAAACACTTGACACTTGTATAGCTCCTGCCATTTGAGGGTCTCACAGTAATTTACAAAGGCTAATTAATCAAATCTCACAACACATCTACCCAAAAGGGAATTACGCTCACCCCCATTTTACAGATGGAGAAACTGAGGCAGGGAACAGTTCAGCCAAAGTCACACAGGGAATCTGTGGCTCACTCAGCACAGAAAACAGATATCCCAACTCCTAGGCCTCTGGAAGGAGGAAACTATGTCCTATGTAGTCCCCATACTTATTCTATGTATCTATTTCATTCTTTTTAGAGACATAGGCTGCCACATACATCAGCTTCTCACAGTGAGAAGTTATTTTTTTACTTGACAAATGCATTAAGGGAGTGGTCAGTAAATTTATCAGGGTACATATCTCATGGGGTAACTGCTTCTAAATGGTCTTGAAGGTTCAGAAGTGCTTGATGACCCCTGTTCAGAGTAGCTTGATGACAGTTACTCTATTCCTGCCAGGGGGCAGGAACAGAGGGGGAGTCCTAGGTGACTTAAACTACTTTTGTGCAGCCTATAATCTGTGGCTAGGCAAGAGCCTATCCAGTCCCCACTATAAGATACAGCAGCCTCCATCTGACTATAATTTATATGCTTCCTCAGGCCCTGGAAAGCAGAGACTACATCGAAGTGCACTTGAGCTGAGCCCCTGACATGTCCCCAATCCATCCCCTAAATCAGGGATGGGAGCAAGTCCACCACAGAGCCCTTACACAAGCTCTGTACTGCATTTGGTATTTGTAAGGAGGCACGTTTTGGCCCATTTAAACTTCTCTGTCAAGCAGGGCCGGCTCTACTGTTTTTGCCACCCCAAGCAGCATGCCGAATTGCAGCTGCGGGCAGCTGAAGACAGAAGCTGCCACCGAATTACCGCCGCTGCAGAAACGCGCATTCCACCCTAGTGGCACACGGACTGCCCCCGCCATCTGCGGGGGCAATTCAGCGTGCTGCTTGGGGCCAGGGCAGGTGCAAGGATGTTTCGCACCGTAGGCGAAACTTCCACCTTGCGACCCCCCGAGCCCTGTGGCAGCTCCCTGCCCCCCCTGCCCTGAGCCCCGCCCCACGGCAGCTCCTCCTGGCCTGGGGAGCCGTGCGGCAGCTCCCCGCCCCAGCTCACCTCTGCTCTGCCTCTTCCTTGAGCACGCCGTCACCACTCCACTTCTCCCACCTCCCAGGCTTGCGGCACCAATCAGCTGTTTGGCGCCACAAGCCTGGGAGGGAGAGAAGCAGAGCAGGGCGGCGTGCTCAGGGGAGGAGGTGGAGCAGAGGTGACCTGGGGCGGGGAGCGGCTCCCCTGTGTGCCGCGCCCCCCCTTACTTGCTGCAAGCGGCCCTCCCCGCGCCCCCCTGCCCCAGGTCCCTCTGCCTAAATGACGATGACGACCAGGGCGGCCAAAGATCCGGCCGCCGCGGTCGCCGCCAAAGGACCCGAAATGCCGCCCCCCAAATGCTAGCACCCTAAGCGACCGCCTAGGTCACCTAATGGGTTGCACTGGCCCTGCTTGGGGCCACAAAAACATACGGACTGCTGTCCCTTGCAGATTGCTGCCCCAAGCACCTGCTTGGAATGCTGGTGCCTGGAGCTGGCCCTGCTGTCAAGGGGCCTTAGTGTAACTGAGAATCAAGCTCAAGACCTCAAACCAGGACTTGGCTTCTTTAAGTTATACAAAATTTCTTATTACCTAGGATTCAGAAAGCACACATGGTTATAGATACAAATAAACCAGTCTGATCCACATAACATAACAGTAACACCACCATTAAAGTAATAACAAAAATAGATGAGTAAGCCCAGATAGAAGATCCTTATTTACAAGGGACATCTAGTCCACTCCTAGATTAGGTCTTCAACCAGCTCCAAGAATGGCTGACTTCCCACTGGCAAATCGTTTCAATCTATACAATATATAGGTCCAATTACAGGGCAAAGTGCACCTGGGATGCCATTTTAGTCTCTCTTGCACTCTTCCCATAGGTGGCAAACCTGACTGTCTGTACCTCACTTTAGGTGGAACCAAGTAGTTCAACCACTCTTAGACTGTATCTCTGGGTTGCAGCATCCCTGTTTCCCACCCATATTGACACCATAGGTCTGTTTGGCACCTGTTAGCCCTTTCACTGTGGAGATGTGCTTCTCAAACAGAGCATTATTTATTCACCAAAGGTACCTAAAAAATCAGAGCAAAGGGGCAAAACAAAGGTCTACACACATTTCCCTTTACTTTACCCTTAATTTTTCCATGTAAGTTTATGTACATTTCAGCCAGGCCAGTTACTTCTATCTCTAGGTTGTAAGAAGGAGATTGCCCCTTCATCTCTCTCTGTGTCTGCTTGCCAGCCCGTCAGCTCTTGCTGGCACTCCCAAGGTGGGCTCCCCTCCTTCCCAAGGCCAGAATATTTAAGGTTTAGGATCCACTTTGATTCTAGGCTTAGCCTTGAGAAAAGGAAGCCATTCCAGCCTGTATAGAGCCAGAATAGGAGCTATTCCCCCAATAAAGAGCTTACCTATTGTTTCTTCAAGAACTCTTGTCCAAGTCATTGTTCTTTCTGCTTGCTTCCTTTAACAATTCCTTTCACTTAATTCTGTGCATTCAGGAAGGCTAATATCACACTGTGACCTAAAAGATCTTGGATATTTATTTTAAAAAAAAACACATCTCATAACTCCCTCATTCTCCACAACATGTAAAAAGGCACTTTATTTTGTGCTCAGAAAATAGCGATATCCAACTTCTATAAATCTGGGTGAGAGTAGAAAAGGAAAATACTGTATATTCCTTTTAGGTTGTAATGCACTGTATTTTAGGGATAAGGCTCTTGTCTTTAAATATTGTAAACTACAAGATATCAAGTCCAATTACAGCATGACTGGGAACATTTTGTCCAAAGCCACCTGGTGATCACATGGACCAATTCCCATTACCATACAGCAGAAATCTCAGCACTGACACTCACACAAAAACTACTATGGCCCTACATTAAAGGAGGCAGAAAATGAGACAATTTTTAAATGGTCACACTGTGTTTTGAGACCTGACGTTGAACTTGGAAGGTGCAAAGGCCTCATTCTGGTCCCCTCGCTAGAAATGAATTTCACCCTTAAAGACTAAATTGTATTCTTATTTCAGTATTAATCAGATATTGTTTTAGCAGTATAAAAATAACTATACATAGCAAGGAATACCTAAAGTAAAGACAAATAATACTGTAAAACTGTAATATATCCAAATTAATAAAATGATCTCCGTTTGCTGTGTATTTTCTATTATATCCAGGTTCTGTAATAAGTCTGTTGCTCTTGGTGAAAATATTGTCTTATTTAATAACCCTAACTGGGTTTTATTAAAACATAAGTAAATAGTGACAAATCATTTTAGTGGTAATTACTGAATTTCAGTATTTATGATGTGTCTAGATCATTGTGAAATTGGATTTTATTTTCGTATGAATATTTACAAATTGTAATTAGAATGAGTCACAAAAAATTAGAAAATTAACAATAGCCAGGGAGTGCATTTATTCAAAGAAGTTTTAAAAATACATATCTGTAATTCATTACTATGTAACATGAACCCTTTATTACAGACACAGGCATAGTTTGTAAATCTGTGTGTCCAGCACTTTGAATACCTGTGTAGGAAAGGTACGATATTAGATTTCAGGCACAGATGTTTTCCTTCTCTGCACAGTGCAAAGGGACTAAAGCACAAAATTCATATGCATAGTCAGCCTGTGACAGAGACTGACCTCACTGGTGCTGCAGCGTGGCAGTTAGTTCACGGGGTCCCAGCTGAGGCAGTCCACCTTTCAGTAGGTGGACTCAGCCCTCCAGATAGCTCACCAATTTAATTCACCCCTTTCCAGGGTAACAGAGTCCAACAAAATATATACAGTCCAACATCCCCACAAAAGAAAGGGGTCGTCAGCCAACTTCCAGGTTACTGTGGGCGGCACACCCTCAGCTCAGGGCTTACAATGTCTATCTTCTCCTCCTCCTCCTCTCCGTGGGGAGGAGAAAACTCCAGCCAGGGCTCGGGGCTGCACTAGTGGGCCATCCAGCTAGAGCAGGGGTGGGAGAAGGGGGCAGAAGAGGCAGGACCTCTGGCAGAAGGAGCAGAGCGGGGAGGGGCCTCGAGGAGAAGGGGCAGGGGGTTAACCTCCCCCAATGGGAAGTGCACATGCCGCCAACACCTCTCCCCTGAGTCTCTTCTCTGGCCCCTTTTCTCAGGGCCTGGTATAGCTGTTGCTTGTAGGCCCCTCTATTGCACTAAGGGCTCCTGCTGTATCCTTATTCAGGCACTCCTAAAATACGTCTCTCTTCCTTTACTGTCTTCTCCCTTTCTAGTTGTCCGGCTCTCTCTTAAGCTCTTCTTTCAAGTGTGGTGAGCCATAGTCAGCTGGTCCCAGACCTGCTTCTTAACCTCTTTGTCCTAGTGTGGGATTTATGCCCCAATTCAGCAAGGTATTTATGATCACACCTTGGAGAGGAATAGGGAAATCATTGGTAATCACTTATGCCTTGAAAGGAGCAAGAGTGCTCCTCCACAACTTATATTCCCCTTGTTAACCAGAACAACTGACATCTAAAAGATTAGTGTACATTTCCGCTACCTAAAGCAGCAGTATTTCGTGCCACAAATGCCATCACATGGATCACTGTGGTACAGGAGCAGCCATTGCCATACAGTCATTATTCCACAGAAGCTGCCATTGTTGGATTAGCAGAGGGGATTGCTGTGGGTGGGGATGTCTGAGGAATAGTACAGAGTCAAATGATTAAACACTGTATAATCTAAGATCCATGGGATAGTCACTGTCCTTTCCTGTGGATCTCCAGCCTACCCAAGAAACTATGGTTGCCATCCCCCTCGCTCTCTCATACAGTCACTGGCCTTCCTGTGTTAAGTGGATAACAGCTATGGGTATTGCAAGTGTTCTGAGAAACTTCAACTTAATCCTATTCCATAAGAATATGCAGTTCCAGCAAAATGGAAATGCTTTGCAAAATCAGGTTGATTTTTCCAGAATTTTGTTTCAGAAGAAAACCAGACGGAAAAAAAAGTGTTGACAATGTTCGAACATCTGATTTCAACATTTTCAAAACTAAACATTCCAATTTTTATTTTAAAATGACTTTTCAGTTTGAATGAATGATTTTTTATGTATTTTTTTAAAATGTCAAAATCAAAACAAAACATGTTGATCAATCCAAAATGAGCAAACAAACAAAATTCAGAGTTTAATTTGCAGAGGATTTTTAAATGTTCTGTTTTCACTGCAGTTTGGAACAAAGTCAAATTTCGAAATCTCTAAATCCTTTGGGAAATAGAACTGTATGGATGGTGGAAGTTCTAATGGTTACCCCGTAAACCCCACAATTATGGAGATCAGTGCTCATCTTTTATGTAGTTTCTCATGGAAAATGGTGCACAAGACTCACACTCATCATCATTGTCTCCTTATCCCTTTGATATGATGGAATTCCTTTTCCTAGTAATAGTGAATGCTAAAGTTAACAAAAACATGCTACACTGAAAGACCCTGGGGATTGAAGCTTTTTCTTTATTCACCAAACATGGAAGAGAGTTTACATATGTGCTATCCATACAGAAAGCAGTTACATAGGTTATTATTATTGTTGTAGTTGCTATTTCATACTTATTATAAGATCTTCCAATGGGTTGCAGTACTGACAACCGCTATGTGTTTGCAAAAACAGTATTCAAAGTCATGGCTCTTTTGAGGCAAACCTATTGGAAATGTTGTTACTAGGCATGAATAAACCACATTGGTAAATAAAGGAAGCATTGAATCTGCATCCATTCCTAAATCAAATTTGAACCCAGCCTCAGATGAGATTCTGAAATATTTGGATATTTTTTTTCCAACAGGGCCTAGAGGTGCCAGAGACCTAATGAGAAAACCTCTTCTCTCAACTTTTCCAGACTAGTTTTGTAGGCTCCAAGAGTTTTCCTGCTGGATAAAGACAGAAGTATCCAAATAGTGGATACTTACCCAAAGTGAAGCCAGTTTCTGAAACTTCTGAAATTGTTATCTCTATTACTAAAACTCCCATCACTGAGACATGTATGAAACTGACCTGCGTCACTACCATATGTGAGGCTCTACCACCACATCTGTCATGACAATTCTTTTACTTACATTGGTTTGGCAGCGGGAGCCATGAGAAGTGAGAAATCCCCAGCATAGTGTAACCAGGAACAGTTTATGAGACAGTCAGCAGTCCTAACATAGTGAGTTCAGCTAAGGATGATTGAACTGACTATGGTCTGCATAGTGATAACCCTGGCTCATTAACAACTTACCTCACATTAACTGAAGTACCAGAAACATAGAAGGGGTGGCACCACATGCAGTCATCGCATTTGCTGCAGACATGGATCACTGGGAGAATGTTTTCATAAACAAAGAGCTGCAGGCTATGTCATTGTCCTCATCCTCCTGCTCTCCAATTCAGTTAAGAAACAACATGCTTTCTCTTCTCAGGGCTTTTCATTTTCCTCTAACTCCTCTGGTTTAGGATTTTTTGTTTTTCTTTCCCCCCGCCCCTCCTTCATACTATGCCAGTAGTGCTGCATACTAATGAGACAAGCTCAGGTGACTCCCCAACCAGTCATTTGTTTAATAATTTGTTTATGAAACATCTGAATTGCCTTTTTCTGGATGCTAGATAGTTGAGAGGGGAAGGTGTTGTTCAATTAGCTAATGGTGCCCAGCTATGTCTAGTATTTCAGCTTTGATAGATCTGTGAGGTCATATTTATTAAAACTCAGTTAGACTATGATGTTCAGTAAGAAGACTAGGATCCTCTGCTTAGTACATTGATGTAGCTCAGATCTGTAACAAAGCAAGAAGGATGTAAAAGTATCCCAGATAAAGGCTCTGAGATTTTTTCGCATCCCCAAAAGGCTGAGAGAGCCACACAACAACAGCAAATGTCTGCTGCTTTCCTTACGTGTCCATTTTTGTTGGATTTGGTTCTTCTTCCTCTTTGTAAGGAACTGACAGAAAAGCAGACTACAAACACATTTACTTAGGCCAGGTCTATACCACCGCTGCTGGTCGATCTAAGCTACACAATTTGAGTTACGTTAGTAGCATAACGCAAGTCGACATAGCTTCGATCTACTTACCACAAGATTCACACTATGCTATGTTGATGGGAGACGCTTTCCCACTGACATTGCTTCTGCCACTCGTTGAGGTGGACCCGCTAAATCTATGCCATTGCATCGATTGCAGCAGCGCCAATTTCACTCCATAGTGAAGACAAGCCCTCAGATGGTAAAGTTAACTCCTTGGGGTAAAGGCCATTTCTTGTTATGAATTTGTACAGAACCTAGCACAATGGGGTCCTGGTCCCTGACTGAGCCTCCTACTATAATGCAAATAAAAAATAATAATAAAGTTAAAATTTCAAAGGAAAAATAATGAAAGGAGGAAAGCAAAAGTAAAATGAAACACTATTTTTATATTCATAACCATTTCCCCCCCATTGCTCAGGAAACACTGACATCAGCAGGTTATATTCAGATAAAACTCTGCTTTGTATGTCCTGTATGAATCCTGCCCTGTGAAGTTATTAGTCTAGGACAGTGGTTCTCAAACTTGGGCCGCCGCTTGTTCAGGGAAAGCCCCTGGCGGGCTGGGCCGGTTTGTTTACCTGTCGCGTCCGCAGGTTCGGCCAATTGCAGCTCCCACTGGCCGCAGTTCGCCGCTCCAGGCCAATGGGGGCTGCAGGAAACGGCGCGGGTCGAGGGACGTGCTGGCCGCTCTTCCTGCAGTCCCCATTGGCCTGGATTGGCAAACTGCAGCCAGTGGGAGCCACAATCAGCCGAACCTGTGGACGCGACAGGTAAACAAACTGACCCGGCCCGCCAGGGGCTTTTCCTGAACAAGTGGTGGCCCAAGCTTGAGAACCACTGGTCTAGGAGATAATCAGGAAGACTGACCACTTACCTCAGTAGTATTTAATGGGTCAAATCAGGCGAGTAAGGAACCAGGACTTACTCAGATGTTCATCCATTTATCTGTAAGCTTCTCTCTGGCACCAATCACCATAGGATCTAATCATAAACACACACACAAAAAAACTGGTGACTAGGAGATTGAGCCCTCAGTGAGCAGTGAAGAATTCTGTATGTGTGTGTGTGTGGTTCATTTTTAGTAAGAACAGCACTTCCAAAGGTGGTGTGGTTACATCAGTAGACTTTACAGAGCCTATATTTAATACCTGCAATTCCTGTATTGAACTCGTACATTAACATCATACTAAGGCTTAAAATTTGAAGCTGCAGAAGCCAGGAAATTCTCCATAAAAGTTCATCCAGATCCAGAAATCATAATTCTCCACCTTTACTCATGTGAATTATGATAGGATCCTGTCCTATGATGCACTGGACAGTAAGCTATACGGCAAAGTAAATCACACTCAAACTAAGATCAGGCAAGGAAGGTTTCTACCTGACAGGATTAATTAGCATTTGCCAAAGTCTCATGTCACTACACACCTAGAGCAGGTGGTGGAGCAGGTTTTGTGAATGGGGTGAGAGTTTTAATGTTTGCCACCTGGTCTCCTAGCCTATTAGGAGGGATGGAGGGGAGTGAGTCAGTGTAGAATTTTTGATTAATGAACTGACAACTACATCAGGTCCACAAAAAATTAATCAGGATTTTGTACAATTTTATTATAATTTGTATTCTTTTGGGATAACTTGCTCATCTGCTGCTAAATTGGGATTTCTTTGGCCAGCCAAATAACCCTTTTAAATTTGCATATATTTACATACATTGACATACAAATTGGATACGTAAAGCTCAGTTAGTTACACAGAAAGAATAAGTGTCCTCTCCGGGTGTATATAAAGCAGCAAGAACACACATAATGGCTTACAGGTCTCCATCCAGGCCTTAGCCAATGCTAGCATCTCTGCCAGAACAAAAAGGGTGGGGCAAGGCAATAAGACTCGAGAGCAAATAAGTAGGAAGAAGCATGGATGTAATGGGCCTTGAAGGTGAGGACAAAAAGCTTGAATTTGACCTAGTTGAAAACAGAGCAGTAGTGGTGGGATTCAGAGAGGGACACATGAGCATTTGTTTTATCAAAGCTGAGTTGAGTAAGTGAGGTTTTCTCTTTGTTCAGAGATGTGGAGATTCATGGAATTGAAATTAGAGGGGGTGTTTGAATGTACGGGGGTGGGGGTTGGAAAACGACTAAACTGGAAACACTGCAATGTAACTAGTTGACCACTGGTGGGGAAAGAGGAGGTTGGGAGGGGGAATGGGGAGGGAGAGTAGGGAAATACAGTCATATTGAGGTGTTCTGGGAGTGAGTTTCACAACTGTAGGCCAGATGTCAGAAAAGCTCTGGCCCCTACTGTCATAAATCCCATCCCTGTGGTTGACACTACCACTGCTACAGTGGATTATGTCAGCTGTGGGCAATTGGTTACATGTAGAGAGGTAGTTATTCAGGTGACTTGGTTCTAGGGTGACCAGATGTCCCAATTTTATAGGGACAGTCCTGATTTCTGTGTCTTTTTCTTATATAGGCTATTATTACCCCCCACCCCATCCCGATTTTTCAAACTTGCTCTCTGGCCACCCTACTTGGTTCCATCCTTTGAATAGCAGGACTAAACCTTGAATATGATTCTGTATTCCACAGTGAGCCAATGGTGACCATGGAGTATCAGGGTGATGTGCTCTCAGAATCTTGTATTAATGATTAGGTAGGCTGCTACACTCTGAGTCAAACAGAGCTTTTCAAGAGTCAGCAGAATCAGTCCTAGGTGAACTGCAATAATCAAGCCTAGCAGTCTACAATGTGTGGTACACAGTGGTCAGATCAGTATTATAGTATGAGGTGCTCCGATGTGGCCAGCATGTAGATGGGAAAAGGTGCTTTCTGCAGCCTTAGGCACCTTGGGTATGTAGCAGTTACAAAAAGTCCAGAAGGACCACAGGGATAGAACTGTTTGACAAATTAAAGCCAAACAATCTTGACAGATGATGTTCCATGCTGGCTAACATGTGCCTTGCTCCTGCATAATTATAAGCCACGGTTCAGCCCTTTATTCATTTCAAAAGATCTTCACTGTGTGAAGATTTACATAGATGGCCCATGAATAACGCTTACAATAAAACCATCTTTATTTAAAGCAATCTTTTTGTTTTGGTGGTGTTTGCCTTATAGTTATACTGTGCTGAGGCAGAGGGGCCCACCATTTTTATGCTTCTGTTGTGACAACTGAAGAAGGGCAGACATTGTCATCATACTCTTTGACCCTCATCCTGCAAAGACATTGCTGTTTGTTGTTTCCATTTGAGAACACCTCCCCTGAACAGCCCATCTTGTACTTTTCCTAGACTTTCACTTTTGCATATGAAAATGTCCTGTTAAAAAATATCTTCAAGAGAATGGAGTGACCCCAGTTGCTCCTCCCTAACTACTGAGTTTCACCCTGATCACAGGGGTTGTTTCTTTAGATGATTCTTCACCTTATCTGATTCACTTATCAAGATTCAGCTCTTTAACCCCAGTACCAAGGTTGAACCAAATTCACTTCAGATTTTTTACAATTACTTTGGTGTAATTTACCAAATGATAGTTAATTTCCAAGAAATGTATTGTAAAATCTGTGCAAGAGGTCACTCTTATTAGGCAACTTTCTGGCTTAATAAACCACCGCAAAGAATCTCCAGACTTCCATTAAGTAATTGATTTGTGTTGGTCATTTGACTCAATTGCCACAGACAGGTTTCACTGCATTTAAATTCTACAACATTCCTCCATGTTTCCAATTTTACAAAATTCCATATATTCCAGCCACTTATAAAACTTACTGGGTGAAATTTTTAATCCACCGTTCACCCAAGCACTCTCAGAGTGATTAAGAAGCTGGTCTTAGCCTAGGAATGCATTATATACCAAAAGGAGTGACCAGACTAATAACAACCATGTTGTTCACTTTTAGTGGGAAAAGACAAAGGACTAAGTTAACTAGTATGTTCTGGTGATGCAAATCTTCGGTAACCAATCAATTTACAGCCAGGTTTGCAACTGCTTTATGTTACCAGTGTGAAACAGCCAGAGCATACCCATGATTTTTGTAAGGGGAAGACATTCTCTGCAATATTACCAACATTAAGAAAACAATTTACAGAAGGAACAGGCTGTATGAGGCTGATGACTTAGAAATGCCCGATGGTTGACAGTTACTTCATGACCTAAGTAGTGGTTAATTATACTCTGGTTTGCTTGGTCCATCAATGGTAAATTCAAAGAATGTATTAAGCAAAGTCAATAAACAAGAGAAGAGAGATACGTTAAATCCTTAAGAAGACTAAGCATACACTCTGTCTTTGCAAGTTGGCATTCTACTTCTTATAAAGGCTGACACTACAATTAAATTGAGAGACTTATTTTATCTACTTGGGAGCTGGACCTCTATTTTCTACACTTTTTAAATTTTAAGTGCTAGTTTAAAATATCTTTGAGCAAAAATTCCCATTGGAATTCTTGTATTAAGTTCAAGCTTTTTACTGAGTGTCACTAAATCCCACTTAATCCTATTTTCACTCAGTCATCAGTAGCTCTGTGCATACATAGATAGAAATAATGCTATAAGGGATTATGCTTGCGAAAGAACCATAAACTATGTTTCTTGGCTCATTCCTTAACAAAATAACTTGCTGATTCTAAAAAGTTAGTTTTAAGCTGCCCAAGTCAAGAGGCTATTGAAGAAGCTAGCTTAAATCTTTTTATAAAACTTAATGTAAATACCCTGTAGAAGAACTTCAGCAAGATCAAACCACATGAAAAACTCCCAGTAATGAGTGCTTGTCTTGCATAGTACATTACTTCAGTAGTACAAAGGTAGGGACTATAAGATGAAGGATTATATGCAATACTCTTCAAATACTCTAAGCAGTGATAAGAAATAAAGGCATCAATAAATGTTTACAAAGAAGTACAAAAAGGATGCTATTTCTGTTTGTGTTAGCAAATTTGATACAGGTTTTGTAGATATCGATGGACATTTTTCATCCAGAAATTATCCTTTTGAAAGCACAAGAAAGCAGATATTAGGAAGCCTGATTAGTGCAAAATATTCCAAAAGTTTAAGAACAAATCCTATCAGAAAAAGCAAGATAGGTCAAAACTAATGAGCTTTCATCACCTGTAATATTATTGCACTCAGAATCAAAATCACAGAATACTGTGTTCAGATTTTTAAAATCCTAGTAAAATTGAAAGAAAGTCAATGGACTTTAGATTATGGTCTCCTGCTGCTTCATAAATGCCATGGCAAAGCGAAGATATTCAAAGCAGGAAGAATCTGATCTTGCAACAATATTCCAATACAAAGACTGATATAACAAATGAATGATGTGGATTTAATTATTCTGGATCATGGATGTTGATGCATCAAAGTAATTTACTCGTTGCACCTTTATGAATGAATTGCCACAATATGATTGACAGACACTGTGTGCCTCAGCCAATCAGATACCTTTTCAACCTTATGGGGCAGAACCTTAGTTGATGTAAAATGCACTGGTCCTTTTAAGTCAATGAGGCTACACTGATTTACATCAGGTGAGGATCTAGCCCAGATTTTTTGTCTTCAAAGTATATTGGACATTTAAGAATAAACTGGTTCCTGACTACCAGAAGTTGGTTTTTTTTAACTCTTTTATCAGTCAAATAAAGTCATTCATCCAACAATCTAATTGGTTGGCAGAGATTATATGTGGCATAATCATAAATATCCCTAGTGCCACATTGAAGGAACTGTAAGCTGTCTAATGACAATGAGGAAGATCTCTCCTCTCCTATGACAAAAGCCAAAGGTTGGGCTCAGTGAGAGGAAATCTCCATGAGAATTGTTCCATCTATGGAAAGCTTCAAGGTCTGCCCTTCCAACATGGAGGACCCCCTGGAATCTATAACATGATGCAAGCATCCATTTTTAGTGCAGAGGCACAGGACCTATCTCTGACCACCAGTTGGTCCTCTCCTGTCCTTAGTAATGTGGGGTCCACTATTAGGGACCCCAGTGGGAAGAGCTGCTCTTGATAATACAGCCTTAGATTGTTTTGGGTTTTTTTACTATGTAACCTCCACAGGGGCAGAGCAGGGAACAACATATATTGTATCTGGCATACCACCTCCTTCCCCAGCCCATTGCCTTCCTCAGTGCAGACCCTTCTCCAGCAGTGCACCCTCCATAAAGTACAGCAAAGAGGAAAAGAGAACCACAAAGGCTTCTCCTCCCACCTTTTTTACATTAGAAAGGGGAGATGCACTCCAATATTGAGAAGCCAGTCAATGTATGCACACTACAGGATGCCAGGTTGTTTCCAGAAGATGGAGAGATCTAAAGTGGGATTTTCAAAGGCAACAGAGTTAGGAGCACAAATCTCATGTCGAAGAAAAACTCAGTTCTCGCTTTTCGTTTGGGTGCAGCAAAACCAAATACTTTATTATTTCTCCAGTAATTACCATGGAGGGAGAGAGTGCCATAGGACACAGGGTCACCCCAGTCCTGGACAGGTCTCTCAATAGTGTTTCCTTATTCTATTAGAGCTCACCTTTAATCATGCAACCAACAATACCAAACAAAGCAAACACAAAATAACAAGGGTAAACAGAGAGATGGTGTAAATTCTGCACGGCCCCCCCATTATTAATTGCACACCAAACTGTGACAAATTCCTGTTACTAATTTATCCCTCATGTCAGGTGATCAGACTGACAGAGCATACAATCAAATTTTAAAGCTTCATTAAAAATAATAAAACAACAATGGAGAGTGTTGGGAATGCTCCCACCTCACACAGGAAAACATGAATGCCCCAAGCCTTAAACCACTTCAATACTCACACATGTCTCACTGGGAAGTTAAGCTTTGCAAATATAATTCCAATTCTGTAACTTGTACAGCCTTTGCACTTAGCATAGTCCGCACTGATTCATGACCTTGAAGACAAAACAACTTCTCCTTTATCTCAGGGCTAAGCCGAATTTCAAATTAACCCGTTCCTAGACAAATTGCTCACACTGTGTCAGAGGCTTTTCTCTGTGATTAAAGCTCCACTGAGATATATGATCTTATCTAGATTGAAGGTACCTTCTAATGGGCATTGTTTAAATGAATTTTTCACGCATGTACAGATTCCAATCATTTAAATACCTGCAGATTTTAGAACCATAATGTACGTACATGTAATATGCTGGGGTACCCTTAGGGGGTGAGGTGGAATATTTAGACAGTCCCTTACCCATTTTCCACTCACACAGGAGAAACTCACAAGGAAAGGGGAGGGAAGATGGGTTCACACACTCCTAGACCCAGGCAGCTTCCTCGCCGGACAATGCCTGGCCGAGTCAGCCCACTGTGGGTCGGATCTCCTAAAGATCCACTAGTTACCGGGCTAGCCCGGTAACAGCCACTCACACTGGTGTACACACACACACCAAGGCCTCTTTTTCTTCCATTTTCTTTTTTCTTTTCAACCCTTTTTTTTTTTTTTTTTTTTTTTAACCTTTTTATCTCTTTTTTTTTATTTTAACCATGATGCATCTTTACCTGGTCCGGACCAATACCATGAGGCGGTATGACAACCCCTCTTGAGGCGGTAAAAACCCCTCAGCACCGGTGCATTCTAATGCATTTACCTATGCATTACCTTATGCATTTACCTATGCATTTACCTTGGCCAACTCAGCAGTTCCCAGTACTGCTATAAACTAACCTTATTGGGGCCTCTCCCCAATACCACTTTGCATCTGATCCTGCTGCACAGTCAATAAGTTCAGATGGCGTGAGCCCAACAGAGACAGACGTCCTCACGGAAAGTCCTCCTCCGATACCCCAATAGAGATTTCAAAAGGTCTCATACCTCTCATGTGGCGCCATGGGGTTCGAAGGGGAATGATCCGTAGTAGCCGTCTGTGAGTCCGTGGGCGTTGCCATCCCGGACGAGCCCCCAAATTGTCGAAGAAAAACTCAGTTCTCGCTTTTCGTTTGGGTGCAGCAAAACCAAATACTTTATTATTTCTCCAGTAATTACCATGGAGGGAGAGAGTGCCATAGGACACAGGGTCACCCCAGTCCTGGACAGGTCTCTCAACTGGTAAACAATCACAGCAAGCCTTTATACCTTTTACAAACAATTTCTAACAATAATACAGACAGTAAAAAGCAACAAATACATTTTGTTTATACATAAGCTTCTCTGCTATCTCACTAGAAAAACAAGACTGCAAGACTGCATATTGCAAGGTCGTAATAACTTTCACACAATTCCCTCTGTCTTACATTATCTTGCTTCCTCACGTCACCAGGGTCACAGTTAACCTAACTCATGCTAACTAACATTCATTAAGATCTCTTTAAACCCTTGTTAATTATTTACTGGCTTCCACACTCATTACCCTAAAATGGGACTAGTTCTCCTAAATCTCTCAGCCATTTTGCAAATCCCTCCTCCTACCCATCTACTCTATATTTTATAAATGACTTCTATGGAACAGTATGTTCTTTTAGAATATATTTAAACTGCTGTTATGGTCAGAAAATGACTTCAAAATGGCACTTTCTTACTCAACTTTCTTGTCTGCTTATTTTTACTCTTGTTAGACCAGTAGAGCCTACACAGCTGTGGGAAAGCAAGCAGGAGTCTATTCTGGCTCAAATATCATCACCAGAATTGTTAATGAAGTTACTATTTCAGCATCTTCATTAGAATAAGTAGTTCTTCAATGGTGGGCCCCTATCTGCTAGTCTCACTGAATTCATCGAAGATGGCAACAGTTACAGAATGAGTCCCCAGTGGAGACTTTGTACTTGTTCTTTCTTTGTTCTTTCCTTTAACTAAACTAAAAGTAATCCAGACCGTGAAATATGTTTGTTCTTTTGCAATGGGAGATCATAACTCTGATGATTATGCAAAGTGGGAAAGAACCTAGGATGATGTCCAAATATGAGGGTGAATTTTTATGGCTGGAGGTTAGAAAAATCATCTTTTACTTTTAAATTGGGAAATGTAGCCAAGTACCTTTCTTGCCCACATAGACACAGGTGCTGAATCACTGTTGATGCAACCATAACATCTCTTGTGTAACTCTTCAGCCTCTTGAGAAATTCCTTGAGACATTTCTGGCATGTTACATTTCTCTTAGTTAAACCTTTGTCATTGCACATTTTGGTGTGTCTTTATTGTCTCCTTGAAATAGCTGGTTTTCAAAACTTCCTCCAACATATCACAGCATCTCCAGAAGCTCCATCTTTTTGCATGGTTACATTTAGGCTTGGATAGGTTTCCTAAATTGTTTCACACTGTTGCTACTGAGAAGTAATTTCACTGTATGTCTGGTTTCTGGTTTTAAAGCAATATCAATAGGATGGAAAGTGTTCACTTTTCATGGAATTTGTGTTTAGGAATACAAAAGTGAAAAGACCAATGGAAGGGAACATCACATACAGTACCAGTAACAAATCAAATTATTCAACCAATATAAATGCATCAGGCCTGAATTTACACCTACATTATTCGTTTAGCCTTGAAAATGTAATTCAATAATATGTCCTGTGCTGCATGAGCTAAAGCCCTGAAGGACATACAGCTCTAGTCTATAAAATACTAAATCAGAAATTAATCTGAAATGTACCAGAATATGTGAATTCAAGAATAAATCCCTCCTGCTTGTCCTTGCAGTAGCCAGACTTTACCCTATACCTGTTTTTATCTCAGAATCCATAGCCGGTCTCCAGATGCATAAAATGGTACACAACTTTTAACTTTTGGAATGAGACAGGACCATTATGTTCCACCAGAGGCTGATTTACAGTGAAACACAGAGTGCCCTGGCACAGGTCCCCCCCAATGACAGGGAGCCCTGGGGGGCAGAAGCTTGGTCCTGCCAGCTCCTGGCTGCAGGGAGGGGTGGGAACGTGGCACACTCGGGGGAGGAGGTGGTGGGGAAGGAGCAGGGGAGGGGTGAGCTTGGAGCCCCAGGAGCTGGCAGGACCAAGCTTCTGCCCCCATAGCTGCCCGGCCCTGGGGCCCCCTGTTGATGGGGATTCCCATGCCAGGGCACCCTGTCTTTCACAAAGAATCTCCAGACTTCCATTAAGTAATTGATTTGTGTTGGTCATTTGACTCAATTGCCACAGACAGGTTTCACTGCATTTAAATTCTACAACATTCCTCCATGTTTCCAATTTTACAAAATTCCATATGTTCCAGCCACTTGTAAAACTTACTGGGTGAAATTTTTAATCCACCGTTCACCCACGCACTCTCAGAGTGATTAAGAAGCTGGTCTTAGCCTAGGAATGCATTATATACCAAAAGGAGTGACCAGACTAATAACAACCATGTTGTTCACTTTTAGTGAGAAAAGACAAAGGACTAAGTTAACTAGTATGTTCTTGTAAATCCATCTCTGGGCCAAGAGTAGTTTTAACTTAGAAACTTGAATGGGACAGATCCTGACCCTGGGTAAGTCCTCTTTGCACCATTTCAGTAGCTCAAAGAGGATCTTTAGCTGCTTTAATCAGGCATCTGAGGATTATATTAGGGTAGAGAATCCTTAGCTGAATAAAGCCAGTATTGCTCTCCCTTCTTCATCGTGGGTTGTCTCTGGAGTAGAACCAAAATATGAGGCACTCCATCTTTCCTGGGCTGGTAGAATGGTCTCTATGGGACTGTTCTAGTTCGTGTGAGTTAGAGCACTGCTTCTCAACCTTTTTAATACCAGGGACCAGCTTGCTGCCTTCCTAAGCTATGGCAAGGGGATCTCAGGGACTGACGCCAGTCCAGGAACCAGTCATTGAGAAACACTAAGTTAGAGCAACCATGTGCCTCTTCTTAACTTGTGCAAGGAATCAGTTCAGTCCGCAGCTACCCCCACAATTGATGAGGAATACATATTTCTTAGAGCCATGTCAGCCAGCCACTTAGCTGCACCAGCTCCAAGAGTTTAAAAAATGGTTCCTGTGTTCATATAAGTCATAAGATTAAAGCTTCAAGTGGCTCGGTCTTGGACCATCTTCAGGCCTAGTGCAACTTGGTCCTTAATGGATCCCCACCACTGGAGGACTTTGGTGGAGTTCTGTGTGGCAATACTCCCTCCTCCATCATGCCGCCCTATACCTGGGGAGATGGAGGGAACAGAGGCTGGATTGTGCAGATGAGCCAGCAGGCACTTCCTCTTTAATAGGGGAATTTTCTGCTGGGCACCTGCAGCTGGATTACAGCCCTTTGCAACACCTAAGAGGTGTTTAGATGTCAGCTCTAAGGGCCTGTGGATAGAATCAGACTCCACCTATGGATCAGGGGTGAGAACCCCATTAGTAAAAAGTCTGAGTGCTCTGTAAGAGCTGTCAGGCCAAAGTGTACAGTTTACTGGGGTCTGTAATGGAATCTGGCTGAGATCTGCACTGGAGAAGAAGCAGATTTAGGATTTGCCCCTAAACTACTAACTATGGATAAATTCCACCCTTGGGGCCAGATTTTTAGAGAGTTACCATGCATTTTCCCTGGGCCACCCTGTGCCCCTCCCTGCTACCAAGGCTGTAGCTCCTTCACGGTACAGCGTACTGGGATTGCAGACCCAGGGCATGGACTTTCTACAAATGCACTGATTGTATAACCATTTAGCACTAAGTAGAGATTTGGCTTTCAGGCCAAACAGCAAATGTGAGTACTCTTCAAGACATTACTACATTAAAACATTTGAAATTCTTTTGCAAGAATGTATGCATGAGGATATGATATTTCCTGTAACTTTATACTGTGGGGCAGATTTTCAGAGACTAGATGCCTGGGTTTATGTACAAAAGAATATAGGCAATTATATATTTAATCGGCAGTATCAGCCACTACAATTGCATATATGAATGTTCTAGCCCACCCTTACATCGAGGGTAGCCCCTCGTGCCTGGACACAATGTAGCAGTCCTCAACACAAGCACCTCCTGGTCACCACTTCCTTACCCCCCACTGTACTGTTTATCTGGGTCTTCCATGGCCTGGCCCTCTGGCCAGGTCACTTAAATGTTCAGTCCCCTTCTGGGTGACAAAGGTCCAACTGTAAGTCCAAATAAATATTTAACCTAATATTTTTTCTGCCTCCATTAGGCTACATTGAAGTTTTCTGCTCTTTGCCTCTGCAGTTTGTTCTATGGTGATTCTTCCCAGCAGTTTCCCCCTAGTGCCTCCCTTCCTCAGGGAGTCCAGCTGCTTCCCTCAGGGAACACTTAGCTCCTCACTGGCTCTACCTCAGCACTCTCCCCCAAGCCTGGCCTGCTTCCTGAAGTCTCTTCTAGCCTAACTACCCCAGGCCCTTTCCAGAGAGCAAACACTCCTCCCTTCTGGGTCTCATTTCCCTAAAGAGCAGGCACAGCTCTGTTTAAGTAGTCCTTTCTCTGATTCCCTTGCAGCTGAGGTCAGTCATTATAATTAAGTCTCTATCACACTCATCTAGGGAATAATTGTTTAGACACAGGCAAGTCTGAGCCTGGCTTGCCTTCAAGAGATTGCCAGCCCATGTGGGTCTATTGGTAGGCACAAAAACCTGATTTTCATGCAGTCATCATACGTGAAACTGTAAATTAGGCACAAAATTGAGTGCCTGTTTTTCTGCATGGGCCTCCACTTCTGGCTCTTTGAAAATCTGGCCTCATATATTTTGAGGTCATGACATCATGTACTGTTAAAAATATGTTATTAAAAATAGTGAAGACACAAAACCAATTAATTTTACTGGAATAATAAAATTCAAGTTGGCAATCCACAGAAACAGTTAAAAATCATGATACATTTCTGCATGTATCCCTGCTCAACAGTTTAAAACAATTGTTGCATTCAAAATTGTATGTGGAATTAACAATAGACATTTAAGGTTGTATGTTAAGGGGGGATTATTAAATTTGAATGGGTTTCTTGTTGTGTTGTTAAGCAGATGGGCAAAGGGAAACGATCCATTTAACCAGACCCCTGAATGCAAAGGATTCTAGCCTTTAGAACAACAAGAAGTCAATGGGGTGGTGAAGGCTTGGCTTCTGGCTGCGGGAAAAGGGTTTTATGGCAATGTAAGAGCAATTTGCAGGAGAAAGAAGTTGCAAAGAGAGTGTGTTTTGACTGATGTGGGGCTTCATGTGTGTAAACTTTGCTAATGGCCTTGCAGGTTTATCCATTTTTGAGCAAGCTAATAAAATCATATTGAAAATAAAAATATAGTAAGAAGAGTGTCTTGAGTCAATGCCCACACATTTTATAAGGAAATTCACCTTTCCATAAACTCAACCCTTTCTTGACTGCTTAAGAGCCAGGGCAATATGTCCAATAGCTGCATATTCTAGTCTAAAACCTAAGGCTCAAATGTTTAAAGGTCTGGTCAGCATTGCAGCACCTGATTGACTCAAAAGCCTATGTCATCTTTTGAGACTTAGGTATCTAAGTCAGTAAGCCATTGCAATGCCGAATGAAGCAACATCAAAATATCAATAAAAGCTGGGCCTGTAATTATAAGGCTATACTACGTGGGACAGATAGACAGACTAGATTGTGCACTGCAATGCCAGTTAAATAAATGAAAGAAGATAAGTAATACCAAAAATGCTAATTTTGAAATCTACTCATGATTTCAGTTCATTGTAAAACCATCATCTGCGATTCCTTTAAGTATTCTATTACCACAGCTAGTTTGTTTTGTATGGTACCTGGTTATTTGAAATTACTATATGAGAAGATATAGTAAAACTATAATTGACAATGAAAAATATTTTGACTGTACTACAGCAAACTTAGATTTCTTCTAAGCAGTATTCATGGTTTAGTGAATAAATGGTTACAATTTTCTCATGAAAGTGTGACATTTTTCTATTGTATATTTTTATAAAGCATTTATGACAATACAAACTGGGACAGCAGAACTGCACATTTATTGTAAGATGAGTCACACTGCATGAAGAAAAAAATAATTTACTAAGAATATCCAGAATAAAACCACTTACTGTATATCTCCATTTTTTACTTCTTTGAACTTAAAAAAAAAGCTAGTAGCTGCATGCAGTTAAAATATTAAGCTTTCTTTAGAAGATTTCATGCAAATTATTTTGAAAATTCAGAGACCATTAACTGTCATATTTCATCTGGGGAAAGAATGAAAGATATATTCACAATATCTATATAAGAGAGAAATGCTGCACTTTCCCCCCCAACAGTATGTTTAATAATATTGAAACATAAAAGTTTTGCAGTTTTGCAGCATCAGGCCATAAAATGGAAAGCTTCAGATTATAAAAAGGAAGAAAATATTTGCAATATTTTGATTCATTGTAATCTAAACCTCAGTTATAGTGCTGGTTGTCAAAGGAAAACAGAGTAAATTCAGTTTTAGGTGCTGTTTTATCTAATAAAATCAATTTCTAATTAAATAGATTTTCCTGTGCTCTAGACTGCCACTGCTTGTTTGTTTTCTTGCAATGAAAATGTGTCTGTTATTTTTGTGAGGGAAGAGTAGTCCATTATTGGTCTCCATTAATTATTATCTACGTTATGAGAAATTGAAAGAAGTGAATACAAATTAAATATCTGAGGATCTGAGCCTCAAACTCCATGACTTCAAAATGAGAGGCAAGACCTCAACCCTTTTGATCATTTACCTTTATATGTCATCAGACTGTATTTCAAGTTCACATAGTAAGTGAGCTCGTCCAGATCTAAGTTGCTTGTTACATAGATCTATTTGTTCAGACATAGATTGTAAATTAATTTCCAGGTTTTCCAAACAGTAATTAATGAATTTGATCATTACCATAAGCTCAATACTCATATGGTTCATACTTGAAAGATAATAGAAAAGCAGTCAATGTGAAATTAATAATTTAAAGCTTCAGTACTTTCCCCCCATTTAAAAGAAAAGGAGTTGACTGAAGTATTACCAGGGATATATAGTTCCGGATGCTATTTGATGAGTCTTTTGGAAGCACCATGTCATGTTAGAATGCTAGTTCCAGTGAATTCCCATGAATTCAGAGACATACACCCTGTGGAAGGGCTCAAAGGTAGGAACCTTAGTCAGGTTCCCTGGGCAAGGTGTCCCAGCCACAGTAAGGCAATGCAGGGGATCTCTGCTCTCCCTTGTGTGCTGTGGGCCAGTGCTCTTTGGCAGCTCTCTCTGCCCCACAACACAGAGGAGTTCTTGAGGAAGGGAAGGGAAGGGGTTGCTCATGAGAGTGGCGAGTGGATTCATAACCATACAAATTCACTAGCCAAAACCCAAGAGGAAGGGAAATGCCTGGCTTTGCCTTGGGAAGATGATTACATTCCTCATGTGAAAAGTCCACACACTGTCTTTGCATGGGAATTAGGATTGCCTGGTCAATAGCCTTTATTTCCTTGCGCACAAGAGACACTTCTTTGATAGAGAAAAATTTGTATTTTTATAACTTAGTAAAACAATTGTCAGACAAATATAGCAAAAATTTCGGGCTAGATCCTTAGTATATATTGGCACAGTTCCATTGAAAGGGAATCAGGCCCCTAATATATAGGTATATGAACAACAGTGCTTTGATGTTTCTCATAGGCTAAAAGAGCTGTTGATGCTCTTGTCCTTAGGAACATGCTCATTTTTCTTAGTCATTATTGCAATCTAAGGCTACATAAGACAACCCGATATTTATTCAACAGACACTATTGCACTATAGAGAACATTTTAGGAGGAAAAACAATGGTCATATACTCAAATACATTCCTGATCTGTCAAATGATGTTGAAGAGCAACATGAGATTATGAAGCATTGGGGGCTGGATTCAGCCCTGAGTCATGATATTTTTACTGCCATAAATCAAGCTACAGCCCCGGGGCGGGGGGCACATTAGCACATTTGATCACATTAGGGTTTCCATCAAATAGGCACCTGTGGAGCAATCCCAACAACTTAAAGCTGTCCCCCCGGCACCACCCAAGAGGAAAGGCAGAAGCCTTAGGGCAAATCCTGTGCTCTCCTGCACAATGAATTTCTCGTGGACAATGTATAGTGGCTCCTGCATACTGATGGGGGAATAATTTGGATCTCCCTCTGCCAGCATGAACTAATCCATCTTCTCAATTGCCATGTTCAGATATAACTTCTCCTAAAGTAATCTCATCCAGTGGAACATATGGGGATGTTGGGGGAGGAACATCCAGTTTGCAACAGGTTCTCAGCTGATGGAAATCAACATAGTTCTACAGATGTCACTTGAGTGGTGTAAATTTACATAAATACACAAAAAGACTTTGAAACTTCTTAACAGTGTTACACACTTGCCTCCAAAGTTCAAATTCTGGTCAAAGTTACACCCCATTGAATGCATTGGGACTCCATGAGTGTAAATGAGAGCAGAAACTGGCCTAATATCCCTTTCATAATTAGTATATTATGATACTTTCAATTTTATGCAGAAACATTCACCTTTCCATAGCAATCCTTTCTATCCCACCCCTCACCTCCCTCAGTGACTCATATTTTACACCATTCATCTAGCTCACCTATTGTACAACAGTTCATTCTAGACAGAATAACTGTCAAGCTTTCAAATTCTCTTAATTTAGCCATGTCAAATTAACTCAAATGTCTTTAAGAATATTGAACAAACAATACTTCAACAATGTGAATTTGATGGTGTCTCCAATCCTGGGATGAGGGCCAAGGTATTCTTACAAAGACAACATCGAAATTTGGAAACTCAAAATTGCCTGACAATTTCATTAATTTAAATCTTTATTTTCTGTAGAAAAAAAAACCTATTGGCCATAAAAAATGTAACAAACGCTTTTTTAAAAGGTTTAGAAGTGTCAATAAGCATTGCTATTGGCAGAAATCTCAAGTTAGTATCTCTAATGTATATGCATACATGCTAACAATAATTATTTTAGCAACATTTTGTGTTTCCTGCTTGCCTGGTATGATAATACAAAATATCCATCTCATTCTTAGTCAATGTTTATTCATTCCCTCTGTTTGCATAGATGAATGAAATGTTATATCCCCGTAAAATAAGAATTGTTCCAAACCTCAGGATAAATGTCTTGCCTTAAGAAAAGAGTGAAATAGAATATCTAATAGGGTGTTACAAAGATTTCTCTTCTGTCAGGTGTTCTGTAGGTAAAACTATTCTGCTTCTAAAACCTGCTTATTTTCCATATCCAAAGGCATTGTCTTTTTCATTGTTCATTACAGGAATTCACTTTAAAATGAATGAAAATCTGATTCTGAGCTTGTGGCTTGTAATAGCAATGTTGCTGGTTAGACCACAATTATACAAGCACAGTCTCTATCAATATGCAGGAATGTGGGTCATTTTTGTGCTGTGCTTTAGTGCTGCTCAATATTCTGAGTCTGAAAAAGCATAGCAGGGCGGGGGTAGGGAAATGAGTTAGGAAAGAACCATAGAAGTAAATCCCAAGGCAAATCAAAAGATAGAAACATAATCAATGTTGCAATATGTGCTATTCCTAGGTTTAGTGAAATAAATAAAATATTTCTTCTAGACCAGACAGAACTCCCAAATTTGTCACGTTGCTCTGAAGGATATTACTGATCATGTACAGAGTTCCATTAAAATCCCTTCTGCTGCAGCTAACACAATAGAAGGATTTGATACAGAATGGTTCACAGGTAACATTTTATTATGTCTAATATATTCAAGTATCTACTGAAGTCATCCTCTTGTTGACACAGTTGACAGAGTCGTGCAGGCAAATTTTAAATGGACTACAGTAATAATACCTGCAACTCAAGTAATATTATGGGAGACATCTCAGTAATGTGTGAAGTGAACTAGATGTGCAGCTCCTATTTTTGTTAGTGTTAGTGTACGGTGTTGAAAATTAACCCTGGTGTTTCATTTTTTAATTGTATCAAATTAAGTGTACAAAAAGGTCATTTCTAAGCCAGATTCCTCCATCAGTTACCTTGCTACTAGTTATAGAAAACTCTTCATGACTCCATAAGGCATGTGTCTGATCCTGTACATCTAGGCCACACAAAAAAGTGTTTTAATAATAAAGGACACATAATTACTCATCCCCCCACCATGGTGCACAGGAAGGTCTAGAATATTAGATGGTCTAGGTATACTTTATCCTGCTTCTGCACTGGTGGATGGATTAGATGACCTCTTGAGGTCCCTTCCAGCCCTGCATTTCAATGATTCTGTGAATGTATTCCAAAAAAAGGAATGTTGCTAAATACCTCCAAGGTAAGGTGACCAGACACCAAGTGTGAAAAATCGGGACGGGGGAGGAGGGTAATAAGAGCTTATATAAAATAAAATTTAAAAAAAAGACCCCAAAATCGGGACTGTCCCTATAAAATTGGGACATCTGGTCACCCTACTCTAAGGTATTCTTTGACAGGATAACAAGCCTTGTGGATAGGGGGCAAGTGGTAGATGTGGTACATTTTGACTTTAATAAGCCTTTTGATACTGTCTCGCATGACCTTCTCATAAACAAACTAGGGAAATTCAACCTTGGTCAGGAGTTCCCAAATTTGATTTGTGGCTTGTTCAGAGTAAGCCCTTGGTGGGCTACAAGATGCTTTGTTTACCTGAGCGTCCGCAGGTACGGCCGCTCGCAGCTCCCAGTGGCAGTGGTTCCCTGTTCCTGGCCAATGGGAGCTGTGGGAAGCAGTGGCCCAGCCTGTGCCGTTTCTCACAGCTCCCATTGGCGGGGAATGATGAACTGTGGCCACTGGGAGCTGCGACAGGCCATACCTGCAGACGCTCGCGTAAACAAAGCATCTCGTGGCCCGCCAAGGGCTTACCCTGAACAAGCCATGGATCAAATTTGGAAACCCCTGATCTAGATGGAGATGAGTGCATAACTGGTTGGAAAACCATTCCCAGAGAGTAGCTGTAAGTGGTTCACAGTCAAGCTGGAAGGGCCTATCAAGTGGGGTCCCACAGGGATCAGTTCTGGGTCTGGTTCTGTTCAGTATCTTCATCTGTGATTTAGATAATGGCATAGAAAATATACTTATAAAGTTGCAGACATTACCAAGCTGTGGGGGGTTACATATGCTTTGGAGGACAGGACAGGATTAAAATTCAAAATGATCTGGACAAACCAGAGAAAATGTCTGAAGTAAATAGTAAGAAATTCAATAAGGACAAATGAAAAGTATTCCACTTAGGAAGGAACAATCAGTTGCACACATACAAAATGAGAAATGACTGCCTAAGGAAGGAGTACTGCAGAAAGGTATCTGGGGGTCCTAGTGGATCACAAGCTAAATATGAGTCAACAGTGTAACACTGTTGCAAAGAAAGCAAACGACATCTGAGATGTATTAGCAGACGTGTTGTAAGAAAGACACAAGAAGTAATTCTTCCACTCTACTCCATACCTGTTAGGCATCAGCTGGAGTATTGTGTCCAGCTCTGGGTGCCACATTTCAGGAAAGATGTGGACAAACTGGAGGAAGTCCAGAGAAGAGCAACAAAAATTACTAAAGGTCTAGAAATCATGACTTATGAGGAAAGATTGAAAAAAAATGGGTTTGTTTAATCTGGAGAAGAGAACACTGAGAGGGGACATGATAACAGTTTTCAAATACATAAAAGGTTGTTACAAGGAGGAAGGAGAAAAATTGTTCTCCTTAATCTCTGAGGATAAGACAAGAAGCAATGGGCTTAAATTGCAGCAAGGGCAGTTAAAATTGGACATTAGGAAAAACTTCCTGTCTTCTCCTAATCCACTTCCAATTCCAGTTTACCAGAGAACCAGACCCCTTATTGCACAATTAGGCGCCTGCCACCAGGAGCCTCTAGCAATTTGCTTGGCTGCCTTCTCGCCACCCTTGCTGGATTCCCAGATTGTTAACCATTCCTTCCCTATGAGAGGCCAGAATCATATCCATTCCCCAGTCAGAGATGTGTACCACCTCTTCCTTGAGTAATTCAAATATTGAATATTAAATTTCATAAAGGGCAATCATCGACCTTTCCTACTTGCATAATTTACTCACCAGCTGACTTACAAGTCTCCTGGCCTTGTCCCTCCATAAAGGCGCAGCCAGTTCCCGTCCAGGGGAATTGTTAGTACATAAGGCTGCACTTAAAGAGGGCTTTTCCCCCTATTTTGAAGGCCTCTCTGTCTAAGAGATATGCCCTACTGTTAAAAAGTAGAATACTTCTGGAATCAGTAGTATCTCTCAAAACCAAATAACATTTTATTCTACACAGTGTGATTTACTAAATTATTATCATTATTCCTATTATTTTTATTATTGTAAATCCCAGAGACCCAGTCAAGATCAGGGCCCCATTGTGCTAGGTATGGAATCCTCAGTTGGCAAAGAGCCATCATAGGAGCTCCTGTACCATTCTGTTACCCCCCCCCCCCCACGGACATAGCAAAGGAAAGTGGGCATAGCATGCATTTCCCTATACACCAGAGATCTTCAGTTGTATGCACAGCCTTTTGTGGCATTGGGCAATGGGTGTAATTGAGAGCAGCCTGGGAACTGAACTGGCATTCAGTAGGACCAAAATTGGGATATAGCAAAAATGGCATAAAGCCACCTCTGCACAAAGCCTTCCTGACCTGCTCATGAAAGCTCATGCTGAAATAAATGTGTTAGTCTCTAAGGTGCCACAAGTACTCCTGTTCTTTTTGCTGATACAGACTAACACGGCTGCTACTCTGAATCCTCTGTTGCTATTTCAAATACCTTAGATCTGGTCAATGGGAAACTTCTGCCTAACAAACATTCCACTTGCACTATTTTAAGGGAGCAGGAGGTCTAGGCTAACAAATTAACCAATGGTATATTGCAACCAAGCCTTTTTTTTTTTGGCTCTGTCATCTCTAATTCTCTCAATGCTATTTTATTTCATTGTTGACTCCAAGTTACTTGAGGAGAGCAATCTTTGTTGAGTAGTATACTATATTCAGATACCAAACAATTTTAGATTTCAGAGATGATTAGTAGATTGATAATCAGCCAGAAATAGGCATTCCAAGCTGGCATGCTTTCAATGCTGAACAAATGCTGAACAAATTATCCTCCATAGATAGTAAAATCTCCATAAAGTATCTCTGATGGATGCCATGACAATATACTCAGGTACTTATGGAGCCTAATGGGTATCAAAATTAAGCAGTGTAATTTTATAAATTGGTTAATATTGAATTCACTGAATTGTGCAAATTAAAAAGAGAGATCCAAACTAATTGTCCATTATTGTGGAGGCACAAGCACATAATCACGTGTCTGACATGCTCAAAATATACAGTGTGTATATGTGTATTTATATATATATGCCAGTGTTTTTATATTTAGACATTTCAGTTTATTTACCATTATACCAGCCTCCTGCCTCCTTTAGATTCTGTGGACATTTCAAGGGAGTAAAAACAGAAAAAATACCATGAGTGAAATCCTGGCCTGATAGAAGTCAGTCTCAAAACTCCTATTGACTTCTATGGGGTCAGGATATCATCCCATATGAGGATGTATTGTTGACATCTTATTTGCATGTTCTTTCCTGGATGGGCATCTTTGGAAAAAAAAGAGCCAGCATGTGAAGCATTTTTACAAAATATACAGTCTCCACAGTGAAAATTAATATTAATAAGGTTGGTGCAGAGCTGTTTGGTTTTTTACCCAGTGGTACATGCAGGAGGGTTTTGTGGTGCTTGGGAAAAAATGGGATTAATTTGTCCTTAAAATTAGAACCACAGCTGTGTTTTGAAATACATAAAAGGTCATTCTGTGTTGTTTAATAGATTTAATGTTTTCAGACTCCTGTTCATTGGTATTCTAAAAATATATATCAGGACATTCAGGAAATGTAAAATATTAAATTGACAGTTTATGGTTTTGAAAGCCAATAACCATGGGGTTTTTTTTCTTTTTGGTTCACCTTGCATACAATCCATTTGTATTCAGTTTTCTTTAGTGAATAAAAAAAGCAATATCCTGGAAAGAACATTGCTGAGAACCATAATTGAATGAAACAGCTATGAATCCAAGTCCTGTGCTGGTCTAGGAAATACATGGCATTAAAGAAATATTGTCTCAATTTTGTAGCAATATTAACAGCAGTACTTTATAGATAAATGCAAAAATATAGAGTGAGCAAACACCAATACTTTGCAGCACCACTTTGTGACACCACTATAGCTATGGCTCTGTTAGCTTTTAACAATTTCCAATTAAAATTAAATTGTTAAAAGCTAACAGACCGATAGCTATAGGTTTTGTAAGTTTAGTACCTTGGCTATTTCAAATCAAATCAGGCTAAAAGTTGGAATGTTAGTCATCAGTTAAAAACTGATGGTGTTTTTAGCTGCAAAAATAATATTTTCAGTTGTTTGTGAATTTAGAAATCAGAAACTCATACAATTTGGGAGGAGACTCAGATGCACAGCATCAATCCCAAAACTGACAAGAATTTAATTAATTTTGTTTAAAGTTCTGGGAACAATCAGTCAATACATTGACAAATTCCTTAGGAAAAAATTGGAAAACCATCCAAAAAAGTATATTTGCACATGAAAATCAGCATATTATATGAAATAGCTAAACAACAGAACAAACACTTTTAAAACAAGTTAGCATCACCTGTGACTTCATAAAGAACCTTGATAAGTGGAGTGCTGTCTCCCATTTTTAATAATCTCACATTTACAGTTTCAAACTGCAGTAAGATGACTTGATTTTCTTTAATTACTTTGTTGTTTTGTTTTGTTTCGTGGTCATGGCAGTCCACAAGATGGAAGTGCCAGCTAAGCTCAGGATGGGCCACTTTGGCTCTGACTCACTTTTCCATCTCCTTCATGAGGCAATGGTATTGTGATAGTTACAAGGGACTGTGTTCTGGAGGGTGAGTAGCCGGGAGATAGTCAAGATTACTGGCTCTATCTTCCCTTGTTAGTATATGTTATACATCAACACAGGCAATTTTGTAACAGCTGCCACACCTCTACAACCAATTATTTCCTTTATTATTCAGGTTAACAGGGTTATCTGACTCTTCCTTCTTCACACTCTCAGGCTATGTCTTCACTGGAGCACATACTTAGTTACTTGACCATGTACAAGCTCACGCATGTTCCCTATACACGCACTGAGAAACTACATATGCTGCGCTGGCCACAGGCATAATGCTGTGTACATGCATATACCCACGCCCACACTGCCACTATTGTTAAGCAACACTAGTACTACCATTTTAGGGCAGTATCCCAGAGTTCTGTGCATCACAAGGAGATACTCTAGGAACCACTTTGCAGTGTGTTGTTGGTCTGGTGCCCTGCCTTCATGTATTTGCTGATGGCAGTTCCTACACGTCTCCCTTCTGCCAAATTGGGTGGAGGACCTGGAACAATTTTGGGGTGATCTGGTTCTGCTCACACTCTGTATTGAGGGACAAATGTTCATGCAGTGGAGCAGGCAATCAGCAAAATGCTGGATGGAATTTGGTAAGAACTTTCTGACACATCAAAGATGGCTGATCTTGAAGGTCAATGACAGTTCATTCAGATCCCATGCTACAGATGTGATGGACTGTCGCTTTTGATGCAGGACAACTAGTATAGTGTGGTGGGATCACATAGTTTTGGAAACTTGGGATGATCAGCCGTGGCTTCAGACTTGCAAATCAGAAAACAGACCTTCATGGACCTGTGTGAGGAGCTTGCACCAAACCTTCAGTGGCAGAATACTTGATTCAGGGAAGCCATACCGATGTAAAAGTGGGTGGTTATTGTCCTGTGGAAGCTGATAAACTACACATCTATTGGCTACAGGTCTGTTGCAAACCACTGCAGGGTTGGAAAGTCTACTGTTGGGGTCATGGTTATGAAGGTTTGTGAGGCAATTAACACCTTGATCTAATCACAGGAGGTTCCCATAAGAAAAGTTCCAGAAATAAAAGCTAGATTTCAGAGAAGGTGGTTTCTGAACTGGTGCAGGGGCCAGCAATGGCACTTACATCCCAACACTTTGTCCACCAGAAGGGGTGAGTGAGTATGTGAACCAAAAAGTTTATTATTCACTCATTCTGCAAGGCTTAGTGGGCCACAGAGGCAGATTCATGAACATTAACATGGGAAACATTGGAAAGGTTCATGACACCGGCATGCTGAGGAGATGAGGATTGTACTTGAAGGGGGAAGAAGGTACTTTATTCACCAGAAATGATGTGGTTCTTTATAGTGTGTCTGTGCTAAATGTTATTTTGGGGGACCCAGCATACTGGCTCCTAACTTGCTCATGAAACCATATCCTGACATCAATAACACAGGAAAAAAGGAATTAAATTACAAATGCAGTAGCTGCACAATGGTTGTGGAGTGGCTGTTTGGTAGGCTGAAATCTCACTGGTGTGTGATCTCACTGAAATCTCAGATGGGTGTGACTTACCCACCCATCTGGATGTCAGTGTGGCCAACACGGCTCACATAATCTTATCTGCTGTGGACTCCATAACATTGTGAAGGTAAAGCCCAAACCTGAACATTTACACTGCCACTTTAAGCCCTGCGAGCCTGAGTCAGCTGACACGGGCCAGCCACAGGTGTTTAATTGCAGTGTAGACATTCCCTGTGTTGTGAGTTCTACTGTGTTTAGAACTAGAAGTGCTTTCTCATAATAATAACTGAACTTTCTCCATCTCTCTCGGACTTTGCATATTTCTGAACCTGGTGGGGGCGGGATGGTTGTGGATGTGGGACAGACAGAAATGGTTTGCGGTCTGATGCTACCAGACATTTACACTATTCTGATTCATGGGCGTAAATCGTAGGACCCAATCCCAAACCTGAAAAAATCTCATGTTCATCATACTTAGGAAGGAGGGTCCACTCACAAGTCAAGGAAATGATAGCACTTATTAAAAGTACTATATAGGACATGAAATTGAAATATTTATTAAAAAGAAATGTAAACTAACAAAATATAACAGCACTCAGCATTGCATCTGTGAACAATGGAGAAAAGTTAATGTCTCTGGAACTGTCTCCTTGCCCTTTCCCTGACATGGGAGGAACAACATATGGAAATTGACAAACAGGGACATCACCTGTGTGAGGTTTGGGGTGCAGGCACCAAGTGGGGTTCAGGGAATCCTACAGGCTCATCATAGAATATCAGGGTTGGAAGGGACCTGAGGAGGTCATCTAGTCCAACCCCCTGCTCAAAGCAGGACCAATTCCCACCTAAATCATCCCAGCCAGGGCTTTGTCAAGCCTGATCTTAAAAACCTCTAAGGAAGGAGATTCCACCACCTCCCTCAGTAACCCATTCCCGTGCTTCACCACCCTCCTAGTGAAAAAGTTTTTCCCTAATATCCAACCTAAGCCTCCCCCACTGCAACTTGAGACCATTACTCCTGGATCCTAAGGGAGTCCCGCCAGAAGGGGCTTCAGGTGCCAGTGGATGGTGTGGTCCTGGGAGTACTGCAGGCTCCTTCCAGCCATTTGTGGGGAAGTTGAGACCTGTCTCAGCAGCCACCCTGGCAGCAGCCCTAAGAGGAGGTGGAGGTGGTGGTTCACAGAGAGGTTCAGCGGCCATGGCAGCAGGTGGTCCCTGAGCTTGTTCAGGCACCAGTTCTATCAGCCTCTCCATAGGGAATACCCCATTCCCAATGGTGTGCCTCCTGATCCATGAATGATCCATCAGTCTCATCCTGCTGAAGAGCCCAATCCTCCCATGCCCTGAGGAGCTGAAACTGCTCATGTGTCCTCCTGTCCTCCAGGGTGCTTCTCCTTCTGCCTCGGCTGTCTCTGGGATGCTGATCCTGTTCTCTCCATGGAATGGTTTCTCTCATGGGAGCTGAAGATAAGTTCAAATACAAGAGTAGCACTATTTTTTCCCTGGAAACAAAAAATCAAAAAACCCTCCCATATAACGCAACTTTGAGTTGAAGGCCATAATTTTGATACTTTTCAGAATTCCAGAAATACAGTTGTTACACTATCCTTGGTTCTCTGACATATTTTTCAGCCCATGAAGAAGGAACAAAGGTTACTAGAGGAAAGAAAGAATTACTAATGTGTTTAAAAAATTAAAATTCTCATAGTCTTAACTTTAAGATCTTTGGAACCAAACATATATTTGATTCCCTATAGTTATATATCAAATGTATTGTTAAACGAACTCTAAATTCTACCTATCCCTGTAAAGTGGTAGCTGCACTTCATTGCTGTATGATTGCAACCTCAAATTATTTCCGTGTTATTGCATCCTGTTCCAGAACACTAATAAACTTGAGGCTAACAGATTTCTTTTTCATTGCTTTCACACATATAGTATTAAAAGAACTGACAGCTTTAGTTTGGATTGAATTCAAGTATCAAAGCCAGAGGCTACCATAAAGTACAATAGTCATATCATTTTGAGAAATTACTTTGACAGATATGGCAATTTCCTACAATATCCTTGAAAAACTTTATTGTATTAAGTTTATATATTTTTGTGGGCTGGAATTATATGTAATCTCTCTCTGGGGAGATGTGACGAATGTACAAACTGAGAATTCAAGAGACTATATTGAAAATATGCCAGACAAGTATGGACTTTTGGGACAATACATCTTAAAGTGGATATCCAGAGGATTCCATAAGGAAAGGTTAATGCAAATTGCCCTACTCCAGTTATGCAAAAACCCAGACTTTTGAAGCTACCCCCTGAGTAGAGGGGTTATTGTCTGCTGATCACCTGTTATCAAAGGCCAAGATCAAAGGCCCGAGCTAAATAAAGGAATGACTGATCAGTCCAGACTTCATTCTGGTTCTGAATCTAAACTGAACAAGGAAAAGCCAGTTATAGGTTTTGAAGGACTGACACCTACCAGAGCCATAGACTGGAGGTAGGGTGATCTCTGGTCAGCTTTTTAGCATGTGTGTAGGTTCTTTTATTGTTTTAATTAGTTTTCTGTGTAATGCTTTTACCTTAAGAATAAATACGCTTGCTTAGAAGAAGCTGTGTAGTAAATTATGACTAAGGCTGCAAGTCTGTCATGGAGGTCACAGAAGTCACAGATTCCGTGAGTTTCTGGGACCTCTGGGACTTCTGCAGCTGGCAGGTGCAATTAACCCCAGGGCTGCTGGAGCAGCCAGCCATCTAGACTGATTGCATTCTGCCTAGTGGGCATGCCCCAGGTGTAAACACATTTGTAATAGATGCATAGACAACATTTTTAACTTCAGATACCAAAATGACCACATGCATACAAATAGGATAGTCATATTCAGTACATCATAACCTTTTCAGTTATATCTCACCTGACCTATTTTGCATAAAATACATCATGGTTATGCCATAATCCTATTGTAATAATATCTCTTTGAAGATATGGGGCATAGTGCCACAATAATGTAAGTGGTTGAAGCCTAGGTAGAACAGTAGAACACAAGCTCATGATGAAAGTTTTCATCATAGTGCAGTTATTAAGCAATTAAGTCTTAGACTATAAAATGAGAGCCCAAAGTTCTGGCACTGGCCATGGGTCTTATAACATCAAAATAACCCATAAACCAGAACATATCACAAATAAATTGAGCTACCCGTCAGAAGTATCTTGCACTTCCTGACAATTTTTAACAAGGCAGAACAAGGAACAAATAATTGCGACTGAAAAACCATATGAAGTTACAGGTAAACAGCTACTGTGAGAACTTCATAAATGAAGTTTGGAAAGATTCCAAGGTCTTGCTATTCTATTTGTTCCCTCTGAAAAATATTTTGTCATTTATTTTTCTGCTGGCACTGTGTTCAGCATGTTTATCTTCAAGAACCCAGTGTCCTTCATAGCAGAAGAAAGATACAATTTTTAAAGAAATGATGCTTTTGATTTGCTTTGATGTGATCTTCCAAGCCTCATGGCAGAGCAGAAAGTTCTGTAAAACTTGAGTAGAGATCAAACAGTAAGCACCAGTAGATATTGGCTGTAGCTATATGGGGAATCCCTTGTTGTCGTCAGCTGTGCCACTCTTTCACACTTCCTAGCATACATGCTCAAATTGGCAGATAAGCGGTGATAGTGTGGAATACCTTTTTTTTTTCCAATCCAGAAGCAGAGGAAGTAGGAGATAAATACCATTGTCCCCACAATCAAAGAAAAGTTTATTAGTTAATTTTGACTGAGAGTTGTTTTTGCTCCTAAAGAAGTTCACCTTCCCTCCCAAATGCTGTTAGGTGTTTTGAAGGCAGCTAGCATACAAAAGGAAAAAGTAGGTAATAACAATAAAACATGTTGGATTACATCTTAAAGCATTATATAACCATTAACTAACCCTCACAACCTCCCTATGAGATAGGTAAAGAAGAATCATTATCCCCTTTTGCAGATGGTGAAATTGAAGGCCAAGGAAATTGACTTTCCTGGAGCCATGTGATGAGGCTGTGGCGAAGCACAGTTTAGAATATAGAATTAGGAGTTCCTTGCTCCTAGTTCACTGCTCAGTCAACTACACCAGGCCAGTCTGGGTTTGGAATATCATTTATTGTTGTTTTACTGTTGTGGTCAATGTCAATTCAACTGCAGCAGAAGCCAAAGTCTTTTGCAAGTGCCAGGTCTGAAAGGAACTGCTTAATGTGCTAGTGTTAGGCAGTCCCAATGCCCATTCAGTCCTTGGTCTCTGGTGAGACTTTGCCTAAAGGTGCTAATAGGCATCATAGGTTTTTAATCAAGGACAGGGCCTATTTAAGTCCATCAACAGTTGGGAATCCAAAGAGCTGATCCTGCAAAGTGCCATGCTTATCCTGTGAGGTGCTGAATGCTTTCAACTCCAATTGACTTCAGTGAAAGTTGAGGGTGCGCTACCTGTCTCAAGAGGCACTTGGCACCATACAAGAGGCAGCCTTAAGTGATGTGTTGACCTCTAACCCTATGCATGTTACCAGAAAACTTTTTTACCTATAAAAATTTGGGGTCATTTCTTATTTAGTCTAGTGCTGCTCATCAGAAAGTGCTAACATTCAAATATTGTGAAATAAGTGTAAATAAAATGACCATGCAGCACTTTCCCATAAAAAAAAATAGATGAGTGTGTATTTGAAGGAATTAAGTTGCCATGTTTTATAGTTCCTTCCTGCTGAGAGACGTCAACTTTCAGTCAATTAACAGATAGTTGAGAGAGTTCAGCCCTTCCAAGGAGGTGCTTGACACTTTGCAGGATCAGCCCCTTCATTTCCTAACTGTCAGTGACATGCACTGTCCAGATTGTGATTCCTTTATTAATACTGAATACACCCTTACTCTGAAAGTAATCCAATTGAATTCAGTAGGAGCATTCATGGTGTAAAGTAGTATTCACCGTGAATAAGTGGACCATAACCTGGGTTCTTAATAACTAAAGGCCTGAGGGAAATCCTGACATCAATTAAGTCAATGGCAAAATTCCCATTGATTTTAGTAGGGCCACGATTACGCCCCATACTGCAATTTCACACCAAGGAGTAATTTTCTTCTTACGTATTCCCATTGCTCGAGGAGTGAGGTACAATTCTATGTAAATCAGTATATCACAATCCACCTCTAATCATTGGTCTGCAAGGCAAATACAAAAGTCAACAAAACGTATTCATTCTATTTTAAGAGAAATGTGCGCAAAGAATTGTGATATGCACTATGGCCTTCACTACCCTTGAGAGTAAGGAGTATACAGGTCTTAATATTTAATTGTGCTAAGCACAAACAGTCTGATGGTAACAAAAAATGGAAGAGTTCAGTGACAGAAATCCTTCAGGATGTCTGCAGCTGTAATATTTAAAAAGGATTTAAATATGAATTGCAAATCGGCTCATATCTCCTGCCCTTTGACTTTTTCTATTCTCATCCCCTTTTGTTGGGCCAGCTCTCTGGGGATGATCCTGAGAGCCTCACTCATGCAAGTTGTCCTGTCTCATGCCTGCAGTCCCATTTTAAATTAATAGGACCACCCAGGTGATTAAGTCTTGTGGGATTGAGTTCTCTCTCTCTCTCTCTTTTCAAAAAACCTTTACTCACTTCAAAGAGGATCTGGCAAATCTCAGCTGAGTTTATCCTCATTTTCATGGTGACACAACAGCATCCAGTTGTAATCCTTTGTATTTTACACACAGCTCAAATAAACACACAGACAGACACAATTGGAGTTGTGCTTTCCAATAAAGATAATATGTCTGAGTGAAAAACACATTTTATTCCAAGTGATTAGAAAGTGCCTTAGTTTAAAAACAGTCCACCACTTGCATCCGAAGAAGTGGGTATTCACCCACGAAAGCTCATGCTGCAAAACGTCTGTTAGTCTATAAGGTGCCACAGGATTCTTTGCTGCTTCTACAGACTAACACGGCTACCCCTCTGATACTAGTCCTGTTACTGTGACAAAGAAACAGGGCCATGTTTTTAAACATTACTACCGATCTCATGAGTTTCCATTTCTAAGTGCCCAACCTCAGACATCCTAAAAGAGTTGTATTTTCAGAATATGCCCTTTCTAAGCCCTTTTGAATGGTCTCAAGTTGCGCACCCAAAAATCCAGGCACCCAAAATTACTAATCACTCTTTAAAATCTTGAACAGGTGATATTGACATGAACAGAAAAATTAAAAAGGGGTTAGTTATTTAAATGGACGAGTTAAACCAATTATATTTGGGGAGTATTTGGTTCCCTTTCTTATGCTAAAAATGCACACAGAGAGAACTTTGATTGGAAAGCAGCAGGAAGTTAGCCCTAGTTGTCTCTTGTTTAACCTGACCCTTTGAATGTGTTCATTTCCTCTCCTCGCCATGCACCCTTAATAATCCATTAACACTGCTGCATTTTTGACTTAAGGTTTGAGGGTGAAACAAAAGATTTCATGTTTTAGAACTGGAAGTTCTTTACAGATTCATTTTTAAAACTGGCATTAAAGCAGGATGGGATTTTATGATTTCTGAGCCAGATTAATCAAAGAAAGCCCATAGAAATGAACACTACTGTGCCCTTATGATGAGGTGCACTAACTGCACACTGGGCCTGAAGAGATTAATGAGAGCCTGTGGGTTCAATCAGCTTCACTCTGCTACAACTGCAGTAGGTGTCAGGCTTGAAGGGAGGAGGTAAAAGGACTGAACCTGACTCAGGCCCTGCTATCTCTGGTTCTTGCTCAGTAAGAGAAACCTGGGGAGCCTGAGAGGCAGTAGGGAAGGAGTAGCAAAAAGTGGATCTGCTCAGGACTCTGTGCCCTAGTGTAAGGGCTGCCAGGGAGCAGCAAAACCAGAAAGTCACATATAGGCCCACCCACTCTGGGGTAAACCAACAGCCGAGTAACTAATTATCCTTCAACTTTACATTGGACTTAGGGTCCAGACTTACTAGTTTTTACACCTGGTATCAGAGAGGGAGGGGAGGGTTGGGTTTGGTAATCCTTACTCCTTGTTGGGGTGCAGGGTTTCACTTCACTAAGCTCAGTTATGTCTAAAGGTAAGTGTGGGTCTTTACAAACGCATCCTTTGAAATGGCAAGAACCCTGGTTTGTGTAAAAGGAACATGAATGGTATTTGCCATGTCTGAGTTGAGTAATCCCAAATGAAAATACAAGATCCCCAGAACATAGTAGGACTCAGTCTGCCCCTCCATGAGATCTAGAACTAATGAGACAAGATGGGTGAGCTAATATCTCTTATTGTCTCTCTCTCCAACAGAAGTTGGTCCAATCTTTCAAGTTTGCACAGAGCATTTCTTCAGTTCTGAGAAATATACTCCGTCACAGGGCTAGTCTACGCTACAGTTTACTATCAGAGGGGTAGCCGTGTTAGTCTGGTTCTGTAAAAGCAGCAAAGAATCCTGTGGCACCTTATAGACTAACAGACGTTTTGCAGCATGAGCTTTCGTGGGTGAATACCCACTTCTTCGGATGCAAGTGGTGGAAATTTCCTGGGGCAGGTAAATATAAGCAAGCAAGAAGCAAGCTAGAAATAACGAGGTTAGATCAATCAGGGAGGATGAGGCCCTGTTCTAGCAGTTGAAGTGTGAAAACCAAGGGAGGAGAAACTGGTTCTGTAATTGGCAAGCCATTCACAGTCTTTGTTTAGTCCTGAGCTGATGGTGTCAAATTTGCAGATGAACTGGAGCTCAGCAGTTTCTCTTTGAAGTCTGGTCCTAAAGTTTTTTTGCTGTAGGATGGCCACCTTAAGATCTGCTATTGTGTGGCCAGGGAGGTTGAAGTGTTCTCCTACAGGTTTTTGTATATTGCCATTCCTAATGTCTGATTTGTGTCCATTTATCCTTTTCCTTAGAGACTGTCCAGTTTGGCCGATGTACATAGCAGAGGGGCATTGCTGGCATATGATGGCATATATTACATTGGTGGAAGTGCAGGTGAATGAACCGGTGATGTTGTGGCTGATCTGGTTTGGTCCTGTGATGGTGTTGCTGGTGTAGATATGTGGGCAGAGTTGGCATCGAGGTTTGTTGCATGGATTGGTTCCTGAGTTAGAGTTACTATGGTGCGGTGTGCAGTTGCTGGTGAGAATATGCTTCAGGTTGGCAGGTTGTCTGTGGGCGAGGACTGGTCTGCCACCCAAGGCCTGTGAAAGTGTGGGATCATTGTCCAGGATGGGTTGTAGATCCCTGATGATGCGTTGTAGGGGTTTTAGCTGGGGACTGTATGTGATGGCCAGTGGAGTCCTGTTGGTTTCTTTCTTGGGTTTGTCTTCCAGTAGGAGGCTTCTGGGTACACGTCTGGCTCTGTTGATCTGTTTCCTTATTTCCTCGTGTGGGTACTGTAGTCTTGAGAATGTTTGGTGGAGATTTTCTAGATGTTGGTCTCTGTCTGCGGGGTTAGAGCAGATACGGTTGTACCTCAGTGCTTGGCTGTAGACAATGGATCTTGTGGTGTGTCCGGGATGGAAGCTGGAGGCATGAAGGTAGGCATAGTGGTCGGTAGGTTTTCGGTATAGGGTGGTGTTGATGTGACCATCACTTATTTGCACCGTGGTGTCTAGGAAGTGGACCTCCCGTGTAGATTGGTCCAGGCTGAGGTTGATGGAGGGGTGGAAGCTGTTGAAATCATGGTGGAATTTTTCCAGAGTCTCCTTCCCATGGGTCCAGATGATGAAGATGTCATCAATGTAGCGTAGGTAGAGAAGGGGCGTGAGTGGACGGGAGCTGAGGAAGCGTTGTTCCAGGTCGGCCATAAAAATATTGGCATATTGTGGGGCCATACGGGTGCCCATAGCGGTGCCACTGATCTGGAGATATATATTGTCAGCAAATTTGAAATAGTTGTGTGTGAGGATAAAGCCACAGAGCTCAGCAACCAGGTGTGCTGTGGCATCATCAGGGATACTGTTCCTGACAGCTTGTATTCCATCAGTGTGTGGGATGTTTGTGTAGAGAGCCTCTACATCCATGGTGGCCAGGATGGTGTTTTCTGGAAGGTCACCAATGCATTGTAGTTTCCTCAGGAAATCAGTGGTGTCACGGAGATAGCTGGGAGTGCTGGTAGCATAGGGTCTGAGTAGAGAGTCTACATATCCAGACAGTCCTTCAGTGAGAGTTCCAATGCCCGAGATGATGGGGCGTCCAGGATTTCTGGGTTTGTGGATCTTGGGTAGTAGATAGAATAACCCTGGTCGGGGCTCTAAGGATATGTTGATTAGTTCTGGTGTTAGTGTAGAGAGTGTCCTGAGTAGATGGTGCAGTTTCTTAGTGTATTCCTCAGTGGGATCTGAGGGAAGTAGCCTGTAAAATTTAGTATTGGAGAGTTGTCTGGCGGCCTCCTTTTGGTAGTCAGACCTGTTCATGATGACAACAGCACCTCCTTTATCAGCCTCTTTGATTATAATGTCAGGATGGTTTCTGAGGCTGTGGATGGCATTGCGTTCTGCACAACTTAGGTTGTGAGGCAAGCGATGTTGTTTTTCCACAATTTCTGCCTGTGCACGTCGGCGGAAGCATTCAATGTATAGGTTCAGTGTTGTCCTGAAAGAATTCTTTGAGTCGGAGACGGCGAAAGTAGGCTTCCAGATCACCGCAGAACTGTATCATATTGGTGGGGGTGGCAGGGCAGAAAGAGAGTCCCCGAGATAGGACAGACTGTTCTTCTGGGCTGAGTGTGTGGTTGGATAGCTACAGTTTATGTCAGCCTAACTCTGTAAGCATCTACACTAAAATGTAGCTTCCACTGATGTAACTTGCCCACTAGACTGACTTAACTGCACCTCCATGAGAAGTATAGTGCTTAGATCGATGTAGTTAGGTCAACAGTGAATACTTAAATCAGTGAAGCGTTCCTGGTGAGAATGCACACCACCAATACAAGGAGTATAGTGTGGGACATGCATAGGCAATTTTAATTACTGCAGTGGCTGTATGTTGACATAACTTAGGTTGACTTAATTTTGTAGTGTAGACTTGCCCACAGCTAAATACAAGGTGGAACAGATCATTTAGCATACGTAATTAGCACATATTTCAAGGAAGCATTCAAGGTGAAGTGGCCAGTTAACACCTCTCTAGTCATAGAGAAGAAAGAAGAGAAGGAGGGAAAGCTGGGGGGAAGGGGATGAGTAGGTTATAGTTTGTTGTAATAAGCTGTAAATCCAGTGTTTTTATTCAGTCCATTACTTATTGTCTGTAGCAAAGTTATGAATTTAAGCCCAGGCTTATCTTTTGAAGGTGTGGTGAGGGTTTCCTTTGAAGATGAGGACTCAGAGGTCAGATATAGATTGATTGCCTTGTGAAAAGTGTTCACCCACAGATATGGTGTTTTTTGTCTTATTTTCTGTGTGAGTTCATTTGAGAGCATTGTGATTGCCCCAACAACTATATGGGTGAAACAAGACATTTAGTGAACTGGATAAGGTACACCACATATTGTAATAGGAATGTGGAGGACTCATGGGCCTTTAATAAGTGTGTTGCATGGGGTATTAGTCATGGTAGCAGTGGAAATATGTCTACAGGTTTCAAACCTGTTCTGGTAGGGTCTGGTGCCACTTTGGGTTGGTATGTCCTGGTCTGTGGGAGCTTGCATCGGAGGATGAGCTTGGTGAGGGTGGGGGGTTGTTGGAAGGCCAGAACTAATGTATTTCAGCAGATTAACATAAATCTGTAGATTAATTTCTTGATCATTCAAGTAGGGCTAGATTCTGATACCAAAACTAAGTAAGTGTAGTACCTTATGCAAATAATCCCACTTAAATCAAAGGGACTCTCATACAATAAGATACCACTCAACATGAGTCTGTTGTTTTTATACACAGTTCACCACAACCACCTTTATACCTGTTAGTCTGTTTCCAACAGCAGTGCATGACAGTTTTTTCAGTCAAACATTTGTTGCCATTAAAATAAATGTGACTTATGATACCATCAGGTCCTGAGAATGTCATAGCTTGTCAAAAATTCAGACTTTGGTGATAAAAAGCTATGTTGCAGCTGCTACTCCTGTATATAACTTATAAAATGTTTTGTGTGTACTTCCTGCTGGCAAATTAAATCCTTGAGATGTGCCAACAGATGAGAATTACTGCCATCATTTTGACAGTTTGCTAACTTACTAGCACTGAAAGTTCCATGCACTTTGGTTATTTTGAAACCACATAGTGATGAAACATGTTCTTTTGCTCATACTTACCAAAGAAAGGGGTAACCTTTGCACTAAGATACAGGTAAAACAATTGATTGCCATTGTTTTCCTATGGAACAAATGGCAAGATCCAGCCACAATGGACTACGACCACATGGTGTGAAACAACATGTTGTGCCAGCTGGAAAAGAGGTTGTCACTACTTTTTCCCCTGGTTTCTCCTAGGGTTATGTCTTATTCTACATGCTGTTTGACTTCATTTTCTCCATCTCTTGTTCATCTCTGATCATCTCTTTTCCTATTTTTAGATTTCTTATGCAATAACAATGAAGAACTAATGCAGTAGCCTTGGGGAAGATAAAGCCTTGTGGCAATCAGAGAAAACAAGATGCTTAACCACTATGTAACTCATTCATTCTCATGTACATTGTTCTATTACTCTGCCATGTGTAGCTTCCTTCAATACAAAATAGTGGGAAGATCATCCCCATAATTATTTTAATGGTTTATATTTTATTCCTCTTTGCAATTATAAATTAGAAATGTTTTTGTGAAGGTCACCTTGTTAACACAATAACATAGAACAGCACCAGCAGCCACCCTTTATTAATTTTGAGTAGAGCTGTAGTTAATGCAATCCTCTCTGTTCTTTAATATGGGTGTCACTAATCTGTTTCAAGTGTCTAGACACAAGAAAAGTAAACCAATGCAGTCCACTCAGGATCAGTTTTCAAAAGAGCACAACATCCATTATTTAGGCTAGATGTTTCCAAAAAATGATCTTTTGAAACATCTGGCCATAAGTATCATAACTGAAGCTTCTGGGTACTGTTTAAGTGTCTAAATGGAAACTGAGCTTTTTGGAGAATCTGGCCCCAATTGTAGGTACCAAGCTCTTGAAAATCTGAGCTGTTTTCTCCCAACAAGAGTACTGTTGAAAATCATCCCCTTGCTTTAAATGCCTAAATGGGATCCGACCACTTGAAAATCTGCCACTGATCTTTTGGGAAATCTGTCCCCAAGTAAATAAGAATTATTTTGTGAAAAGCATCACATTTTGTTTTAATAACTTTTCCTTTTTAAAAAAAAATATAATTTGAGCTGCCACCTTTTTTGCAGGAAATTAATGGCTGTTGGGAACAAACGTGACTTTTTCATACCAGGTCACATTAAGGTCACTTGTTGTTTAATGTCACCAGATTTCCTTGAGTTTCAAAGAACATGAAACTGCATTTGGGCTGGTAGTCCAGCTCAGTAAACAAATGCTCAGCAGAATTTCTGCTTTGGGATAGCTCTACTGGCACTGTACAGATATGTTATATCAGAGGTGATGTTATATTGAACGAATCATGTGTCAGCCTTACCACCAATGGAATCTCTAGGGGGTTAATATAGGCACACATTATTATTCAAAAAAATTAAATTAATGCAGGGCTGAGACTGAAATTTCAATTGCACAGCAGTCAAGATATTCCCTGACATGAGACAGGTTCCTATAGCAACCTCAATTACACCACCCTATCTATATGCCTTATTGTTTTTTCTTACATAACACAGCACATATGGAGTAATAGCCTGGTACGGTGTTACAGATAAATCAGAGATGCAGACATAATTTAGCTATTTGCTACTATGCTTCTGAACTTATTTCTCTAAAAGTAGGAGCTAATCCTGATCTCACTTACACCATTAGCTCCAATGATATCACTGGAGTTTAAATTTGTGAAAGTGGTGTAACTGAAATCAAACTGGATCTCATGTGACTTCTCTAGGCATCAGAAACTGGTTTGAGGGTGAATAAAATCTTTTTCTCTGATCATCTATAGCCTATTGAAACAAGCTAGCATGCAAAGGGTGTTATTCTGGGGATATTTAATCCCTTGAAAGCAAATAAGGCAAGCATACAGACATTCTTCTTTGCATTCAGGAGTTCATTAGAGAGAAGATGAACTAACACTGAAGCTGAATGAAAAATGGGGGTGTGGGGGAATTGTGAATATTCTCTCAAGGAAATTGTCCCTGTTTTTCATTTAAAAAAAACTCACTGACAATATTTTGGAACACAGGAAATCTGAACCATATAAATTAGACAAAATATCAATCCTCACTTTACGTTTTTCCATTACAAGGACAGCCCATATTTTACCATGCCACAATTCCAGAGGAGGAGGGATCACGCATTGCCAATAACATTCAATACTACATCATATATTATGTATTCAGGATCATGTTAATATTCAAAGAACCTAGCTAAAGAAGCTGACAGTTTGTCATAAGATGATTCTCTTTAATAGTTTCCTCCCAAAACAGTCTAACTCCTGTACCAACCACCCGATGTGCAAGTAAGTTCTCTTTCCCTGCAACCCATCCCCAGAGTGCCTCCTTTATAGAAAAAAATATGGTGGCTCTTAACTGAAGTCAGGTACCATCCTTACAGTAACTTATAAACTTCCTGTGAGCTACACAAATTGAAGATGTATCTCCCCTTTCCCATATCCATATAGATATTCATTCAGCCAGATCATTTTTTGTTCTAATCCCTCTCCCTTCTTTTCATCTGGGTTATTTTCTTAACATCTTGTTCATGCACATGATTTTTACTTAACACATCCTGAAATGGATTTAGTGACTATCAGAGAGGATGATCATAGGTGCTTTGGAGAAAAGGAAACTGAACTTAGACCTCAGAAGAAGCTAAATCAGGAGCAGAGGGGAAGTTCTCAGTATCAGAACTGAATGAATACCTTAAAAAAAATTTCAGATATTCATACATAAGAACATATTCATTTTGCTTGTGTTCACACCATTCTAGTGTTCTGAGAAAATTCTAGATAATGACTGTAGTAGCAGGAATGTTCATCAGGCATTATTTGCAGCACACAAATCTTGAGTCCTGAGTATTTACACCGGACAATTGATTCTACAAGTTTTGCTCATCCAGTCAGGCAGCACAAATGAACCAATTCTGAACAAAGTTTGAATTTCACATATGGAATACTGAGAATCAATTGTTTGTGGACTATCTACAGACCAAGAACTATTCCGTGACCAAGAATTATACCGTGAATAACTTCAAATAACCCATTAGAGAAAATCATAATTGCTCACCGACAATCTGCAAATATAAAAGGTGGCAAAACGTCAATTGATATTTAATATGCAATACTGTTTCAACTTTAATGAGTAGTTGCAATTCCCTTTTCCAAAATGTGCTGTTGGAGGTGTGGGTAAAGAACACTTATGAAGTACTAGGACTGGTAACTCTAGGTTATAGGAAAAAAATACCACATTGAACATAAAGAGCACTGAGTTGAACATCTTTAAAAAGTTTTACTGGAAGTACAGTATTAAAAAACATCCATAGATAGAGCTGGTCACATTTTCAGGTTTTTGAAATGTCAAGGAAACTTGTGTGTGTAGATACAGTGGGTGAGGTAATATCTTTTACTAGACCAACTTCTACTAGTGACAGAGACATGCTTTCAAGCTACACAGAGTGCTTGGGAGGGAAGGGAGAAAGAAACTGCTTGTTTGACATTTATAGTGATCAAAATGTACTGAAAATTCAAAAAAATTGCCTGCATCTTTCAACCAGTTCTACGTACTAATAGTCAAAATGTTGATTCTGTCTCCCTACACACGCCCAAGAACTACAGAATCCTTGCACTGGGGACAATGGACAGCCTGTATATAGGTCTCGTCGGACAAGGGTTCCCAAACTGTGGGCTGTAGTCCAAAGGTAGGCCGCGATATGGTCTTGTGTGGTCCACCAGCATAACCAGGGGTGCTGAAACTAAGGATGCGGTAGCACCCAGTCTTGAAGTGGTTTCCATCATATATATGGTTTACAGTTTTGTTCAATGGCTTTCAGCACCCCCACTATAAAAATTGTTCTAGTGCAACTGCATTCTCCAATCAAGCCAGGGGCAAAGATTCAGGGGACATGTAGAAGCATTGACAGAGACAGTGCAGGGAAAGCAGACTGGGCCACATTCAAGGGCTGGAGTCAGTAGGGGGCTGAAAATTGAAGATGAAATCAGGGTTGAGCCTTACTAACCTGCATCCCCAGCTGGAAAAACTATGCGAGGAGAAGCAGGCACATCCATCCTATTCAGAAGACTCCTGGTCTGAGAGTTATTTTATATTTTTATTTACAATATTTGATTCTTTTCTAATTAGAAGAGAGTAAGGTTGGGTCTTTACTTACATAGAAGAGAAATTTAGATTTTACACTAAAACTTGAAAGCTCTATTCTGTGCTTAAAGTTGGACAGCTATTTTGTTTTAAAATCAGCAAACAACACATTTTTAACAACATTGTTAACATTGTGTTGCAATTTTATACAAAATTGTGTTTTTCTGAACAGCACATTTTGCTCTGAATATTTTTTTGAAGTATAGTTTTACTAAAACTCTTTGGTTTCAAAGATCTTGAAGCATTTCTTTGAGTGCATATTGCTAGGGATTTCTATCATTACAATTCTTTACATTAAACTGAAAAGGAAACATACATTGTTTATTTACAGATATGTCTATATATAATTAAAATTAATAATTTTCCTCAAAAAGTGTTAACAGTGGGACGCAGTGCCTTTTGCAGTTACATGCATTGGCCTCAAGGAAAAAAGTTTAGGAACCCCTGACAGAACACCATATTCTCAATAGCAGCAGAGAAGGAGTTTGGGGTGGAAGGAGAGGGAGGAAGGGCAGGCAGGATCCCAGGCTCTTGTTAGAGGTGTTTGAAGGGTCTCCAGTCACTACTGGAGTCCATGGACTGCCCACGTAAGTGTTCTGCGCTTTGCCTGTGGGATAATTCCTTTTCCCCAACCCAATCTAGATTACATGTTCTGGGGTAGGACCCATATTTCTCCATCTCTTCAGTGAAGCCCCTAGCATGGTACTGGTCAGTATAAAATAAAAGTTAATAATATCATGGAGGAAACACACAGATTTTGATCCATAATATCAGTCTAAAAATGCAAAGTATGGGGTTAAAGATTAACTGCAAAATCTTCTTGCTTATAAGGTAGTCCTCACTGCAATGCCAGGGAAACCATAGATTTTCTAACAGCCATGTCCTAGGCTTTATGGATTTTTCTCTTCCTTAGTGCATGTTTGCTAAGAAATTGAAAAAGGTGCCATTGGATATGTTCCAGGGGGTATCAGAGTCAGTTCAGAAGAGATCTGCATGTAGAAGTATTATCTCCAGTTGCCTTATTTTGTTTCCTGCCCCTTTGGTTAGTTTTTGTTTAGGTGCAAGGCTGCCCAGACTGGGTCACCAAAGAGTCTAGTGGTAATGGAGCTACCACCAGGTACAACAGAAGACCTGAAGGGGGAGGCAAGTTTCTCCTGGACACAGCAAGAGGGGATAGAGCATAGAACCCTCCTGAAGACTTTGAAACACTGAAAAGAAGTCCGTTAAAAACAGATCCGTAGGAAGGATAGGTGCAAAGTAGAAGCATCAGCCCAAGCTGGGGATTTTTATGTATTTACCTCACCAATTGGTGAGATGTTACAGGAAGCAGGGGATTTGATTTCTGCGAGTTGGAGGAAACAGGCATAAAACAAGTATTTGAGGTAAGTGTAGTCTTGTGACCAAAGATCAGGACTAGGAGCCAAATCTGGGTTCTTTTCCTGGCTCTGCCACAGACTTCTTGGGTAACTTCATTCAAGCCACAAACTTCCCTTTGGCTCAGTTTCCCCATCTGTGAAATAAGTGAAATTATATTTATTTAACTGGGGTGTTGTGAAGCTAAATTCATTCGTGTTTGTAAAGCAGAGACCTCCTACAAGGGAAGGTGCTACGTAAGTGCCAGTTATTAGTTTGAATACATTACAGATTAATTTATTCTACATAAATACATTATTATTTGTATTGCAGTAATGCCTAGATGAGCTAGCTGTATAGTGCTAGACACTGCACAGACATAACAAAGAGGTGATCCCTACCCTGCAGAGCTTATTTTCAAACCAAGGCTGAGGTTCACTAAGAAAAAGAAAAAACCAAACAAATCCTGGGCTCTATATAAACCTTTCACACAATCGTTAACTGTCTTTGTACATTTAACCATCAAATATAGACTGTGTCTGAGTTTTTTTAAACACAATCTGTATCCAGAAAGCTTTCACTCTCAAGCTATCCCTAAATCACATGAACCTCAGCTGTCTTGTTTCCAAGGTGTGAGCCCATCACAAAAATGTCCTCCCTCCTTTCCTCAGTTCCTATTTTTGTGCATATGCCAAGTACTAGCATTAAGGCAACCCTAGGGGAATAGCATTTCAATTCCAGAAAGTTAACATAAGGATGATCATGTACCGTGCCCTTATTATGACAGCTTGTTGAGAAATAGAAAAGACAAGGGATTGGGAACATTAGTTTCAGTTTCAAAAACTAAGCTACCAAGATGCAGAATGCTGGTAACTTAAAAAAATACAACAAAACATTTCAGCCTGCTAAATAAAACACTATAGTAAATGTATAGTTTCTTAATCTGCAACAATAATCAAAAAATTAATCTCAATGAATAAGGTCCCTAAGAGACCTTCTGATTGCTATCCTCCCCTAGCATAAAGCTATGTTCTATCACTCCCCCTCTCTCTCACACACAGACCCTCTCCATCCATAACACCCATCTCTCTCCTCTTGAACTATGGGTTGGTATGGAGACTAGTGCAGGAGCTGTTTCCACTAGCTTTATGCCAATGGAGAGTTTCTACACAAGGGGATTCCACTGATAAATTACATCGGTAGTCTGTTCATTCTGCGCTGCTCTGACTGGAGAATCTGGCCCAATATATTTAACAAACTCTGCGATATTTTTCAAATAAATTATTTATCCACCATTATTTGCTCATCTCATAGAGCTGGTGAACAATTTGGAAATATTTGAAAGAAAATCCTGATTTTTTTAACAAACATTTTCAAATAAAAGATTAATATAATAAACAATTGTTTTAATCATATGCTCAACTCTACTCCTAAATTGTCCATTTCTTCCTTGAAATGTCCCATAGTCTCTTCCATTCCTATAATGCCTGTCTCCATCACAGCTATTCTCTGTTCATTCTTTTCCCCTTCATGACTTTCCAGTCATCTCATTCGCCTCCAATAATGCCTGTTGTCTCTTTAATAGGTCTCAATGTGATGTTTTTAAATTTCCTTTCACCCTCCTGAATAATTAAATAGCAATAGTATAATCCCAAGTACCCCTATCTTTTATTGTGCAGCTCAATAGCCTAAACAGAGGTAAAGGTACTCCTGCTATGAAAATTGCTATTTATACTTACTTCTATGTATTTAGTGTGGGATTTTCAAAATCGATAGATATGTAAATAGTCAACTCACCTAATCAAAAGCATGACCCAAATCCTGAAGCCAATGGAAAATTTTTCCAGGGGCTTTAGGTCAGGCTACAAGTGAGTACGGGTAACTTCCTCACCCATGGAAATCTCAGAAAGGAGACTGAACTGAGAACAAAGCGGTTGTGCACTTCAGCAAGTTTGTTCCTTGGTGTCAGGCAGTGCCCTGGAGGTGCAAAATTCCTTGCTGAATGATTAGTGCAGGCAAATACACAGGTGTGTGATAAAGTGCTTTTTAATCTAACCAGGGCAAAGATGGGGTTTAAAGGGAACAAAAGAAGTGCAGAGATTCCAGAGGTGTATCTTTAAATAACATATCCAGAAGGTTAATATGTGCTCAACTTTGACCTTGTCACCTGATGACAGTTTCCCTACCGGTCCCCTGAGATTTGCAGATGTGTACAGGTACCACTAGGAGATAAGTGGGTGAGCCTTATTTTTCCATCCTATGGTGGTAGTAGGTGCATTTGTGAAGATGATTGGTTAGAAAACTGTTGCACTTCTCCTGTGTGCAGATGTGGTCGCCCCATCTCAAAAAATATATATATTGGTATTGACTGGTGTGGAGAAAGTAAATAAGGAAATGTTGTTTACTCCTCATAACACAAGACCTGGGGGGTCACCAAATGAAATTAAAAGGCAGCAGGTTTAAAACAAACAAAAGGGAGTACTATTTATTCTCACAACACACAGTCAACCTGTGGAACTCTTTGCCAGAGGATGTTGTGACGGCCAAGACTATAAAAGGGTTTAAAAAAAGAAATAGATAAATTCATGGAGGATAGGTCCATCAATGGCTATTAGCCAGGATGGGCAGGGATGGTGACCCTAGCCTCAGTTTTGCTAGAAGCTGGGAATGGGCAACAGGGGATGGATCACTTCATGATTACGTGTTCTGTTCATTCCTTCTGAAGCATATGGCATTGGTCACTGTTGGAAGATAGGATACTAGGCTAGATGGATCTTTGGTCTGACCCAGCATGGTCATTCTTACATTTGTATGCATTGGGTACATAGAAGCTGGTGTCAGTGGAGAGCCTGAGATGCCACCACTAACGCATGAGGAGGACTCACCAGATTCCTCACAAGTGGTAAGTCATGGCAGGCAGATCATGGACATGTAGGTGAGCAACTGATTAATTGGCACACCTAACGAAGTCTGTGCCCTTTCAGACTCCCTCAGAGAACCAGCTATCCTAGTCATGGCCTCTGCTCTGACTCCCTGCACAAACACCTTCACCAGGTCTGGGGGTAATACCTGTTCTCCCAACCCAATGGGAACAGAACAACCCAGCACCTGATATGGTAGGGGAGTTCATGCTGCATTAGAATGGGTGGAATGGTTGCACACAGAAGCTTGGACTTTTCACCTGGGGGATGGTTCAGTCAAATGTCTTTGCAGGTGGCCCCAGATTGTACTTAACCACCCTGACTTCCTGATTGACATTTCACCGCCCCAAGCACGGTGGCATGCCGCAGCGGGGCGCTCTGCTGGTCGCCGGTCCTGAGGCTCGGGTGGACCTCCCGCAGGCGTGTCTGTGGAGGGTCCGCTGGTCCCGCGGCTTTGGAGGACCTCCCGCAGGCGTGCCTGCGGAGGGTCCGCTGGTCCCGCGGCTACACTGAAGCCACGGGACCAGCAGACCTTCCGCAGGCATGCCGCCGAAGGCAGCCTGCCTACCACCCTCCCGGCGACCGGCAGAGTGCCCCTCGTGGCATGCCGCCCCAAGCACGCGCTTGGCGTGCTGGGGCCTGGAGCCGCCCCTGCTTTCATCTCTGGAGGCAAAAGTAGCTTTTTGTCCTCCCAAATATAGAAGTGATTGCACTGAAAATTCAAATGGAGCAATGTAATAACTCATTCACAGCCACATACATACAGTCATTGTCATAAGCCCGCTGCTAACAGCTAGTACCAGGAATGGAATTCACAACCTTTGGCTCAAAAAGGAAAAAATAAATAAATTAGTTATACACCTGCTGAGCTAAATGAATAGCTCAGCTAATTCAGCAACTGTTGGTCTATGCAGTGGCAACCAGTAGTAAACACACCCACTGCCTAGTATATCATACTCCTAGAAGATGAAGTAATTTGCTTTCTTATTAGCCAAGTATATATTGTGACAAAGTTCCTCCTCTACCTTGGTGGGTCCTGCGCTTATTGGCGGATTTGCTCGTCTCAGAGATTCACCATGTGGGACAGGGAACAGCCCAAAGACCTTCCCCTCTGGTGGAACCTACAGTCCAGGTCAACCCCTCCTGTGTCTGATCAGGAGTTGGGCGGTGGGAGGGGGGAGGAAACCTGGGCCTGTCCTCTACTCTGGGTTCCAGCCCAGGGCCCTGTGGACTGCAGCTGTCTAGAGTGCCTCCTGGAACAGTTGTGCCACAGCTACAACTCCCTGCGATACTTCCCCAGGGCCTCCTCCCAACACCTTCTTTATCCTCACGACAGGACCTGTCTCCTGGTGTCTGATAATGCTTGTACTCCTCAGTCCTCCAGCAATACACCTTCTCACTCTCAGCTCCTAGTGCCTCCCAGCAACTCGCATGAACATCACAAACTGAAGTGAGGTCCTTTTTAAACTCAGGTGCCCTGCTTAGTCAGCCTGTCCTAATTAATTCTAGCAGTTTCTTCTTAATTGGCTCCAGGTGTCCTAATTAGCCTGCCTTAATTGGTTCCAGCAAGTTCCTGCTTGTTCTGGAACTGCCCATTACCCTACCCAGGGAAAAGGGATCTACTTAATCTGGGACTAATATATCTGCTTCCTAACACTCTCCTGTAGCCATCTGGCCTGACCCTATCACAATATGTTAATATAAGATGTGACGGGTTGAGTCACAGAGACCCCATTGAGACTGCCACCTGATGTGCTGGGACTGCCTGTGAGCCCATTTTCCCTGGCAGCTTGGGACTTCAGTGCCCTGCCTAGTTTGAGCCAGACATGCTAGCTTGCTACAAACCCAGACCCAGGTCTGAACCACGTCCCACAAAAGCTGCAGGCTTAACTGAAAACAGCTTGAGAAGTGCTCCTGTCTCCAGCTCCCAAACACTCAATTCCCAATGGGATCCAAACCCCAAATAAATCCCTTTTACTCTGTATAAAGCTTATACAGGGTAAACTCATAATTTGTCCACCCTCTATAACACTGATAGAGAGAGATGCACAGCTGTTTGCTCCCCCAGGAATTAATTGCTTGTTCTGGGTTAATTAATAAGCAAAAAGTGATTTTATTAAATATAAAAAGTAGGATTTAAGTGGTTCCAAGTAATAAGAGACAGAAAGTAAATTACCAAGTAAAATAAAACAAAAACACAGAAGTCTAAGCCTAATACTGTAAGAAACTGATTACAGATGAAACTTCACCCTCAGAGATGTTCCAATAAGTTTCTTTCACAGACTAGACTCCTTTCTAGTCTGGACCCAATCCTTTCCCCTGGTACAGACCTTCTTCCAGCTCAGGTGGTAGCTAGGGGATTTCTCATGACTGCCGCCCCCTTTGTTCGGTTCCACCCACTTATATATCTTTTGCACAAGGCGGGAATCCTTTGTCCCTCTTTGGGTTCCCACCCCTCCTTCTAAATGGAAAAGCACCAGGTTAAAGACGGAATCCAGTTCAGGTGACGTGATCACATGTCACTGTAAGACTTCATTACCCACTTGCCAGCACACCACATATACAGGAAGACTTACAATAAACAGAACCATTTACAACCATTTGTCCTGGTTAATGAGACCCATCAAGATTACAAGCCATCAGTAATGGGACCCATCAACATTCCAAGCCACTCTTTGCATAATTACAATAGGATCTCAGAGTTATATTTTATATGTCTAGTTTCAGATACAAGAATAATACATTTATACAAATTGGATGACCACACTCAGTAGATTATAAGCTTTGTAATGATACCTTACAAGAGACCTTTTGCACGAAGCATATTCCAGTTACATTATATTCACACTCATTAGCATATTTTCATAAAACTATATGGAGTGCAACGTCACATAAGGCCAGGCTTTCTCATACACTTTCAAACACAAAAAGAAGCTTGCTAAAATGTGAGACAGTTTTTTGCCTCCAAAAAATGTAGTTTGAAAGTATCAGATTTTTTCTGAATCAGGTAAAACTGATTTCTTTAGAGCCAGGCAATTTAAAACAAAATTGAATTCTCTGCATGATTTGATAGATTTGCAAGTTACCCACACCAGCAGTGGTGGTGGTCTTAAGGAGACCTTATAGTATGAATAAACTACTTTTATTTAAACATGGTAGAATCCAGTAAACTGAACACCTTCATTACCCTCATCTCCCTGCAGTCTGAAGTTCGACCTTCCAAGATGGAGGATGACCTTATATCTTCCTGCTCCTGCTGCCACTAGACATCACAAAACATATCTTGAGACACATTTTCCCCAAGCAATGATCACAAGTACACACACTCAGAGCAACCCCAATGTTAAATCCTCCTTTCTCCACCTCATTTCCATGTACCCTGCACACATTCAGCAGAGAAGCTGAAATTCCTGAGCATGACTTCCTTAGTCTGCAAAATCATTAAACACTGAAAAGGACCACAAAATAAGCATATACAGTAAAATAGCATGACGTATTCCTTCCTTTCCTAAAAAAAAAATTCTCTTTATTTAATACCTTAGGATGTTTGGAAGGAAAGGTCCTGGCTGCTCTGTCAACTTGTATCACACTTCCAGATTCTGCCTGAGATTTTCAAACCCACATCAAGGATTTGAACATCCCCTTTCCATTAATTCTAATTACCCATCCCCTGCCCTTCTATGCCTTTTTCAGCAGGAATGTGATTTAAAACAACCAAAGTGTAAACCCTTGCAGTAAAGGGTTTATTATGGAAGTGCTGGCAGAACCATAACTCTGATAGCACTGTGATGCATACATATTACCTATGATCAGACATCACCAATGGAACAAGAAATGTTATTTGAGCTAGTGCTCAATGCCCATTTTTTTTCTTTTTGCAGAACGAATAAAGGAAGGAAATCCAGCATTGAGTAGAATATGTTCTGGCAGAGTTTTGTATGTTTCTTAACTGACTGAGCCAGTTGTAAATAAACTACTGTACATGCCAGAAATGAAACCTTTTGCTCATTGCCCTTGCTTTGACTTTTTTTTAATTATCTTTCTTTTCAGAAGACCATTTCCAGAATTCACTGCAACGAAACCACATTTGAATTCACTATGCCACTTAAAAATGGTAGGGTGTGCCTTTAAAATTCACTTTGTGCAAAAAAACCCAAGGTTTTGCACTAAACTTCTTAAGAGCTATCGTTTGAAGAAGATAGTATTAAAAAAAATTAAGCAAATTATGCATACATTTGTTTCTTCTGCCCTTGGAGATTATAAACAACCCGAGGCAGCTCATTTTTGCAGAGTGTTTGCTGTCAAGAAGCAATGAAGTGCAAATAGAAGCCAATTGAACTCAGCAATTTGTTTACCCAGGAAGACAACAGCTGGAGAAAAAGAGTATTTTAATAATTAGCCAGTCACATTAGCTAAGGGACATATTGGTATATGATCTAGCATTATAATAAGGAGGCTGCTGCTTTGGGATTATAAATAGTTAGTAATTAACCTCCTTCAAGATCAAGAAATTTGCCTCAGTGGATCTGGGGATTGCTGGGGAGCTACACATGATCCAGAATATCATTCTTTGCTTCTTTTCCCAAACCCTCAGGCAGTTCTCCTCTTCCTGTAGAGATATTGCAGTTCTCAATACTGATATCGGGAAACCTTTCTGACACATTCACTGATCCTTTCTTTCTTGAAAACAAAAGCTTCATAAACTAGAAATAAATTTTATATTGATTAAATATCAGGTATCTGGAGAAATTATAACTCAGGTAATCGTGCATGCATGTATCTGGTTTGTGCTTCTGAATTATCTAAGGGGGAATTCTTAATTGTGGGTAAATCTTTGAGTCAGTTAGGCAATTCCTGCCAAATGTAAACAGTGGTGAATTTTTAATGGATGTGGTACAGACTAATTATCTGCTCCCTGCTGGTACATACAGGGAGCAGGAAAAGGCACATTCTTCATTAAAATTTCTACACACAAAGCACCTAATCCAATGGATTAGATCCTTGATGTCACTGGGCTTTTCATCAAACCTTACCTTACCCAAAAATTACATGCAGAATACAAGACTAGAATCTTTTTCTTTTCTGACTACTAGAATGTCTTTTTAGTGTCAAAGTTCTATTGTGCTTGGATCTGTAGAATAGTGGCTTAATACACATCCTTTTAGCTGAGTGAATTTGCTTGATATGAAAAATTAGAATTCCATATGGGTCAAGATTTTGGAATGTATAATATAAGGCAAGGAGCTATAATATGAAAAACAGTACTAAAAGAAGTTTTTTCTTTATCCTACAATACATACGTAATGTATTGGTTTAGTTTGTCTGAGTGATGTTGCTCTCTAATGGCTGGCAATAGAAAAGGACTGATTGCTGCTTGAAGCTTTCCTTTAGTTCAAGAGATATAAGCCTGTGTTTCTGGAGATAAAGGACCAGAGTTCTAGGCTCAGTTCCTCATTTGTTCATGTGGGAGAGAGATTTACCAAATGGTATCTGGTTCCAACACAACTCACTAAAATGATGCCAAAGTCACTACTACAGTAGTTTGGGTCTTGCTTAGTTCAGTATTGACATAATAGTACTAGATCATATATGTCGGCTAGCTGTTCAACTTTCCTGGAATCCTGAGTGTTTCCCAGTCTCAAAAGTGTGGCAGGATACAGCTGCACTCAATAGCACAAAAGTGGCAATAGGATAATTTCAATGCCTGGGATTTTTCCCAACAAAAATCCAACCTCCTCCCCCCTTTTTTTTTTTACTTATAGAACACTTGTCCATTTTGTTTTCTTCCAATTTATGTTTAAAATATTATTTCAATTAAAATACTTTCTGCTGCTGATACTGCATCTTCAAAATTGAAGTTTTACAACACTTCTATGTTTTCTTCCAAGGTAATTGAAACCTCAAAACCAGTAGCCAGAAGCTCTGATACAAAAGCAAGAGAAATGTAATTTATCTCAGTGCAGCATTCATTTCTCTCTTGCCAACATTGCAGCTGTTGATTTTGGCAAAAAAGGTCTGTTTATAGAAGAGGAGCCAAAAACGTACAATTCTGTCACTTGAGGGCAATTTTGTATAATCCACAATGTCAGGAGAATACCATTACACTATTTCCCTTCTTGATTGTTCTATGCAATGTAATGTTTGAATCAAGCAAACAAAAAGTGATGAACAGCAAAACAAAAGTCTTAAAATGACTAATAATTTTCCTGCAAGCAAACCCTCCTGGATTGTGACTTTTCTCAATTGTCAGGAGCTAAAAAAGGTTGTTTGTACTGGATTAATACTTACTTGGGAGACTATCCAGGAAAACTTGGGCTGCTTCAGGAAGTAATGTTGGTAATCACAGAATCATAGAATATCAGGGTTGGAAGGGACCTCAGGAGGTCATCTAGTCCAACCCTCTGCTCAAAGCAGGACCAGTTCCCAACTAAATCATCCCAGCCAAGGCTTTGTCAAGCCCGACCTTAAAAACCTCTAAGGAAGGTGATTCCACCACCTCCCTAGGTAACCCATTCCAGTGCTTCACCACCCTCCTAGTGAAAAAGTTTTTCCTAATATCCAACCTAAACCTCCCCCACTGCAACTTGAGACCACTGCTTCTTGTTCTATCATCTGGTACCACTGAGAACAGTCTAGATCCATCCTCTTTGGAACCCCCTTTCAGGTAGTTGAAAGCAGCTATCAAATCCCCCCTCATTCTTCCCTTCTGCAGACTAAGCAAACCCAGTTCCCTCAGCCTCTCCTCATATGTCATGTGCTCCAGCCCCCTAATCATTTTTGTTGCCCTCCACTGGACTCTTTCCAATTTTTCCACATCCTTCTTGTAGTGTGAGGCCCAAAACTGGACACAGTAGCCCAGATGAGGCCTCACCAATGTTGAATAGAGGGGAATGATCACATCCCTCGATCTGCTGGCAATGCCCCTACTTATACAGCCCAAAATGCCATTAGCTTTCTTGGCATATGCACACTGTTGACTCATATCCAGCTTCTCATCCACTGTAACCCCTAGGTCCTTTTCTACAGAACTGCTGCCTAACCATTTCAGACCCAAGTCTATAGCAGTGCATGGGATTCTTCCTTCCTAAATGCAGGACTCTGCACTTGTCCTTGTTGAACCTCATCAGATTTCTTTTGGACCAATCCTCTAATTTGTCTAGGTCCCTCTGTAGCCTATCCCTACCCTCCAGCGTATCTACCACTCCTTCCAGGTTAGTGTCATCTGCAAACTTGCTGAGGGTGCAATCCACACCATCCTCCAGATCATTAATGAAGATATTTTTTTTAAAAACAGCCCCAGAACCGACCCTTGGGGCACTCCGTTTGATATCGGCTGCCAACTAGACATGGAGCCATTGATCACTACCCGTTGAGCCCGACAATCTACATAAGAACATAAGAAAGGCCGTACTGGGTCAGACCAAAGGTCCATCTAGCCCAGTATCTGTCTACCGACAGTGGCCAATGCCAGGTGCCCCTGAGGGAGTGAACCTAACAGGCAATGATCAAGTGATCTCTCTCCTGCCATCCATCTCCATCCTCTGACGAACAGAGGCTAGGGACACCATTCTTACCCATCCTGGCTAATAGCCATTTAAGGACTTAGCCACCATGAATTTATCCAGTCCCCTTTTAAACATTGTTATAGTCCTAGCCTTCACAACCTCCTCAGGTAAGGAATTCCACAAGTTGACTGTGCGCTGCGTGAAGAAGAACTTCCTTTTATTTGTTTTAAACCTGCTGCCTATTAATTTCATTTGGTGACCCCTAGTTCTTGTATTATGGGAATAAGTAAATAACTTTTCCTTATCCACTTTCTCAACATCACTCATGATTTTATATACCTCTATCATGTCCCCCCTTAGTCTCCTCTTTTCCAAACTGAAGAGTCCTAGCCTCTTTAATCTTTCCTCATATGGGACCCTCTCTAAACCCCTAATCATTTTAGTTGCTCTTTTCTGAACCTTTTCTAGTGCTAGAATATCTTTTTTGAGGTGAGGAGACCACATCTGTACACAGTATTCGAGATGTGGGCGTACCATGGATTTATATAAGGGCAATAATATATTCTCAGTCTTATTCTCTATCCCCTTTTTAATGATTCCTAACATCCTGTTTGCTTTTTTGACCGCCTCTGCACACTGCGTGGACATCTTCAGAGAACTATCCACGATAACTCCAAGATCTTTTTCCTGACTCGTAGCTAAATTAGCCCCCATCATGTTGTATGTATAGTTGGGGTTATTTTTTCCAATGTGCATTACTTTACATTTATCCACATTAAATTTCATTTGCCATTTTGTTGCCCAATCACTTAGTTTTGTGAGATCTTTTTGAAGTTCTTCACAATCTGCTTTGGTCTAGCCAGCTTTCTATCCACCTTATAGTCCATTCATCCAGCCCATACTTCTTTAACTTGCCAGCAAGAATACTGTGGGAGACCTTATCAAAAGCTTTGCTAAAGTCAAGGAATAACACATCCACTGCTTTCCCCTCATCCACAGAGCCAGTTATCTCATCATAGAAGGCAATTAGGTTAGTCAGGCGTGACTTGTCCTTGGTGAATCCATGCTGACTGTTCCTGATCACTTTCCTCTCCTCCGAGTGCACTACATCAGCCTTTTTCCAGTCATCCAGGACCTCTCCTGATTTTCATGAGTTTTCAAAGATAATGGCCAATGGCTCTGCAATCACATCCGCCAACTCCTTTAGCACCCTCAGATGCAGTGCATCCGGCCCCATGGATTTATACTCATCCAGCTTTTCAAAATAGTCCTGAACCACTTCTTTCTCCACAGAGGACTGGTCACCTCCTCCCCAGACTGTGCTGCCCAGTGCAGTAGTATGGGAACTGACCTTGTTTGTGAAGACAGAGGCAAAAAAAGCATTGAGTACATTAGCTTTTTCCACATCCTCTGTCACTAGGTTGCCTCCCTCATTCAGTAAGGGGCCCACACTTTCCTTGACCTTCTTCTTGTTGCTAACATAGCAGTAGAAACCCTTCTTGTTACTCTTAGCATCCCTTGCTAGCTGCAACTCCAAGTGTGATTTGGCCTTCCTGATTTCACTCCTGCATGCCTGAGCAATATTTTTATACTCCTCCCTGGTCATTTGTCCAATCTTCCACTTCTTGTAAGCTTCTTTTTTGTGTTTAAGATCAGCAAGCTGGCTGCCTGTCATATTTACTATTCTTTCTACACATTGGGATGGTTTGTTCCTGAAACCTCAATAAGGATTCTTTAAAATACAGCCAGCTCTCCTGGACTCCTTTCCCCCTCATGTTATTCTCCCAGGAGATCCTGCTCATCAGTTCCCCGAGGGAGTCAAAGTCTGCTTTTCTGAAGTCCAGGGTCCATATTCTGCTGCTCTCCTTTCTTCCTTGTGTCACAATCCTGAACTCAACCATCTCATGGTCACTGCCTCCCAGGTTCCCATCCACTTTTGCTTCCCCTACTAATTCTTCCCTGTTTGTGAGCAGCAGGTTGAGAAGAGCTCTACCCCTAGTTGGTTCCTCCAGCACTTACACCAGGAAATTGTCCCCTACACTTTCCAAAAACTTCCTGGATTGTCTGTGCACCGCTGTATTGCTTTCCCAGCAGATATCAGGGTGATTGAAGTCCCCCATGAGAACCAGGGCCTGCGATCTAGTAACTTCTGTTAGTTGCCTGAAGAAAGCCTCGTCTACCTCATCCCCCTGGTCTGGTGGTCTATAACAGACTTCCACCATGACATCACCGTTGTTGCTCACACTTCTAAACTTAATCCAGAGACTCTCAAATTTTTCTGCAGTTTCATGCTGGAGCTCTGAGAAGTCATTCTGCTCTCTTACATACAATGCAACTCCCCCAACTTCTCTGCCCCACCTGTCCTTCCTGAACAGATTATATCCATATATGACAGTACTCCCATCATGTGAGTTATCACACCAAGACTCTGTTATTCCAATCACATCATAATTCCTTGACTGTGCCAGGACTTCCAGTTCTCCCTGCTTGTTTCCCAGGCTTCTTGCATTTGTGTATAGGCACTTAAGATAACCCGCTGATTGTCCTGCTTTCTCAGGATGAGGCAGGAGTCCTCCCCTCTTGTGCTCTCCTGCTCATGCTTCCTCCCGATATCCCACTTCCCCAGTTACCTCAAGGCTTTGGTCTCCTTCCCCTGGTGAACCTAGTTTAAAGCCCTCCTCACTAGATTAGCCAGCCCGCTTGTGAAGATGCTCTTCCCTCTCTTCGTTAGGTAGAGCCCATCTCTGCCTAGCACTCCTCCTTCTTGGAACACCATCCCATGGATAAAGAATCCAAAGTCTTTTCTCTGACACCACCTGCATAGCCATTCGTTGACTTCCACAATTCAACGGTCTCTACCTGGGCCTTTTCCTTCTACAGGGAGGATGGATGAGAATACCACTTGAACCTCAAACTCCTTTATCCTTCTTCCCAGAGCCATGTAATCTGCAATGATCCACTCAAGGTCATTCTTGGCAGTATCATTGGTGCCCATGTGGAGAAGCAGGAAGGGGTAGCGATCCGAGGGCTTGATGAGTCTCAGAAGTCTCTCCGTCACATCGTGAATCCTAGCTGCTGGCAAGCAACAGACCTCTCAGTTTTCCTGGTCAGGGCAGCAGATAGATGACTCAGTCCCTCTGAGAAGGGAGTCCCCGACTACCACCACCTGCCTCTATCTCTTGGGAGCAGTGGTCATGGAACCCTCATCCCTAGGACAGTGCATCTCATGCTTCCAATCGGTGGAGTCTCCTTCTGCTCCCTACCCTCAGATGTATCATCTAGTCCACTCCCCACATTAGTACCTGTGGAGAGAACATGAAAATGGTTGCTCACCTGTATCTGCATTGCTGGTACATGGACACTCCTCTTTCTTCTTCTGCAGGTCACATGCTGCCAAATTTCTTCACTGACCTTCTGTCCCTGCTACGCAGCCTGCTCTGATTCTTCAGAATGTTGTGCCCATAGAAGCATATCCTGATCTCTGTCCAGGAAATCATGAAAGTAGCATGGAAGAAGCATCCTAATGTGTTTGCATTTCATCATCGTCCCACTTTAGGCACAGTTTGGATCCTAATTCCCCTGTTTGCCTGCATCCTCACTTCCATGGACTCGTGGGTGGAATTGGGGCCAGATTTTGAAAGGTATTTAGGTGCCTAAAGATGTAGATGGGCACCTAATGGGATTTTCAGAAAAGCCTATGTGCCCAACTCCCTTTGATTAGGCAACCAGTGGGGATTTTCAAAAGTATTTATCTGCACCTTTAGGAGCCTAAATACCTTTGGAAAATCTGGCCTTTGTTGCCTACTCTTCACTCTAGTGCTCTTTTTCTTTCTTTAAAATTATTTATTGCTGTATTAAGAGGGGAGTGTACATTACAACTGTAAACTAAACTCTATAAAGCCTTATTCTTGTCTTAATATTTGACCCAGTGTTATGCAAAACAACATAACTCCTTTTGGAGCAAGAAAAATTGCCAAACTAGGTAAATAGTTATGTGTCAGACATAGGGACTGAACCTGCTACTAACTGACTACTGATATGGGTAAACAGTTTTTCATCCTCAACTGATTTGCTACTAAGACTGCCATTGTCTTCAGTGCGGCCAGGATTTCAACCTGAATCTGCAGAGAAGGAAGATATATTTTCTCCTATAATGTAAAAATCACTCAAGTGCAAACAAAAAGCTAACCTATAAGTTCTTTAGCCACACAGTACATCTTTGAATATTCAGCAAACTACATACTTGGCTGGAAAATCAATTTGAATCTCTGTTTAAAATAAATTTCACTAAAACTATAGTACATGTTCTCTAATAAGATAATAGTATTTTTTTCCATCCAGGTATCTGATATGCATATTTTGCCAATGATGTGAGGAGTGGAGTAAGAGGTATATTTTAAACACTTGTTTGATAGCAAGCAAGATGCATCTAATTAAAAAACCAAACAAGGTACATGTAAAATTTGAAAGCAACACATATAGGCTAAATTTTCAAATATGGGTGCCTAAAACTTAGTGACCGAAGGAGTGGGGGCAGGGGCGGTTCTGAAATGCTGAGTACTTGCAAATCCCACCAAAGTCAGAGTTGTGAGTTTTCAACACCTCTAAAAATCAGTTTACTTTTCTGTTGGTACTTAAATAGGAATTTACTTTCTAGTTTTAGGTCCCAGATTTGAAAATAGCAGACATAAGTTCTACTACTTTCTTTGGAAATTGCCATCCCCCAAAGCCAAGCACAATGCCCAATTAACAGCACCAGACTAAAACAATAGGCTTTGCACCACACCATGAAGGTCAATAGTAGAGCTGGTTGGAAAATGAAATTTCTATTACAACCTTTCAAAACTTGTATTTATTTCAAATTGGAACAAAAAGTTGACATTTCAATATTTCCCTCAACAAAAATTCAGAAGAATGTCAATTTGGAACCATTGAATTGTTTCATTTCTGTAAGGTCTGATATTCAGTTTGAATAATGCTGATTCAATATATTAATATAACGTGTAACAATATTATAATATATCAACTACAATTAGTATATTGAATTAGAAAAATGAATCAATGATAAAGTTGAAAGAAAACATTTCTAGCTTATCAAAATTGTTTCAATACTATTAAAATGAAACAAAGTCTAAACAATTTTACTAAAATGTTACCAGACTCACCATGTTCTCATTAAACATCTTGATTTCAACAGAAAACTTTTTTCAGCCAGCTCTAGTCAACAGAGTCTGGATCTGTTGAACCAGCAAGGAAAGCAAAATTCTAAGTGAAGATTCTACTCTGAGAATGCCTTAAACCAACCTTTAGCCACTAAATTAGGGAATTTTAACTTCCGTACCCTACCGGCCCTCAGCTAATGAGACTGCATATGGGAAAAGATAAATAAGGGAAAAAATCTCTGCTGAATGCCATAGATGCAGGAGTATCTATGATCAAATATGGTAACTGATGCTTAGGTTGCTGCAGCAATGGGCACTTTACAAATATTTGAGAGCACAGATGAGACATCATATACTAGTACAAGGATAAGAGATTAACAAGGTGTTTCATGAAATACAAATGTTGCTACAAGCATGATTGAGTTTAACTTTTCATTTATGCAGGTGTTCTTAATATAATTTGTATTAACCCCAAAATCTCATAGAAGTCCCATGGCATCACCAAAATTAATACAAGAAAATATTACAGCAAGGTCCATAGAAGATCACAATAGTTGAAGATAAATATTTATCAGAAACTAGGCAAGCACCACCACACCTAGCAATGATTTTATTGATTACAAATGCCTAAGAAATACAGCTACAAAAGAGTTGATAACATAACTAGATATGGTTGTGATGCTATAAAAGACATCCATGGAATTCAATTACGCTAGTAAAAAATTGTGTTTTTCAATCTGAGGTAAGAAATTTGCATAATGCAAAGATAAATTCTATCTAAACAAGAGTCATGCATAGTTCAAGGAAAGGAAAGGAAATTGAACTGTCAGAAAAAGCAGCAGAGTGAAATATGGAAATTATAAACTCAAAAGTGGGGGTAAAAAAAAGTACAAAGACATAAGAAAATTCACTGACAATTGTAGGAAGTGGCACTGAAAATGACAAAGGCATAAACATAACCAGTTGGAGGAAATATGGAAGTCCCCTGTGGAGGATAAAACTGATAAGGACAAAATTCTAAATCAGAAAAGAATTCTATTAAATTTCTATATCACAGTAGAGAACTGAATGGTATTACCAGTGTAACTCCAAAGAGGCTAGCGGAAAAACTAAAGGTTTATAAGGCCACCTAACTCCTCAGAAAACATGGCGAACCACAGAACCACCATGCTTTGTTTGCAACCCAGTGCCACAATTCTTAAAAATAAACGGGACTGCCTCTTTCTCCTTTCATTTATACTGGTACAAATTCAGAGCAGCTCAATTGCTCTTACACTGGTGTAAATCAGGAGTAACTCCATTAATAAGATTATATCATTCTGACATGGGTGTAAATTAGAGGAGAATCAGGTCTGTATACATTTAATTGGTGGGTGTTATGACTTACAAGGATGTACTCATGCTGCTGTGTCTTTGCCTGAGCATACTGTTATCATAGGATTCTGTAAGGATGAAGGAAGAAAATAAAGAAAAATATTGAAAATGAGTGAAGAAATCATGATGAGGATTAAACAAACATACAGAGCACATCTCATTTGGGAATGACTGAAAATCCATTATTTATATGGGCTTAAATACCTTACAAATGTTGCTTCCTCTGTACTATCATGTGGTTGTCATCCAGGTTTAATTTTAACTTAACTGTAAGATAATTATATTCTACATTGGGATGGCATTCATTGCACTCTTTTATTTGCGACAGATACCTTCACAGGTTATAGTCCTGCTGTTTTCTCTGGGGATTCCTTGTTAACTGCCTCATATCCATTATACAAAGTCAATGATCATTTATTTTTACCTCTCATCAACATTGCCTGACTTAATATATTTCTAATTTTAGTTTTCTGGTGTATCTTGTAGAAAAGAAACCATCTTTTCCTCCCCCTACTTGATGAGAATGGATGCAACTTAACATGTTATCTTACTGGGATTCAGCACAATCCTTTGTATTAATGATAACACATCTGTAGATATTGTTGGGGGAGAGAGCAATGTCTTCCACAGCTCATCTTGTTCTCAGACAATTTGATTGCCAACATTACCCATTGCAGTTTCCCCCTTTTATAAAATGAATAGTTATTTATACGTTTCCTATTCAATCAATTCTAGAGCCAATCAAATATTATTCAATCATCTATATTATTGCTAATGATTAAAAACATTAGCCCCAATCTTGCAATAGTATTGGACAAAAATATATCTGCTCCCCAGTGGGATAGATATGCCCTATTCTCCCTGAATAATTCGGGTGTCCAATAAAATATGTGTAGATGAGTAATTACCAATCCCCTTTGATCACATGAATTTAGCCACCTCACTATTCATGCTCACCCTAGCCTGATCAACCTTCAAAGGTGTCATGTCTTCCCCCCGACACACACCCTGACCCTTCATTGCAACATTTCAGACCAAATAATAATCACACACACACACACACACGGAATAAAATCCTGGCTCTGCCCACTAGAATACTGTGGGAGACTATATCAAAAGCTTTGATAAAGTCCACAGAATAACATGTCCACTGCTTTCCCCTCAGCCACAGAGCCAGTTATCTCATCATAGAAGGCATGATGAAGATCAGTTCAGGAATCTTTCATATGAAGGAAGACTTGAGGACAAGAATTGAGTGACAAAACGTGGCATGGCCAGAGGTGTCTTGAGTTATGATAGGGACTTTATTTTATGCCTTTGAGATATGTATAATAATAAATTATCCCATGACAAGGGTATTCTCAGCCCAAGGAAGTGTTGGAGTATATGGAAGGACCCAGAAAGACAGTGAAAACTTTCTGCAGGGCATCTTCCTGCCATGATGGGGTACTCAGAGAGGGCTTGGCTTGTTAAATACCTCTAATTACTACACTTGCGGATGGTTATGTGTCTCAATGGGTACAAATGTAGGTGTGATTAGTTGAGTTGGCAATTTTGTGCCCACAGTATTGGTGTCTGGATTGATACATGGCTAAAATTCAAGTCCTATTAATTTTTTATCCTATCTTGTGTAAATATGGGGGGCATTATTATTCCTACAAATAACTAATCCTTTTAGAACAGTACTGCGCTCTTTGCTTAAGTATTATCTTGTGGCAATGAGTTCTATAAGGCCCTGGCTAATTGTGTGTTTAAAATATTTCCATCTATCTAGTTCTCATTTGTTACTTTCTAACTATACCACGGATACACCAAATGAAATAAAAGTCACCTAAATGACATTCTCTAGACCATGTATCTCCCTATTATCACCTCTTATATCTACATTGCTAAACTGAAGTCCTAAGTCAATGTTTCTGTAACATCCATTTTCAGATGGGATGACCAAAAGTGAATATGATATTCAAGATGACGGAATATCACTTATTGATGTAATGGCATTATATTTCATTAATATTTTTATCCCTTTACAATAAAGCATAACATCTTGTCTGGTCTTTTCATTACTAGTGTACAATGATTAGATGTTTTCATTGTCCTCCACAATGATACCAAGGCCTTTTCCCAAGTGGGTACAGATTATTAATCAATAATTCACCAGGCACCTACCTAGTTCCAAACTCAAACAGTATTCAAATATGTCAGCATGAACATAAAGGTTGAGATTTTTAAAAGCATTCAAAAATGGTCTGTCTGCTTTCACTGAAGTCAATACTAAAACTCCCTTTGACTTCCATGGGAGCTGTTAGATTTTCAAAAACATAACCCTAAAATAATTTCACCAAAGTTTTCTTTAACCAAGCCCAGAACAAACCTTATCGCACCATCCATTCCCTAACCCCAACCCTGAAAAAGCAATGTCTTGCAGACTTTTGAACCCATCAGTCTATAAAAGTAATTTTAAATCGTTCCAGCTGATGTTGTGCTTTTGTACACTGATTTTGTGGTTGTTGCCCAATCATCTAGTTGTATTAGCTTTTTGTGAAGTTCTTCAAAATTCCTTTAGTCTTGATTAATCTAAATATCCTTCAGAAGTTTTCACCTTCCTGTTCACTCCTTCACTGAGATTAATATTGAATGAACCAAATTGTACTACAGAATCTCTATGGATAATAATTCCATGCTCGAATAATAAGAATATAGCAATAGGGACATATTGCCGACCACCTGAGCAGGATGGTGATAGTGACTGTGAAATGCTCAGGGAGATTAGAGAGGTTATTAAAATAAAAAACTCAATAATAATGGAGGATTTCAACTATCCCCATATTGACTGGGTACATGTCAGCTCAGAACGGGATGCAGAGATGAAGTTTCTTGACACCTTAAATGATTGCTTCTTGGAGCAGCTGGTCCTGGAACCCACAAGAGGAGAGGAAATTCTTGATTTAGTCCTAAGTGGAGCACAGGATCTGGTCCAAGTGGTGAATATAGCTGGACCCCTTGATAATAGTGACCATAATATAATTAAATTTCACATCCCTCTGGCAGGGAAAACACCACAGCGGCCCAACACTGCAGCATTTAATTTCAGAAAAGGAAACTACACAAAAATGAGAAACTGAAATTAAACAGTACAGCACCAAAAGTAAAATCCCTGCAAGCTGCATGGAAACTTTTTAAAGACATCATAAGAGACGCTCATCTTAAATATATACCCCAAATTAAAAAACATAGAAGAGAATCAAAAAAAGAGCCCCATGGCTAAACAACAAAGTAAAACAAGCAGCGAGAGGCAAAAGGCATCCTTTAAAAAGTGAAAGTTAAATCCTAGTGAGGAAAATAGAAAAGCAAATAGAAACTCTGACAAATGAAGTGTAAAAATATAATTAGGAAGGCCAAAAAAGAATTTGAAGAACAGCTAGCCAAAGACTCAAAAATTAATAGCAAAAAAAATTTTAAGTACATTAGAAACAGGAAGTCTGCTAAACAACCAGTGAGGCCACTGGATAATTGAGGTGCTAAAAGAGAACTCAAGGATGATAAGGCCATTGCAGAGAAACTAAATGAATTCTTTGCATCAGTCTTCATGGTTGAGGATGTGAGGGAGATTCCCAAACCTGAGCCATTCTTTTAGGTGACAAAACTGAGGAACTGTCCCAGATTGAGGTTTCATTAGAGGAGGTTTTGGAACAAATTGATAAACTAAACAGTAATAAGTCACCAGTACCAAATGGTATTCACCCAAGAGTTCTGAAGGAACTCAAATGTGAAACTGCAGAACTACTAACTGTAGTCTACAACCTATCATTTTAATCAGCTTCTGTACCAAATGACTGGAGGATAACTAATATGACACCAATTTTTAAAAGGGCTCCAGAGGTGATCCCGGAAATTACAGGCCAGTAAGCTTCACTTAAGTACCAGGAAAACTGGTTGAAACTATAATAAAGAACAAAATTGTCAGACACTTGTTGGGGAAGAGTCAACATAGTTTTTGTAAAGGAAAATCATGTCTCATCAATCTACTAGAATTCTTTGAAGGGGTCAACAAGCATGTGGATAAGGGGGATCCAGTGAATATAGTGTACTTAGATTTTAAAAAAGCTTTTGTCAAAGTCCTTCACCAAAGTCTCTTAAGCAAAGTAAGCTGTCATGGGATAACAGGGAGGGTCCTCTTATGGACTGGTAACTGGTTAAAAGATAGGAAAGAAAGAGTAGGAAAAAATGGTCAGTTTTCAGAATGGAGAGAGGTAAATAGTGGTGTCCTGAACGGGTCTGTACTGGGACCAGTCCTATTCAACATATTCATAAATGATCTGGAAAAGGTGGTAAACAGTGTGGTGGCAAAATTTGCAGATGATACAAAGATAGTTAAGTCCCAAGCAGACTGCAAAGAGCTACAAAAGAATCTGTCAAAACTAGTGACTGGGCAGCAAAATGGCAGATGAGATTCAATGTTGATAAATGCAAAGTAATGCTCATTGGAAAACATAATCCCAACTATACATATAAAATGATGGGGTCTAAATAAGCTGTTACCACTCAAGAAAGAGATCTTGGAGTTATTGCAGAACGTTCTCTGAAAACATCCAGTGAATGTTCAGCAGCAGTCAAAAAAGTAAACAGAACATTGGGAATCATTAAGAAAGGGATAGATAGTAAGACAGAAAATATCATATTGCCTCTATATAAATCCATGGTACACCCACATCTTGAATACTGCATGCAGATGTGGTCGCCCCATCTCAAAAAAGATATATTGGAATTGGAAAAGGTTCAGAAAAGAGCAACAAAAATGATTAGGGGTATGGAACAGCTTCCATATGAGGAAAGATTAATAAGACTGGGACTTTTCAGCTTGGAAAAGAGATGACTAAGGGGGGATATGATAGAGTCTATAAAATCGTGACTGATGTGGAGAAAGTAAATAAGGAAATGTTATTTACTCCTTCTCATAACACACAAACTAGGTGTCACCAAATGAAATTAATAGGCAGCAGGTTTAAAACAAACCAAAGGAAGTATTTCTTCACACAACACACAGTCAACTTGTGGAACTCTTTGCCAGAGGATGCTGTGAAGGCCAAGACTATAACAGGGTTTGAAAAAGAACTAGATAAATTCCTGGAAGATAGGTCCATCGATGGTTATTAGCCAGGATAGGCAGGGATGGTATCCCTGGCCTTTGTTTACCAGAAGCTGGGAATGGGTGACAGGGAATGGATCACTTGATGGTTACCTGTTCTGTTCATTCTTTCTGGGGTACCCGGCATTGGCCACTGTTGAAAGACAGGATACTGGGCTAGATGGACCTTCGTTCTCAGCCAGTATGGACATTCTTATGTTATGTTCTTATATATGTAATAAATGACAGTGTTAAGATCATTAGTGCACTCTATTCACTATGGGGAAAATGAGCATTTTTTAACCAGAGTCTAATCCATGATAGAAGCACTTACCCTGACTACCCAATTTCACTAACAGCCACTTGTGATGGACTTTATCAAATGCTATTTTTAAATCCAAATAAATATCAACAAATACTCCTTTATCATCCATTTTGTTGCCTGCCTTATAGGCTGGAAAGAGTTTTCCTTTGCAGAAGGCATGCTGTTTTTTTCCTCTAAGTGTTTTATAACTCTATCTTTTCAATTAATTTACCTTATACTCAAAGTTCATTAGTAGATAGGATCACTCCTGGTGCCTGAGAATTATTTTAGATATATGTGCAACACAGTCTGCCCTTCAGTCTTATGCATAACTTTACAGGTTGATATTAAATTGATTATTTGTAATCTATGAAAAATGAGCCCTTTGTCATCAGTCTTAATATAAATTGTGCACGTTTTCTCAATATCTGCAAAATGTACATGGGTCACCAATGTGGTAGGGCAGTTTGATTATGAAAGAGCAAGCTTCTGTACTGACCCAAAAAGTCTGGTATCAAATATAGCTGAAGAAAACTTCAAGAAAAAATTCTATTAACATTTACGCATTTGTAAATGAACTCACTACTGTATTGCCTATTATCCTTGTAAAAATGGCAAGTTTTAAATGAATTGCAGAATATTTGTAGCAAACAGAATTCATAAATATATGTGCTCATACAAGTATCAGGGAAGAAGAAATAGTCCATATGACCTATGTCTCAAAGCAAAATTAACCAGCAAAGCTCAACTGTTGGATATTGTAGCATTAGTCTGTTCATGCACAGTGTCTACATTACATGTAATCTAATTGTATTAAATACTTCTATTACCTATTTGTGCATGGGGAGGTTCTGGACTCTCTCAATATGATTGCTACTTGACAATGAAAATGAAAATGAAAGGTGCCTGCTACCTCAAATCTTTTTTTAGGGTTGCACAGTATTAGCACATAAAAGCAAATGATCAGTGACCATAATTTTTACCTGCAATTCAATTATTCATGTAACATACAAAGTGAATCAATCCTAACTTGATTCTCTAAAAATCTTCCATACCCTTTCCATAACCAGGATGTCAGGGAACAGGATTCCTCACATGATTAACTTATTCATCCTAAGTTCACTGAGGCCATAGAAACTATTTTATTTGTCTCTCTACCCCAGTCCTAAACACTTATTTTATCAAGGCCATAGGGGCCAAAAAATCATGAAAGTTAATCCAAGGTAGAGATTGAGGGCACATCCTCTCATCCATAAACCCCACATGGACAGTTACTTGAATATTCTAGACTGAGATGCCTTTTTCACCAATATCCGTGGTACCTTGGCTGTCTGGCTGCCTCCCGTCATCATGACCTTTATTTGGATATGCACCGTCTTCACATAAAACAGGCAGATAGCTACTTGTAGCTAGTATTCTGTGAATCTGCAGCTATGGGATTTGCCACAGAATCAATCTACTCCCAGGGAATTGTGCTTTTGAATCTAAGTTTTCATTTAAAATATATATGTATAAAGTCTCTTGCAAATGTGAGTAAAGGGTTGAGTCTGGACAATGACTAGCATTCTGTATTGTGTGTGAAATTTCAGTGCGAGAGATCTGGTTCTGAACTCACCTATTCTACTGTAAATTGGAAATAACTAAACTGAAGTCAATGGAGTTTACACTAGTTTAAAAGCACTGTAAGTGACTGTCCAATCAGGCCCAATACCAGTAACACCTGATGAGGAGATATTTTTGTATCAGACGCAAGAGCCAACCTTATTATATTGTGAGTGTCTTCAAAGTCTAATAAATTCATTTTCAGCCTTCAAAATAGCAAAATCAACTCTTTCAGCCAAAGAGATTTACTATATGGCGATAAATAATTCTATTACCTATTTGTAACTTGCAATTCTTTAATTTAGTTTACAGTTTAGTTTAGCTCCTACATGACATTATTGTGTATATATTATGAGTGCAATTCAGGCTCTTATGAGCCTGAACTGCTTGGTAGGGGAAGTTGCATGTACCTGGATAGAGGTGCCACCCACAGAGTCCTGTAGGAAGCATGAGGAGTAGCATCCCTTCCTACACCTGTACAAGTTGCAGGGGGTGAGGTGAAGGGTGGTAGATGGTGTGGGACAGCGCACTTCCTTTAAAGGAGTAAGAGGGCGTTGACCGATGTGAACTTCAGACACAAAATATTCTCCCTGGACTTCTCTGAAAATGTAACTATAGTTTTCATGTATCTGGCATGTCTATTAGGCATGCAGCTGCTGACACCTCAAAACCTCTCCTTTGCTGTTGTACCAGGCACTTTAGTTTCTCCCACAAAAATTTCTACTTATTATTGCAGTTGTGAGTCAATTGATGGCTCTTTTCTGTGCCATCCTATATATTCTGTGGCTCATATCCTGCTCCTCATTTTTCTGTACCAATTTCATGTAGCTGGCCCTGGCTGAGGGGATTTCTATCAGGGACGTTCCCCCACAGGCTACATACAGAACAGCAGTGAAAATGCTTCACGCTCACTACAGCAGCCTCCATCGTCCTCCTTTCCACAGAAGCACTGGGCAGTGGACAGTGGACCTGAACAGCAGTAGATCCATCATTCCTTCCTTCCACTCTTCCCATTTCCTGCCCCTGCCACACCTTCCTAACCCCACAGAAATATATAATAGGATTTTTTGTGGTGCTATCTAGTTTCCTACATTGATACCTGTCACTATAATATCTGAGTACCTAAATTCTCCTCTAGGACACCCTGTTCCCTACATTTTACACCTACTCTAATGTGTAACTACATCAGTCGTGCTCCCTTTGGAGCACCTCATAGCCAGGAAGGAAGGAACAGGATTTGGAGGCTTGAAAAATTCACCCAGAATGTCCACTTACAATGGACAATTGTAAACTACTGCAGCCATCACCCTTTATGGCCCATGATTGAGTTAGAGAGGCAAGAGGGTGCTGCTGTTTCTTTGATTTAGGTTCTTTGCTCCAAAAAGGTATAATTTTAAGAAACGATGGGATTTTATTTCCTGATTCTGAGCAGCTTTAGATCAAATTATGGGCACTTGCTTCCAATTTCTACAAGTCTTCTGTCTGTTATAGGCATCGTTGCTGTTTTTACAGTCCTATCACAAAGCCCAGCTTGGTAAGCTTAATACCAAGGAACAAAAAATTCTAGTTGCTCTAAATCAGCTACTAGGCATGGAATGGCAATTATATTTTTTTGGCCAATGTGAAGGCTTTCTCGGGGACATTTTCCCTACACCAAAATCATTAAATCTATTTGCACTGAAATCATTTCTGCAGTCTTTAGGATTCATGCAAGATTTACTAAATAATTTCTGCTACATCAGAAAACTGCCATATTGCATTGAGTTAATTGGTTTTTATAAAATACTGGTGTGAATGTGCTAGACTTCCCTGTCAGTCCTTCATATCAGAGCGCTGTTAAGTGGTTCATTGACAAGGAGCTCAATTCATTCCAAAAAAAGGAAGAAAAAAGCAAAAGACAGTATTTCTAAGTCACTAGTCAAATTTTCTCAACATGCTGAGGTTCTTTGATGTTTTATAAATGGAATTGTCTACTAAAATTAGAATCAAGACAAAGCAAAGAAAAATAACGCTGAATAGAAAATTTTGTTCTTGCAGTTTATTTTATGAGTGTTGTTTCTCTAGGTTGTTTTCTTTTAATGTGCCAGTTTTTCAGTCTTCACACAGGCACAACCCCCACTGCTTTCAATGAGAGCCTTTGGAGTACAATACCTCTGAATTATCAGGGATTCGTTGCTCACTGTTAAACACCACATTTGAAAATACTACCTACCTATACAACCTGGTTACTTTACCATAATATTGCATATTCCAACTTCTGCAAGCACCAAATCCAAGTCCAATTACAAAAACAGTAACTTGATGGGCCTTGAACACAAAACCTATATGGGGACATAGGAGAAGGAATTCTCCTCCTCAACCCAGAAACAGGGAATAGAAAAAGTCTTTCATAGCCCCTAATTAACTGCCATCTGATCCACTGGCCAGTCCATTCCTGTGCATTTTGACCAGTAGTTACAAGTGGTTGCAGATCTACTGATCATGGTCTCAGCCCTCTCCAAAGTTAATCTAAAACTCAGAAATGGGTATGAATGGTATTACTTTGCATTTGCTGAAACTGAATTTCTTCTGCCATCACACTGCCAATTCACCTAGCCCTGTTCATTCCCTCTGACATTCCAAAGTCTTCCACAGACTTAAATAATTTTGTCAGCTGCAAACTTGGCTACTTCAACATTCATCTGCTTTTCCAAATCAACAATAAATGTACTAAACAGCAGTAGTACGACAGAAGCAGGGATCACCCCACTGTTAAACTTTTTATCCCTACTTTTTATTTTCTATCTCTTAGTCAATTTCTATGCCATAAAAGTACTTTGTCTCTCACACCAGGACTACTTAATTTCCTTTTGTAGCCTGAAACGTCTGTCTCTGGATAACATTCAGCTCAAACTAGAAGCATGCTTGATATCTCAACAGGCAGAAATCATCTGAGGGGATGGAAAGTTGGAGGTCAACTGTGGAGAACCTCAGGTATGAATTGGGTCAAAATACATGTTCAGCCAAGAAAAGAGGGTCCATTCAACTATTTTCAACCTCCATGCATCCTGTATCGGCATTCAACGCTTTCTTCCCCAATACACCATTAAGAAATTCTGTTCACTGATTTCAGCCCATAAATTTTGATGTTTTGTGTCTAGCTACATTTTCTAAAATGAGAAGTTTAAGGAATGATGTCATTGCACCCATTATAGCAATAAAAGGAAGCTGCTACTTGTCTTATGTAAAATCACAGTTGTTTCAAAATATTATCTGACATCCCATGATTTTCTCTAATGCTGCTTGAAACAGAAAATCTCTTAGCCAGAGCTTGACATAGACATGTCCAGCGCTGTTCCGATTTAGTTACCACCTTCAATTCCAATTCTTAGTGGCCTCTGATCATCAAAGGAAGAAGCATAGCAATCTCAAAAAGTAATTTATATGAAAGAAGAGAGATGAAAACCACTAAAGCTAAGCAACCAAGTACAGTATTAAAGGACCTTGTATATAATGAAAGAAACAATGATCCCATAGTGACTCAAAGAAAATGCTTGGTTATTTGTTAGCTGTTTATGGGTTTTTTATTTATGTACCTTTTGTAACTCCTGTCTGGTTTATTTCTCTTGTAGAAATACTCATTTGTTGATAGTGGCAGCTTTTAATCAAACCTCGAAGTTCATCAGACAGAAATACAAGATAGAGGGGTACTATCCCTCTGAAAATTGGTTTGTATTTTTTATTTCTGTGCCACAGGGCTGTATTTTTCTCTTCTACCACATTGTTTCCTGACGTTTGCTTTTATACCCTTCCTTCTCTAGTTTGTGGTCCCAGTTTTCCATCATCTATCTAAGCATCCTCTATTTCATAAGTGATTCCTGAAGAATTCAGTTGTTTGGGGCAAAATCCTCCTTGCTTTATTCACATAGGTAGTGCAATTGATGTCAACGTGATACTTGCATGAGTTAGAGAAGTAGGATTTGGACCTCACTCCTTACTTTTAAAAAAGTGGGGAAGGATTAACCCCCATTAATGAGAAGTTCTTTGTCTCCAGCTATGGGCTGGATTGCAACTTTACAGAAGCTGACCCGAGTAAGGTTTGATGCATAGATGCATCATCCTAGGAGCTGAGCTGAAGGTACGTGTACCCTGCAAAAAAAAGGAAAAAAAGTGTTCTTAACTTAGGTTAGCTAACACGTGCCAGCTAACTTGAGTTCAGGTAGCAATTAAGATGTGGAAACTCTGCTTTTAACTTGGGTTAGCAGCTCCATTAAAGCCTAAAAGGCAGCCTGGGGCTGAATTCAAACTGGTAAGATAACCCCAGTTAAAAACTGAATTGTCGTGTCTTCAACGCTATCTTAACCCAAGTTAAGAACACACCTTTTTTTTGGCAGCATAGACATTCTGAATCATAATCCTCCCACTACTTCCCGCTTGTTCTACAGAGGAGAGGAAATTACTTCATCACTTTTCCTGGTGTGGCTTATTTCCCCTGGTGCACTCTGGCTGGCAAGTGGTGTGAGGGAGCCACCCTTCATCCTTCTCCACCATTTCCTGTGCTACTTGTTTACAGAAAGCAATATCAAGTAGGTTTACTCTGCTCTTCCTTCCTGCAGCTGGAGTCACAAGGGGCAGATTATACACCACCTCTTGCTCAAGGCTGTGCAAACTCTGCCACCCTAGGAGTAGCCCTGACAAGCAGTGTGACTTAGAAGGGTGAAGCCAGGAGGTAATTTTGCCTCTGAGGCAAAATTACCTCCTGACTTCACTCTTCTACTGAGGAGAAGAGCAATTTTTTTTACCTCTGAGTGTCCAGTCAAGTACTCTGGGTGGCAAGTAAGTGGGGCAGAGCTAAGGCTCCTCCCAGTCTCCACCCCTTTCTTCCCCTTCCCTGCCAGGTTGCTCACAGGCAGACTTTGGGCAAATAGTCCCTGCCATGCTGGCCGTGTCAGGCCTCAGAGTTCAGGAGGTACAAAAATGGTGCAGTAATAGAGTACCTGATAATTGGGGTCAGTGTGTTTAACCGGGTGACATTGACATATTGCAGCTTTTTACATATAAAGTTGTGGCCAGGGAATGCCACCAATCTTTTTGTTTTGATCAGCACAGCCATGCTAACGTTAAGCATGAAAATACCCACCTAATAATATAAAATCTCTGGAGCTATGGTGACTTCCAGTTGTGATGTTACACCCCATCATGCTTTATAGAAATATGCTTATGAATGTAAATATGACATAATTGGAATATGTTTTCTGCAACATATGCCATGTAACATATCTTTGCAAAGGTTATGTTCTACTGAATGTATTAATCCTATATGTATGCATGTATCATTTTTATATCTGAAGTTATGAGCGTTGGCTCCATGATTGTATTTAAAGTGTTTGCTGTAGGAAGTACATAAGACAGATTTGGTCAACATAGTGTGAAGGGGTTATTCAAGTAATTGGGAGTACTTAACTAAATTGAAAGATGCCAATCCACATCTGAGCTTTCCTGGGAATGTTCAAACTAACATGTAGACAATGGCATCGGCCTGTAAAAAACTAAGTCATGCATGGACATGTGACTTGCCCATGTGACTCCAAAACTCTATCTTGTACCTGTGATTCTGCATAGGAAAACACAAGGGGTTTCCATCCACAAGACAGACTATATAAGGCCCTGGGAAACCCCTCCATTTTGTCTTCAGCTGGTTCAGAAGATAGCCTCTCCACCCCAAAGAGATGCCTGAAAGAACCTGGAACAAAGGACAGTAACTACAGGGAGTGTGAGTGAATGCTGGACCCAGACTAGGAAGTCTAATCTGTAAAAGAAGCTTATTGGAACATCTCTGAGGGTGAGAATTACCTGCATTTAGTTTCTTATTGTATTAGGCTTAGACTTGCGTGTTTTTGTTTCATTTTGCTTGGTAATTTATTTTGTTCTGTCTGTCATTACTTGGAACCACTTAAATCCTACTTTTTATATTTAATACAATCACTTTTTACTTATTAATTGGGCAAATTATTATTATTTATATTTTATATTATAGAGCATTATTAATACCTGGAGGAGCAAACAGCAGTGCATATCTCTCAATCAGTGTTATAGAGAGTGAACAATTTATTAGTTTGCCCTGTATAAGCTTTATACAGAGTAAAATGGATTTATTTGGGGTTTGGATCCCATTGGGAACTGGGTATCTGGGTGTTGGAGACAGGGACACTTCTTACACTGTTTTCAGTTAAGCCTGCAGCTTTTGGGGGATGTGGTTCAGACCTGGGTCTGCATTTCTAGCAGGCTAGCATGTCTGGCACAACCAGGCAAGGTACTGAAGTCCCAAGCTGGCAGGGAAAACGGGCTCAGCGGTAGTCCCAGCACATCAGGTAGCAGTCCCAAGCGGGTTTCTGTGACCCAACCCATCACACCAGTGTCTATTTTTAGACTTCAGATATTACAGAGTGACCTACTTCTTTGTCATATAGTAGTTTACAGGAAACAGAAACCCAAGTGTGGAACTTGGGGGAATGATGGGTATTGTCGATGTCACCGCACCCCCCAACCAGAGATGACATGTCAGGGGACACGCAAAGTCATGTGTCCCCCTGCTCTCCCGATTTCTGCCTTTCATTTAGTACCAGAGTTTTCCAATTCTGCAGCACAACCCCCTCGGGGGACATGCCCCATGGTTTGAAAACCATTGCCTCCTGTAAGGAACTGGCAGCTCAAAAGCTGGTGGGAGCCATTCAGGCCCTGCCTCTCCATGCTGTGGGAGCCAGGGTGCTGGCTGGCAGCCTGGCAGCCCTCCGTGCCCTGCTCCCCGAGTTGGACTGACTCTGCAGGGCCAGGCACTCCCCAGGCAGGGTAAGTGGCACAGCTCCAAGCTGCACCCCTGATGCACTCTTGCCTCTCCCCCGAAGGAGCCTGACAGTGGCCAGCAATGCCCCCTGCAGCCAGCGCCTGCCTTGGAGACTGGATGCCATGAGATGCTCCCCAAGGTACTCGCTCACTGCTGAGCTGGCTCCTCTGCCCCTGCCCTGCCCAAATATAGAAGTCCAACTACACCTATGCAGAAACCCCAAATTAATTAGTTTAAATCAAGCTCAATTCACTGAAGTATATAATGTAGAATAGCAGCCTCGTTTTCTTTTCTTGATGTTGTAAGTGCAATCTGAATTAACAGTAAGATAATGGTTATCCATTTTTGAGAATACAGTAGAGAGGAACAGATGGCATACACATGTGGTTCAAACTGAATGTTACTGTTTACCCATGAGTCTCCTCTGCTCCTAGTTTTGAAGCTCTATGATCAACATGTACAGTCCTTCTAACTAAAAATAATTTTGTATCATTTTAATTTTTTATCATGGACTCAACATCATCATTTAGGCTAAATCATCACAGTAAGAAGATAAGACATGGCACAGCAATGAAAAGTTAATGCAACATACTTTAAAAGTTGTTCTCATTTCAAAAAGTGCCTTTCGCAGTCAGCTCAGAACATGGAACCAGAAAGAGTCCCGGTGTGAAGGTGGGTGTGTACTTTTTGTACTGGTTAGCAATGATGATTCAGCACTGACTACAATGCCAATGTAAATTAATTTAACTCCCAGGAAATATATTCTGCATTGTAATAATGGATTACTCCTAAATGAAATAATTAGAACTCACAGAATTTGGTTTGGAGATGTTTCAGTACTGAGGATCATACAAGAGTCATAATGGAGTAACCCCCTTTTTTTTAGAAGTTTTATGCCATTGAAATACAATATAAAATACTATATACAGTATATTCCATTATGACTTTTGTATGATCCTCAGTAATTTTTATATATATACACACACACATACAATTTTGGAAATAATCCCAATGTAGGAATCATTTCTCCAAAGGCCTTTTACTATTGTGATGCTATACTGTAGGTTACGAACATATTTTGAAAAATCAGAATGAGGTACTAGGCAGCACAGCATGTCAATACATTAACATTTCAGCCATAGAGACTTATGTTCAAATCTTCTCTTAGGTCATTGATTGAAGCCCCACTTTGTGCATCAATATTAGTAATGTAATAAATTGAATTAGTTACTTGAGAGCAAATTTAATTTAGACAAGGCCTAAGGAACATTGGAGAGAGTTTAATTGAGTAGCATGATATGCTTAAAGTAAAAATTATTTTCATCTGTATTCATGAGGGAAACCAGAAAAAAGATACAAAAAAATAGAAATAAAGTCAGGGGAGAAGGGAAAGATTAGTGACAAGAGTTTGAAGAATTATAAAATAAAATGCTACCAGTTAAAATATCTGAAGATAGGCAAAGCCCCAGCATCACCAAATCATCATCATCAAATCCTGGAAAAGGAGGCTGAATAGTTTTTGCCCATTTGTATTTTTCATCACTCTTTGGAGAGAAACAAACCCAACTTCAGTCTTTACAAAGTGGACAATAGTAGAGCCAATTAATCACACAGTGGGCAGTACTAGGCAAGATATCAAAGAAATTAATAGGGGATGAAATCACAAAACATTAGGAGACATATGAGGTGATAAAAACTAGTCAGCCTGGTTTCATAATAGAGTAAATCTAGTCTGTGGAATCTGGTGAAATTTTTAAAAAGATAACAGGGAGAATAGAAAGAGATAAAGGAGGGGATATAATCAGCTTAACTTTCAAAAAGGCATTTGACATTATCATACAGTAAAGTAATACAAACAGGGTTAAGGCTTAAACTCCTTACTCAATTTAAATCCTGTCTCTTTTTTTTTTTAAACTGAGAGTTTAACTTTATAAGGATGTCAGGTTTGGGCACATACAGCCAGGAAGTATACACAATTCACTCTCCTTAAAAGGGTTAAGAACCAGTCAATTGAACGAGGGCAGAGTGTTCTGAGCCAGCGAATATGATGATGATGCATGAAGTACATAAGGCTTTTTACTGAGGCCAACATATTCTTACTGTCTAGATCTAAATTACAGAAGAAGTAGTGCTGAGCATTGAGGCAGCTGGATCTTTCCACTATGCTGATGCCTATTACAGAGGGTGGACATGCTTAAATATTCCTGAAGCAAGCAGAGAAGGAATAGCAAGAAGGAAGGATGAAAGGAACCTGCTTCATTTCAAAAGAGTTTTAAAGATCAGTGCTTGCATTTTTTACATTAAATGCTACCATGGTGAACATAAGTGATTTCCTTCATGTGTTTTTGTTATCTAATATAATTTTTATATTCTGAGGAAAGGCTCTACAGACTTGGTGAATTTATCATTTCATTTTCAGGATCTAAGACTTTCATTCCCATTAGTAATATTTGCAACGTATTAGTGATTCCCTGTTACATTTGCTCTTTTCTTATTACATTAGGGCCCTTGTCATCCAAAAAGTCTTACCATAAATTGACAGATTTCACACTATTCGTATTATGTGGTGGATTAGGTTATTTTATATACCCAGTCAAGTTAGATTCTACAAATGATTTATAGGAATAAATTTCTGATGTACAATAAGACAGTGTGGATGCCTGTAAACTAGACAGATGATGGTTATGTCTAAATCCAGACGTGAGCACAGGAGAGAAGTACTTGGATTATTTACCTTGTACAATATAAAATTCTGTAAAGACTTGGGGGGGGGGGTCATTATCATTTTAATAGATCACTGCCACAAGACATCAAAAAGCAATCAGAGACAGTATTTGAGGTCTGCAAAGCCCATGTTTGCTTGTCCCTGAATGGGGAGATAACAAAAGACTTGACAGCAGAGAATGGAGGGGAGTGGGGACAGTGGAGGGGACAGGCAATCAAGAATGAGAGGGAATGAGGTTTTTTCCAAAGACAGGAAAGGAGGGAAAGAAGGGGAGGAGGAGATGAAGGAGAGGGGAGAGAGAAAATGGTATAGCGAGAGAATGAGTTGGTAATAAAGGAGTAAAAATGAAAAACAGAGCAGTGGGAAAAAACAAAACAGAAGTACAACTCATTTAGGTTCCTTTATTGTATTTCTCTGGCTAGCACCTTAAAATGCTGTACGTTTAGGGGAAGCAGACTTAGAAAGTAACCTAAGAGTCACCAGAATGCACTAAAGGCTTTTAGTGGACTCCATGGGCCAGATCCTCAGCTGCTGTAAACCCATGTAGCTTCATTGCCGTCACAGTGCTGCTAGGGTGACCAGATGTACCAATTTTATAGGGTCAGTGCCAATATTTGGGTCTTTGTCTTATATGGGCGCCTATTACCCCCCCCCCCCACACACACACACACACCCCATTTGGATTTTTCACACTTGCTAGCTGGTCACCCTTAGTGCTGCTGATGGATCAGCTGACGAACTGACCTCAGGCTCATAGTTTGACTGATGAACTGTGCATTTTCACATGTAAACAAGTATTTTATTACAAAAAGTGATATTGGGCCAGGTCGCCAATTAGTGTAAATCAGCACAGCACCATCAACTTTACTGGGGCTATTTACACCAGCTGACTATCTTTTCCTTTATTTTTTAAATATAGAATACCCAGTTTATAAAGTTGTAAAATAGCTTACAGTGTAGATCATGCTGAAAAAAATATAAGAAAAATATTGTAGGGTACAGTTGTTTATCGATAATACACATTTAGTGTGTCTCAATCACACCAATTTGCAGGAGTAACTGGGCCTACTTCTCTAAGTATAAACTCTTCTCCTTTTCCCTTGTTAGTATAGGGAGACTAGGTGGGATAATGCCCAATTGTTTGGGAAATAAGTTTGTGGATAGACTTGTTTCAACCTCCCTTCTCCAGGTGGAAAGACCTGGGCTCAGCCTAGTATCCAATAGTAGTCCCCTCCTGTGGTAGGGAAGCCAGGGCCCACCCACTCCATCATGCTCCAATCTGGGGTCAGATAGTATTGACCTTTCAAAGGTGCCCTCTGAGTTACCCTCCCTGGGTCACCCTGCCCCTGCTTTTCTCTCCCAGCTTCCAGTCCAAGATAAGGTGAAAAGAAAAAGAAAAGGCAACCAAACTAGGCTCAGCATATTGTCTTATTCCTTCAGGGAAGCTTCTCCTGTGCCCTCATCAGGAGCCTTCAGGGTAGGTCTGTCCTCCTCCACCCTCCTGAGCTAGGTTACTCCCTTTTCTCCAGGTGGCACATGCTCTGCAGGGCTCGTAGGCTGGCACTACCTGAGCCCAGTAATGTCCTTCAATCACTTCCAGTCCCGTGTGGGGTTGTACACCCCATCACAGCAATTGATACTAGAAGAGCGGTTTCTTGTGCATGCATACCATGCAGCACCATTTGTGTGCTCAGAAAACCAGCATCAATTTGGTGAGAAAGGATTGTTCTGAAGAGCCAGGATGGCCACCAGCGGTGAGAGAACTTCAGTATGGCAAAGGCAACCTTTTTTGTGATCTGTGCTGAACTAACCCTGGAGCTGCAACAGCAGTGCACCAAAATGCAATTCCTATTCCCATAGGGAAGCAGATGGCTATTGCACCTCTGAATGCCATCAGTCCACAGCCGACCAATTTGGTGTGTAGAGATTGACTGCTAGTGCCATTGTCATGCAGGTGTGTGGCGCCTTGGAAAAGGTACTACTGCATCAGTATAAAGGTTTTTAATGTTCAGGAGATTACTGATGGCTTTCCATGAATGGGTTCCCAAAATGTATTGGGGCAATTGATGGGACCCATGAGCCTATTATTTGCCCACACCCATGCCAAGGCTCAGAATTCATGAACAGAAAGGGGTATTTGTCTGTGGTACTTCAAGGACTTGTTGAGCAAGTTTACAGACATAAAGGCGGGATGGCCTGGAAAGATCCACAATGCTAGGATCTTTCGGAACTCAGCTCTACTCACCTTAATGGAGAAAGGATAGTTTGGCCCCAGAATCAATGGACATTAATGGTGTGGAGATTGCTCCACTTATTGTGGGAGACCCAACTTTTCCTCTGGCTCCCAAGTTAATGAAACCATTCACAGGCCCCGTGGCCAGAAGGAAGGACCTTTTTAACCATTGACTCAGTAGTGTCTGAATTAGCTGGGGGTTCGTCAAGCTTGGTATTGAGTGAGGAAAAGACAGGCAGGACCAGGGTAACACTAAAAAGCCAAGTGGCTGCGTTTATTTAGGGGATAATTACAACTTGGGCTGGGGGAGTAGGCAACTTTGGCTGGGATGGTATCAAAAGTACAAACACACCCCAAAACACAGTAATAATACACTTTATACTGCTCACCACACCACACCAAATAGGCAGACACACCAATCACACAGATAGGAATCGGGTTCGTCAGGGCGATGCCCGGTGCAAACACAGAAAAGAGACCCACGGGCCACTGCCTCGGCCACCCTTGCTTTCACACAGAGGGTAAACCCAGAGTGTGGTGCGGCTGCAGCTGGGCAGATTCCACTCACTCAGACCGCGGGGACTGGACCCCCTTGGTCAGCTACCCTCTAAGTAGAGGCAGCTCCCAAGTTAAACACACACACACACACTGGACACAGACAGAGCAGTGATTCAAACACATAAAGCAGTTGGCAATTAACAATTTAATAACAGCTAGAACTATTATACAAGCTAGCTAAGCAATTGTGCAATTCTGAGCTCACTAATACAATCCTGATATCCTGAGTAGATATTTGGTACCAAGTTAGGGAGGGGAACAAATAAAAGGCTAGATAAGCTAACTGTCAGATATCAAAAAGCAAATACCGCACTCCAGGCGCAGCTGACCAGCAGAACAGACACCAGAAGCATGACGAGCAGACAGGGATCGGGTCCAAACGACAACGAATCCAAACGATACGACACGAGTGCACTTTACCGGGAGGAGACCCTGGCCGAACGAGTGATCAGGTCCTTCAGCTAACACGCGGATGCTCCACACAAATTTTGGGGGGAAACCTAGTTTTATAGAAGGGTCTCACTCCCTCGTGTCAGCATCTGATTGGCTCCCTGGTCCCTCCTCCCTTCAGGTTTCGAGCTGTTGCCACCCCACGTCGGAAGGCTTTGCACACGGCACACTGGAGTTGACGAGTAAACAAACCTGACCCTTAGATGACTGGGTCCAAAAAAGAGCAGGAAAATGAGTCTCTGGGCAGAATTAACCTGACCTCCAGACGACCGACCCAAAAAAAACAGGTTGCTGGGCAGAATCAGGCCTCCACACACAGAACTAGCCTGACCTTTAGATGGCCCAGCAGGAGAGAAAAAAAACAAAAACACAGGAGAGCATACACAGCTAGTGTTGCTGGGCAGGATTGAGTCTCTGCCCTCTCTTATACAACAGGAACCTGGTCCAAAATGGAGGCTGCCTTGTCCTTTTAACAGGACAAGATGGCCATGGACCGACAAGTGGCCATACATAGCCATAACTATGAATCGGATTGCGACAAGTAGGTGCAGAATGAGAATGGAATGTGTATTTAACTGTTCAGAAGTAAAACGGTGCTGCTTGTGGAATAGGCTGGAAAAAATGTACCAATGATTATAGCTGTGTGTTTTGTGTTGTACAATATTTGTGCGAGTAAGGGAGAAAACCTTAATGATAGGTGGGAGCCAGAGGTGCAGAGACTTACTCAGTGGTTTGAGCAGCCATCAAGGCATCTAATAGTAAGTGGAAACAGTCAGGGCAATGCTGTCAGGGATGGCTATTGTTCCTACTTTGAGACTGAGGCCTGAGAATGTGCAGCTGAACATCCAGCCATCAATCCACTGGGGGGTGGGGGTAGGGAGAATGGATTGTGAGCAGTACAGTCCTGTTTCTGAGTGGTGGAACATGGGGGCAATCCTTATTTTACCTTGGGTCTGTGCCTATGTACTTTTGTAAAACATAATGGATAATTTACAGTTGAAAGGGTTTCTGTGTAAAATGCCTTGGCGCTTTATAAATTAATTTTAAATTAATTTTAAATTGCTATTAAACAATGTATTATGTAGCAACCAAAAATAAACCTGTAATTAAAACAACACCAAAACCAATTCAATGTGGCGCAGTGCAGAGAATGGCATAACACATCCAAAGGAGGAGTGAGTCAAATCACAGGCACATAAATGCCTCTGCCTCTGCCTCTGCCTCTTTTTGTTCTTGGGTCTTCCGGTATTGAATTGTGAGGTTTGTAGTATTAGGGGTGTTATATGGCTTAAAAGAACTGGGCTCCCAGGAGCAGATGTTCTTGATGCTCTGAGCTTGGATCTAGGAAGCAAATGGGCACTGCTGCAAGGGTAAAGCAGGAATAGTTGCTGGTGTTCCCAGTTCCCTGTTTTGTCCAGGGGGCTGCAGAACTTGGCTGGGTCCTGGCTTACAGCACTGTATTGCCTGCTGGCCTGGCAGCAGCATGTGCAGCACAGCATTCTGGCCCTATACTGTCTCCAGGAGTTGCCCCTGCATCTCCATGTCTTTTGCCACGGCAACACTATCCTTTGCCACTGTTATGGTGTCTTCAGCCACTCCAGGAAAGCTCCATTTCTTTTTTCCCCCTCCTCTGTCCCTCTCTGCCTTCTTCGATTTTGTTTCATATCCCATGCAGACATGTGAAAGTTCACATTAAGATAGATTGGGTTCTGCAATGATTGTCTGAAGCATTCACTATTATTAGTTTTTCTCTATGTAAGCCTGTGAAAAGCTATTAAGAGATTTGCTTATTCCTAAACTCAAGCTCTTTTCCTGAGAATGCCTGTTACAGGGCCTTCACACCCAGGGGTGAAAGTAACATTCAACACTTACCAATACAGGGCTGGGGGTCAGCTTCCCCCAGCCAGCCCATCCACACTACCTGGCCCGTGCCGGCCGGGACTCCAGCAGCGATTTAAAGGGCCCACAGCTCTGGCCACTGCCACAGTAGCAACAGCAGTGGCCGAAGCCCCGGGCCCTTTTAAATCATGGCTTTGGGGCAGCTATTCCTTTTGTACCCCCACATGGGCGGCCCGGAGGTGGGCGGGGCAAAAGGGGAAACGACGTTAAAGCATCAGCTTTAACATCAGCTGAGTACAGGCCGGCACCAGCCTGTACCAACTTACTTTCACCCCTGTTCATATCCCAACAGAGAGCTGTAAACTTTACCTTTGGGGCATTCAGTGCCCAGGGTGTCCCTCATGTAAAGTGATAATACTAACCAAACTTCTTTTCATGTAACCTCAGGTTCAATAAACTGTTGAAGTATGCATTTTTCATATCTTCCACAGTGGAGGGGTAGGGGGTGCATTTCTGCAGCTGTGCCATGCAGCCAGCCACTATTCTGAGCGGGTGAACAGGGTTGGAGGGGGATGCAAGGGCATTCACCAGGCAGGACAGATGCAGGGAGAAGAAAGGAAAACAGGTAGATGGGCAGAAGCCCTCCACAGCATGGGTTTGAAAATGATCAGTTGTCAGGATGATAGCATGAGACAGAGGCCAATCACTGGCCGGAGCAGATGCCATTTTGAAAATATATACCGCGGGGCTGGGGGGGGCAGGGGAGGAGCATGATTAAACAGCATAGGCTGACGGGAGGGAGGGAAGTGGGGGCTGTAGACTCAAAGTCTCCCAGCCCACACCCACCTACAATGTCTGTGGTTATAGGGTACATGTAACAGAAGCTAGTATGGCAGTATAACATAATAACAATAAAATATAAAGATACATACATGATTTCTGTCTCCTCAGTCTTGGCCTGAGTTCCTGATTGGGAATCTGGCTCAGCTTCTACCTGGCCAGCACCAGGGTCCTGAGTCCTGAAGATAGGCGGGCTTTCTGGGGCAGCTCTTCATTGGCCTATTTGTATTCATCCTCCAATGAGTCTTGCTGCTTATCCTTGAGGATTCCCAATCTTTTTTGGGTTGGGTAGTAGTATAGCTGATCAAAATCCTGTCCAGTGCCTCAAAAAATGGACAGGTCACATTTCCAATGCCAGACTTTTTCCTGGCATCCTGGGGTATAATATACATTCTCCTGAGCTGTTTGTCCTTTATCCTGCATTGGTCAATATCCCAATATGGACCCTCAGCCATCTGCTTAGCAATGTCGATAAATAGATCTTTATTCCAGTGGCTGGCTACAAGAAGCTTGCTGCAGTGATGCTTCTCCCCAGATGGTGAAGAGATCCAGGGTCTCAGCATGGCTCCATGTGGCTGCGTGAGGGATGTTGTAAGGTTTCTGGAGTAATATCACAGCAAGGTTGATATATTCAAATCCAGGAACAAATGGGTAAATTCTGGTCCTGAACCATATTTTAAATAGGAGAGGGACATTCAGTCAACTTGACACTGAAGCAGTGGATCACACACAGGTAAACAGATGGGTCAGTAACAGTTGCCCACAAAGCAGTGTGTGATAGCAGTTGGAGGACTGCTAGAGTAGCAGCTGTGTTGCATGCACATAAACAATAAACCAAACTAACTCAATTCAAATCAAACTTAGTTCATTTTGAATGAGAATTCCAAAGTTCGTGATAAATGTGGAGCTAGTATTCTGATGATTTGTGTTGCATTGCATATGCAAGTGTCTTCAAACTGGCTTAATTTGACTAAATATGGTTTAAACCCCATGTAGACAAGCCTTAGTTTCTCCTTCTCATTGTGTATCTTAGTTCCTGATTATTTTTCTTATCTGTAGTAGATTACATATATGCTCTACTAGCAAACATATATACATTTCCTACATCTGTGCAATGCAATGGAGAATCAGACCTAGAGTTTCTGATCCTGTTCATACTGAATGTCAATATCAAAAAACTCATTGGCCCAAATCCTCTGCTGACATAACTCCATGGATGATGATAAAGTTATGCCATCGGCAGAGAATTTGGCCCAGTGTCATCAATGGGAATTAGATTCATAACATGGGAGAATCGGGGGAGATAGTTTATGAAGGAATCCTGTTTCCACTGATTTCAATGGGAGTTCAGGTTTAAGCAAGGGTCTGCAAGGAAGTTATTTACCAAATTTCAATTGTCTTAGTAATAGTGAAAATAGTACCTTCAACAATTTCTCAATGAAACTCAGTTTTATCAAATGAAGCTTGTGAAGATATTCAACTTACTGGAAAGGAGAGCTTCCATCTGATAAATAACCTTGCAAACAGCAGCAAGGAAAACTCTGCTTCCTCCATTAAAGTTGCAGATTTCTGGGAACTGATGCAGTAGAAGTGCAAAAAGCCCCATTAGCTACAACTGCTAAAACAAAACCAGCACCCTGGGGAATGGTGTCTGGCAATATTACAGAGAGGAAGTATTCAAGAGCTATTAGGGAGAGGAAGCTAGAATTCTGGATTCAAATGAGAAACCTTTTCCCTGCTGTTTTGTGTCCTCCTCTTCACCATACCACAAAAAACAGAGGAGAAAAAGAAATTATCACAAGCAGCCCTGAAGTGAAATGGGGAGATATTGAGAAGAGAGGCACAACAGAAATCAAATCAGCAGATTTGCAAATGATCCCTGTACTAGCAGCAGTGCTTCAGGCTGTTGGTAAGAACGGTTGTCTGGTTGTCTCGCCTCTTCCTGGAACAGCATGTGTGTGTGTGGTTGCCTCCCTTTTTTCTATTTCTAGTGCAGGGTGTTCCTGCCACTACCACTACCCCCTCAGATCATTAGGCAGACTCTCAGAAAGAGATGATGATTGCTTCTTGCTCCTGGAATTCCTCTCTCTCACAGAAAGAGTTTCCTACACCTTAACTGGGGTCTCTTTTCAGATTCCCAAGCCTTCGTTAGCCTGCAGGGACCAAATCATGCAGACAATATTCAGCCCTAAATTTAAATAAGCTTTGTTTTGGACCTTTGCCTGAGTAAGAGTCCAGGATTTGGCCGCAATTAAGTTTTGTGTGATTGAGTTAAACATTAAAAGGAAAAAGGAGATGGAGGCTGATGCTGCATGTTTGGTAACATTTGCTTCCTGACATGCCTAAGTAGTTAAAATCCCCTTTGAAGTATAGAATCCTGAGAGTACCTTGCGCTTCTTCACGGTCGTTAGGAGGTCTTCATATGACCCAGCGCATTGAGTGATGATGTTGTGGACCTCTTCATGAGTGACATGGTCGAAGTAGGAGATGCCCAGGATTTTATGGAAGATGAGGGGGGTGGATGGGGGGGTGGGAGGCAGTCAGGGGCAGAGGTTCCAGGGGCGGTCAGGGAATAGGGAGAAGGGGTGGTTGGATGGGGCAGGGGTCCCGGAGGAGGGCACCAGGAATGAGAAGAGGGGTTGGATGGGGTAGCGGGGGGCAGTCAGGGGACAGGGAAGGGGGGGTGGATGGGGCAGGAGTCCCAGGGGGGCAGGGGCGGGCCATGACCCCCTTGTGGGGTGAAGAGGGAACCAGTTGTTAAGATTCTGGCAGCTCATCACTGAATATCAGCACCAGGGAAGCTCCTTGTTTTAGCGCTGTTAATCCCAGAACAAAATCGGTTTTGCACCATGATGTAGTCGATCTGGCTGTGATTTAGACCATTAGGTGAGTGCCATGTTGATCGTCTGGATGCTTTATGTGTTCCTAATGTATTTTCAAGAACCAGATTGTTATAGCTGGAAAACTCCAAAAGTCTCAATCCTTCCTCATTGATTACCGCATTACAGAAAGGGCCACAATAATCTCGCCAATCTGCCTGTGCATCAGTACCCACTTTAGCATTCTAGTATCCCTGTACAATCAGGATATCTTTCTTGTGTACCTTATCGATGACGTCTTGGAGCTGATTGCAAAAATCTTCAATTTGCTCATCATCATAGTCTGTTGTAGGGCCAGAGACTTGTACCACTGTGATATTAAATGGTACTGCCTTTAGATGGATGGAAATAAGCCTGCTGAACATTGGACAGCATTATAATACGGAATTATTGATATCTTTATGCACAAGAAATCCTATGCCATTGACATGTTTGTCCTCTCCACTGAAATAGAGTACATGGCCTTCTTCTGTTAGTACCTCTCCAAAGTTCTTCCATCTGACCTCAGAGATTCCTAGGAGGTGCCAGGTGTATTGTTCCATTTTCTATGTGTGTTCTTTCAACCTCCCTATTTGTCTCAATGTCCTTACATTCCATGTGGCTATGGGGATGTTATCTCTTCCACAGATCCTCTTTGTTGGGGTTACACCAGTAGTAAACTTGTCGCGTCTGTCCTGGTGAGAGATGGATGGGGCTGTCATTATTAACCCGGGCTGCGATCAATCTGGTATGGACATGGTTAACTTGCTCATATGTGTCTTGGGCAAATTTCTAACCTGGCAGAGCCCATCCCTCTCCAGGCAGCCTCCTTTTAGTCACCTCTTACAACATGCAGGAGGAGCAGTGGGCCTATTCTGTCCCTGGAGCCACAGGGTCCCCGGATCCCACTCTCCTCAAGTCTTGATGGTCTTCAGGAGACAATGATGAATTACACAACTTTTATTCTTATTCATTTTCACATTACCAGGAATTTCACTACCATCCACCCCATTGGCAATTTGTCGCTTGCTAGTGCTGGAAAAAATATGTAACAGTGTCACTGCTCCATTTCTTCTGTGATTTCTCTCTCTTACTAGAGTCTAAATTGTAGCATAACCATCCTATCAGGTTTCAGTTTTGCCCAGTAGATCATTACCCTCCATCATTCAGTATGTCTGTTCATTATTCTTTGTTTCTTATGCCATGTGCATTTTTATATACTTATATAGTATTTGTATACTTAGGACATAAAGGACAACTTGCCAACACCACCACTATTGCTGCTCACAATTGTTATTTTTCAGGCTGGCCAGCCAGTTGCTACTGGTACTTTATGCTACTCTTCATTAAGTGTCCCACTAATAGAGTGTACAGGAACTACAGAAGCCAGAGCAATAACAGTAGCACTCAGGTTGATGACCTTGCAAAGCCTGTGAGAATGGAACTGGCTATGTTATTTCCCACTTTTCATTACACTTAATTTTTTTTAATTCATCTTGATCAGTTACGGTGGTAAAGAAATGACACTCTCACCAAGATATAGAATACTCATAAAAACACGGGAAAATTGAAGTGAAAGAGATAGAAGGGTCCCTTTTACATTCTATAAATGGGGCAAGCTAGAAAACCCTACATTATTTCCTTCATGCACTTCATCTGCCTTATAGCTTTCCCCAAAAATGTACGCTTCATTTTGTGTGTGTTTTTACCTGATATCAGTGCCGCTGTATGAATAGGTGGTGAAATTAAATTTGTTGCTGATATGCAAGACAATGCAGAACTTTTGTAGAAAAGCAACAAAGTCTCTTTCTTATAGTAAGGTGTTGAATAAAGAATGTGACTTTCCTGTCAGTAAAGAAGTAATGAAAAGAGTGAAAAATTAGACTGTCTTGTTTTCATATACTACCAAGCAAACACACAAAAAGCCTAACAGGTTTTCTTTTTTGTCTACTGTGGTTTAACTTAAGGATGAGTGACTTTGAGATCAGTGCCAAATGTGTCTAGCTTCTATAAAACTATCAAATCAAATTTACATTATAAAGCATCCTTTGTGCAAGTATTCCAGGCCATTGAACAAAGTCACTTTGCATTTATTTTTAATCAAATATTAATAAGCCAAGCCAAACAAATACATATTTAGTTTATATTTTTTAAAAGAACAGTTGTTCTGCACCTGTAATGCAAATGGGAATTGAATTCGGCAATCAAAGATCATAGTAGACAAAAGCATGCAGTCCCAACATGCAGACCAAGTAAGTGGCAGAGCAGAAAAGGCAACCCAATGAATAAAGAACTACACTATTGCTCAGGTGAAATGGACCCAAGCTATGAACACGTTTAAACAGAATGAGAAATGAGGCGATTGGCAGCATAATTGTTAAACAGCCTTTTATCTTTGAAGATGTAGGCCAAGATTTTTCAAATATGGATGCCTAAATGAAGGAGCTAAATTTAAGGCACTCAATTTTGAAAATCTTGACTCTCAGTTCAAAGCCATGATGTTCATTTGTGAAAGTGTATGATAGATTTATCCTAGATCTCACTAAACTATCTGATGCATCCACAATCATCATTCAGGAGAAACCCAAGGCTGGAACCCAAGGATATTGTAAATCAGAACTAGGATGCACTAATTATTTATTCAAATTAACACTTGTCTATCACGGGCTTTAGGCCATATATAAGGACACTATACATGGCTGTATTTAGTGCTAGTAACTGCTCATTTTCATGAATCCATGAAGTTCATTCACACTTACAAGAAAAAAAAGTATGAGGAGTAAATGCCAAGATTTTAACTCTTCTTTGTTGGAATATGGAATTGGAAGATATATACAACATGGTTTAAAGCTAAGGATATATTAAGAACTCTATAAGCTGAATTCTATTCTGACTAATAATGGTGGAGGAAGTTATCTGGAAGAATCAAACAAGGAACTTCACTAATAAAAACAGTTTTGTTTTGTTTTGTTTTGTTTTAAAAAGAAGAACCCGTGATGCCTCTAACCTTATTTTTCTGTGTGCAGAATGAATCCTTTGCTGGAGCTTAAGGGTATGGCTACACTTGAGAGTTGCAGTGCTGGGAGTTACAGCACTGGTCGTACAGCTGTGTAGGGAAAGCGCTGGTGTGTGGCCACACTCACAGCTACCAGCGCTGCAGTGTGGCCACATTTGCAGCGCTGTTGGGAGTGATGCATTATAGGCAGCTATCCCAGCATTCAAGTGGCAGCAACGTGCTTTTCAAAAGAGGGGGGTGGGGTGGAGTGTAGTGTGACAGGGAGCGGGGGAGAGAGAGAGAGTGGATTTTTGGAGCTGACACTGTGTATCGGCTCCCTTCCTTGCAAAATCAGAAACTTTTCCCGACCCCTTACTCTTTAACTGCAAACAGCCTGCAGACCAGATAAGCAGCTGCCGACTCGCTGCTGTTTCTCTCTCAAGCAAAAAGCAAACACTCAACCCCTGTGAATCAGGCAGGCAGGGGGGGTATCTCATTTGATTGTTCACAGATTGATCACAGCAAACAGGAGCTGTGTTTGTTTTTTTAGATAAGCAGCTCCCGGAGCCCGGGTTCACAACAAAACAAAGAGAGGCTGCATAACAAAACAAAGGGAATAATTTAGTTAAAAGCATTCTGGGATATCTCCTTATACCCTGGAGGCCAATAACAGCGCTGGTGTGTGGCCACACTTGACGACCAGCGCTGCAGCACCAGTGCTGCAATGCTTATACCCCAAGCAGACACAGGTGTACGGCCAGCGCTGCAGCCAGGGAGTTGCAGCGCTGGATGTGCCCTGCAAGTGTGGACAGTTACTAATTGCAGCGCTGTAAAGCCTCCACCAGCGCTGCAACTCTCAAGTGTAGCCATACCCTTGGTTAAAAGCCTCTGACCACAAGCCAACCAAGTATTTAAACAGCTTATTAGCATTAAGAATAAAAGTAGTCCCAATGACTTCAACAGGACTGCTCATGTGCTTAAAACAAAGCAGATGTTTAAGAGTCTGATCTTGCATCATTTAAGTCAATGAGAGTTTTGCTCTTTACTTCAGTGGGAGCAGGAGCAGTTGCTAAGGGCCAGATTTCCAAAGGTATTTAAACACCTAAAAGTGAAAATCCTGCTAGATGTCTGTCTGCACAGTGTCCAGCCACTTAACTCCCATTGAAATTTCAGTGATCAGCTAGGCACTATTTTCTTTAGGCACCTAAATACCTGGCCCTAAGGTGGTTTACTATATTGCTGTCTGAGGGAAATCTTTCCTGCTCCATTTCCTTCTCCTCTTACCATTCCTGTCCTTCATTCCAATCTTGCAAATACTTGACAATGTAAGTAAAGTTACTCAATGAGTAGTTCCATTGAAATCAACTGTACTATGCATTGGCCAAATTCTGATACCCTTACTCACACTGAGTAGCATCTTACTGCACAAGTGACCTCATTGACTTCATTTAAACTATTCTAATGTGAGGTTCTACTCAACATGAACAGAAGTGGGACAATCTGGTTCCTTATGAGTAACTTTTTTCACATGCATGTTTGCATTGGGTCCATTGATGGTTAAAAGAGCTTTGTTTTACACAAATTCAGGTAACGGTGTGATACGTTTTGGGACCATTTTTTCCCACCTTTGTGTCATGCAATTTCCTGCTTAAGATATTGAGAAATATGTTGGTTAACTATTTAAGACTAACCAATGTATTTAATCGAGTTCAAAAGTTCTCCTATCTATATATTTCATGAGATCTTGTATTCTGAAACAATTGACAAATATTTCCATGTTTCCATACAAATTTTCACCTTTTGTTTACATGAACAATCACATCTCATAATTTGATAAAAATATAAATGTCAGCCTTACTAATAGCAATATAATAATACCCAGAAGTATGTATCACAAAGTAAAACTTTTACACTCTAATAAAAATCTCTGAATAGTAACATTTTCAGTATTAACCCCCTCCTCCACCAAAAAAATAGACTCTCTTCTCATTTGCTTTGTGTTAGCATAAGGATGAGAGTTTACTAACAATTCAGTGTTGTATAAATGAATCCCCAGTGTGATTGAACAGAACTTTTAATGAAATCTTACTTCTCTACATGCTGCATGGAATATAATTTTTCACATGTTGGTTCTTGTAATCTTGCAATGAAATAAAGTTTAAGTTCATGCAATGTGCCCCAAAGGCGCTTTATAGGGAACAGGTAGTATCTGTATGACTTTTTTTCTCCATTAGGAATGTGCGTGGTCTTTCTGGAGTTACTAAAGAGAGTGAACAGTGTATGGAATTCAAGTTCCTTCTCCTGTGACAAAACTCAACGAAAATAAAGCCAGAGACTGCTGTACAACCACTGGGGGCAGAGAAATCAACATGCCAGGGACCACCCCCTCACACTCAGCTGGTGGTCATGGGTCTATTACAGGAATGGGTGGGTGAGGTTCTGTGGCCATCAATGTGCAGGAGGTCAGACTAGATGATCGTGCTGGTCCCTTCTGGCCTTAAAGTCTATGTGTCTGAGACCCAGTGCACTCTGAGTACACGGATGTGTATTGGACATCTCTACAGGGTAGCAGAGGAAAGAAAGCCTCCTCCACAGGTTGCAGAGTGGCTGTGCAAAACTAACCCTTTCTAGTCCTAACACAGTCCCTCTCTAGCAGAAGGGTACTGGAAAATTCATTCAGTGGTATATCTTCTGTCCCCACCCAGTCACCTGTGCCCACTAATCCATCCAGGCTCCTGGAACTTCATGTGCTCCACTGTCAAGTGCACTGTCATAGCTGTGGCAATGGGGACAGAATGTGGTGCATAATAAACACTCAGACATACAATGGGCAATGGATAATTAAATAGGGGCACAGACAAGATTCTACCTCTAATTGCAAAAGCCTCCAGAAACTGAAAATAAAAACAAAACAAAATAGCTTCTCGTAAGAGGAAAATGTAAGTGGTAAGAGCTCCAGGTTCACAGTGGGACTGACCTTATTCTGGCTTGTCATCCTAGATGGAATGGCTTCAAGACGCATCTGGTCAAGAGCATAAGAAACATGCAAAATTCTCTCATAATTATGCTAGTTTTGTCCTAACAGAGAGACCCTCTCAAACCTTGCCCTCTCCAGAAGTGTATTAGTCCAGTGAGCTCTGTTCTCATCACTATTCTAATTGTACCATGACTTTCCCAGAAAGAAAGCAGCACTCTCATTGCTTGGGACTCTCAATCATGCATATGGACAGTGCCTTGTTCATAAGACCTCCCTCAATATGGTTCTCCCCATGCACTCTTTTTCCTTGGTTCATCATCCCTTTAGATTACTCCTTTGGCTCTCTTTAGAAAGCCCTCACTGCTGGCCTGATCCAATGCTCACTGAGGTCACTTGGAGCCTTTCTATTGATTTCAATGGAGACTGATCAGGTCCTCTCATTCTTCCCTCTCCTCACAAGAGAAATTCATTATAGGTGGATCTTCAGAAAGGAGAGTAAAACCCTAGTTTGAAATCCTTCCCTCTATTTGTTTAATGGCATTTGAACTTCGCCAAATAGGTCCATTTCATCTCTATTGATTGTCATTTTAATTTGTTATTTGGCAAATAAACACACCAGTTCCTACCATATTCAGAAGGCCTGAGCCAAATGTCACTGGAATCAATGGGAGCTACCAATGGACTCCAGTGGGCTTCGAATCAGGCCCAGAGACAGGGGCGGCTCCAGGTCCCAGCGAGCCAAGCGCGTGCTTGGGGCAGCAAGCCGCGGGGGGCGCTCTGCTGGCGGCTTTGGTAGACCGCCCACAGGCATGCCTGCGGAGGGTCCGCTGGTCCCACGGCTTTGGAGGACCTCCCACAGGTACGCCTGCGGGAGTTCCGCCGAAGCCGTGGGACCAGCGAACCCTGTGCAGGCAAACCAGCAGAGGCAGCCTGCCTGTCGTGCTTGGGGCAGCAAAATCCCTAGAGCCACCCCTGCCCAGAGGCATTATTTCTGACCCAAGACCAATCCTGGTAAAATGGTGATAAATATCTATGGGCAAAACAAAAACAGTTTGTATTATTTTACCTGCCTTCTTCCAATCTGAATGATTCCCGGTTTCTTTATTTGACATTGCCTTCTTGTATAAGATTTCTTCCATTGTCTGAGTAACTGGGTGGGCGGCAGGACTGGATTTGTAAACACGCTACTATTTTTCATATGTGACACCTCAGTGTGATCTGGAGCCTGAGTGTACCTAAAATTAACCCTGAGGGTCACCTAAGTGCAGCATGGAAGTCAGCACACATAGCTTAGCATGATTAGATCTATTTACATTTTTCTTTCAGAATAGTCCAGCATAAAATAAATATGACATACTGTGAGATTCCTCACAGACCAATTACTGCATTTCAGGGTAAGTAGTAATGGAAAAACAGAGAAACTTTATAATGTGGCAGGTTGTTAAGAACGTGCTGAACTGAAGGACACTCATTTGCAAAAACAACAAGGAGTCCAGTGGCACCTTAAAGACTAACAGATTTAATTGGGCATAAGCTTTCATGGGTAAAAAACCCACTTCTTCAGATGCATGTCTGTATCTGTAATTTTCACTCCAAGCATCTGAAGAAGTGGGTTTTTTTTACCCACAAAAGCTTATGCTCAAATAAATCTGTTAGTCTTTAAGGTGCCACCGGATTCCTTGTTGTTTTTGAGGGTACAGACTAACGCAGCTGATACTCATTTGCAGTGTTTTCTAGCCCTTAACTTTCAGCTAGACCTAAACTGCAGTACAAATAAGAGCAGCTCTCCCTTCAAGAATCTGAGGTAACATTTGTCTCTCTCATTTCCTTTCACTTCACTGTGTTTAATTAAGTAACAATTTAAGACTTGTTAGAGTCATTGGAAGCTCCACAAGTAGATCTCACCAAGGCTATACACATTTCCTTGTAGATAAAAATTACACTGATGACAGTTCGCACCAGGGGAATTCATTACAGCAATGAAACAAAGCTACTGAGAAACAAAAAAGAACATGAATTTACAAAGGGAATCATTTGGGATGAGTGTCGTGAATCAAAAAATCAAAATATTCCATAATGTATAACAAACCTGGAGAGACCAAAAGAAAGAAAATAACATCTGTTCTGCATGATGTTGCTACTGGAGTCAATGGAGAGAGATTTAAGGTCCCCAGTGTGCTAAATAGTGATTTGAATCAACCTGTACACACATGCATCATTACTGCTGTCCTAGGTATTTTTGTGTACTGAATGTGCAATGCAGTTAAAACCTTTATTTCCAGCTAGTACTTGAAGAATTAAGATTGTCATTCAGTTAAGATTGATTTCAAGTTACAAAACCACCACCTGAAAGAACAATTTATCAGCACATTCTCTCAGCCATTTGGCTAATTGTTCTTGGCATGGGTCAAATGTCTTCTAGCACCCCCGTCATTCAGGGAAGTTAATATGGAAGGAAAGGCTCTCATCTATAAAATTGTCATATTGAAGCAAAAAAAATTTATAATCTGGCTTTCTTAGTTATTCTTTGACATATACTACAGTTAGGAATCCAGATTATAACTCATGGATGGTTATCAATAAACTGTTGTTGCTCTGAGATTCTCACATTCTGGATATCTACCTATTAATTTTCTTGTTCTCATGATTAGGAAAACTGTGGGCGGTATTGTGATCTCAGCTTCGTAGTTGTAAATTTAATTTATACCAGTGTGGCTCAGATCATGATCTGACCCCTATGTTATGCTTTTATGAAGCAAGAGAAGCCTTGAGTTAATCTGGTGCTTTGAAAGATTATGTATGACTTCCACTTTGTGAACATACTCTAACTGCATATAGAACTGCCTCTATCCATCCCAATTTATGGCTTATCTTCCTGGACTGTGCAAAACATTCTCTTGTTTTTAGCAGCTAGGAGGGTCCTTGACAACTGAGATTTTCTGAGTGCTTATTTTTTATCATTATAGCCACTTGAAGTAATTAAAAGTGTTCTCGAGTTAGAAATAGAGATAGATTTTCTTGAAATATATATTATATATATCAAAATGTATGCATCTACATAGAGGGTCAAATCAAGCATGTTAGTCTAAGTGTCCTAAACCATTCAATAGCTGAGAGAAGTGCATTGTGAAAATCCTTGAGGAAACCAAGCAGCCCTTGCTGGTGATTACAGCCTGTACATATGTGAACTGCATCTTCAAACTGCTCACAGCAACAAAGGGCAGAGTCACAGAGGCCTCACTTATAATCATTAGCTGCACATCTGATCATTCCACATCTGAAGCAATTGGGCTTACTTAAAGATGACTTGGATGGTCAGAACCAGGGGGATGGACATTTGGATCTGTCACTAGAAAGGCATTGGCTATGTTTGAAGTTTATTCTTGCTACCTATTTATGCCACCTGGAGGGGAATTGACCAAACTCATACACTCATAGACTCATAGACTTTAAGGTCAGAAGGGACCATTATGATCATCTAGTCTGACCTCCTGCACAATGCAGGCCACAGAATCTCTCCCATCCACTTCTGTAACAAACAGGGTGCCTTCAGCTAAAATAGTGTCTTGGTGGATTAAACATTTCTTTAAATAGAGTGGTTGTGGCATGTCATGTGCCTTAAGAGAAAATTCTGCAAGGCCTGATATCAGAAGGGTTGATGTTGGACAGAACAGGTATCCAGGCAGGCTGGTCAGTCCCGTGGTACCCAGTGTTATCTGCCTGGTTTAATTCAGATGAATTTCTATTAGTCCTGTGCCAAAAGAGCTGAGTCACACCAGGAAGCACTACTCTGCTGCAGAATAGCACAAGGCAAGCCCAGAATTTCTTAGTATCTGTGCATTGGCTCTCCAGGTAGAACCAGCTAGTTTGTTGATCAGGTTGTTTCTTGTTAATATTTTTCAGTGAGGTCTTGGTAAGGTGTTACTTGAAAGTCAAGGTATGGTCCAGTGCAACACCTATATACACAGCCTTTTGGTCATGGTCCAGCCTGTGTCCATTCAGGAAGATGTAAAACTGTTTGTTGGTGTAGTACTGGAAACTCTCTTTTTGGTACTAGGTTTAAATCTCCACCTTTTAAACAGTGGGCCATCTCTTTCATTGTCAGCATTCAGGACATCTTCTAGATGACTGAAATTCTGGTTCTTTACCACCAGACAGATGTCATCTGCAGAGATAAAATGCCTGGCAGTGGTGTTGGGAAGGTCATTTGTGATGAGGTTGAGAAGTGTTGGTGCCAGAACTGAGCCTTGAGTTAGATGGTTGTTTTGAGATCTCCAGGAGCTATAGTTGGGCTTTTTGTTTGTTTGTTTGTTTGTTTCTTTGTTTGTTTGATTGATTGTTTTGGGGTGGGGGGGTTGTCTGTCCAAGTGAAACTTGGAAATGGTGATCTCAGCAGCAGTTCCACAGCCATGAAAACCCATTTTGGTAGTACCAATGACAGTTTGTACAGTAGGCCTGTATAGCCAGATTGTGTCACATGTAGCCATAAGATCTAGGAATTGCATGCCAGCCTTCTGCCTTGTCTGGAAGCCAGTCTCAATGTAGGTGATGAGAGTTAGCACTTGATCACAGGTACTACAAAATGTATCTGAAATCCGCATGATCCATACTTAGAGGGGGCAACAGCGGGGGCAGTTCTTTGAAGGACACGTCTTACAAGTCATTTGTACATGCAGCTTACCAAAGAGATGGGGTGGCAACTTGTTGCAAGTCAGTGGTCTCTCTCAAGATTTGGCAGGGCTATTACTTTTGTTCTGTGCCAGATCTTAGGTATTTTATTCTTGAGGAGCACTCTAGATTGAAAGATAGCTAGCCATTGTCTGCTAGTTTTTCCCAGGTTCCTTAGGAATGATGGGGAGATGTTATCAAACCCACAGGCTTACCTCTTTTCAATGTTTTCATCCCCCTTTCTATTTCATCTGTGATGAAAGGTACGTACTGTTTAGATTGCCAATATTTCTTCACCTCTCCTTCAAACTTGTCCTTATTCAGCATTGTGACATTTACCAGATGGATAGCAATGCTGTTTGGAAAGTCTGGGCAATGGTGTGCTGAGGAAGGAAGGGGGGATTGAGCAGCTCCAAGTTTTCTGGCTTTGCAATCAGATGTTACCATATTTAGTTCCATGTTCAAGTCATCGAAAAGATGTGTTGTGATGCCTAGATCTCCACTTTCTTCAGATTGCTTGAGGATTCTTCACATTCTTCATCTAGGCAGGGAATGCATGTCTTACAACTACCTCTTGAAATTGACTTGGTGGCAGCTTCATAGATGGGTTTTGTGACTCGCATGTAAGCTTCTTCAATAGAGATGTGTGGAATACAGGTGTTATAGTGTAAAGCTAGGCCAGTTTACTTTTGGATAGTTCCAGCAAGAGTTTTTATTGGTGGTCACAATCAGTGCAACAGGTATGGGAAATGTTGACTATTTGGGAAGCTTTTTCAATACACTGCTTATAGACTGAAATGGATAATTGCCTGTGATTGTGGTGCAGGTGAGGTTAGGGAAGTAGTCTTGCTTCCATCTTGCAGAATGAAACGTACCCTGTTTTTTCGGTCATGGATGAGGTGAAGGTCCTGGAGCGAGGCCAAGTACAAAAAGGTCAGTTCCTTTTCACTAGAAAGAAAATGTCTAGCAGCTAGGAGGGAAACTGAGGTTGCTGGGAATGTAGAACTTAAAAAAAATCATTTATTTATGCGTCAAACAACTTTTCATTGCCTCCTTCTTCCATACACTCAGGCATCCTAAATAGCTGTCCATTGGTGCATGTCATTATATTTTCAAGCTGATCTATCTTATTTTTCAAGCTGATCTATCTTTGTTCCTATCCACCAGATAAGTAGGAATTGTTTCTGGGATAGATGGCGTATTTTCAAGATCAAAAACATAAATTTCAACTCCTGGCAATTTGGAAGAGACTATTTCTCCCCTACCTTCAATAGTATTCAAAGAATATTTTAAGCCAGCAAGTTTTTTATTTACTAAATCCATACTTTTAGTGAGTCTAGATTTTAAAGGTCTGATCCTCTATCATATTACACCAGTTTTATGCTACTGTAATTCCATTGAATTCAGTGGAATTACATAAGCATCAAACCAGTGTAATGGAATGGAAAATCCAGCCCTAGCTCCCACAGACCTGCTCCCTACCTTGGAGCTACAGTGCTAGATGTAGTGCTACTACCTTTTGAATCTGATCCCCTTAGTTTGAAAGCAGCTTCTTTGGAAATACAGAGCTTATTTTTAGGCATTTCAAAAACCAATTAGCATTACTAAAATTCTTGCAAGCTATACTGCTGCCAGTGCTAGCAGAAAGCCAATTTCCAAAGAGTAAACAAAATAAACACAGCAGGTGGGCTGGCGGAGCTCAGCAAAATGTGGCTGCTCTCCTGAATGAGCATAAATTCTGTACACCTTTTTTTTCCTTTGTGGTAGCAGTAAAAATCCATGTGCTGACTCTCCTACTATGGTTAGTCGGTGTTTATTATCTGAATGTGAGAAGGGATTTAATAGATATTAGAGTTTTCTCAGCATTGTTAGCTTGAACCTGCAACTCTTGCTCATATGAGCAACTCTTGTTCATCTGATTGCCACTGTTGAAATCAATGGGACTGCTCAGATGAGCAAGAATTGTGGGATTGGGCCCTAAAATAATGGAAACATTTTTCACAGGACAATCTATTTCAAGTCAGATTGGCAATGGCTGGGCAGCTGGTGTGCTGTGACTGCTGCTTATTACATCTATCGTAATTGTCTTACTGTTACTTTGTGCTCTCCCCATCTGTTTGTTGTCTGCATTTAGCAGTCGTCTGATACTTATTGTAAGTTCTTTGAAGCAAGAACCTTATTTTTTTGTCATGTGTACACAAAGTGCCCAGTACAATGGGGTCTTAACTGCTTGTTAGGACCTCCAGGTGCTAAGGCAGTATAAATCATAATATCTAATAATAGTTAGAGAGATCAAAACCCTTTCATATACCCAGCGACCAACCCTCTTTCAAATGATAACACAGCCCAGTGGAAGTAGCATCCAATGCACTTAAGAATGTCTGAAGTTAGTGAGCTCTTTTCTATGGCTGAGCTGTTGGGATAGGTCTATGTTGGGATAGGTCTAAACTGCAAAATTCAGCACTTGGGCTGGATTTCATTAACCCCCAAAGTTCAGGCCTTGTTCACATCCAGGCCTTTGGTTTGGCCCATGACAGAGATCTGGGCCAGCTGCAAAATTTGAGTCATTTTGGGTTCACATTCTCACCCCCATTATCCCCAAGGTCTAGGGGTGTTCAGATGCAGAGGTTTTATTCACGGCCTTTTCAAATTCTCAATTACATTTCACAGTATATAGCCAAGGAACAGCAGTAATTGCAAAGCATGGTTTATCTCACTGTACTGCAAAGGTTTATTTTCTCCCCTCATTTCATAGATCATTCAGAACTAGCAACAGTGGCTCTGCAGAATCAATAGCTCCTCTCCTTAGCACAACGTTATGGAAGAAATACATACACTTTGTTTTGGTTTTGAAAAGCAGTCAGATTGGGCATGTATTTCATTTTCTTTTCACTACAGCTTCACCAGCTGCATTAATAGCAGCGTGGCATATTTCCTACCAAAAGCGGAGAATTCTAGTTGCATTGTTGTTGTTTGAGTGTTCTACACTGTTTAGAGATAATAGTCACTGGATTAATTTCACTGGCTTTTAACAACCTACCTCACATCCTAGCTTTAACGTACACTTAAATTCCAACTAAGTGTGAGTTAGAGGAGCACTGCTGGTGCTGTTCTGGCTAATGTCCCTTGGGGTATTGACCTCTTAGAGAATGACTTCTGAAAATGAAAGTGCTGAGAAAATCATCCCATAAAATTAAACATCACCAAAGGTCACACTGCCTGCCTGCCCATTCCTCTTTCTCCTAAAATAACTGTTAAAAGATGAAAGACACCTGCTGCAAGCATTGCCAGGCATTCAGAATTTGCAGTGCAATGTGTGTAGGGTGACCAGATATGTGTGTAATGTGAAAAATAGGGCTGGGGTGGAGAGTAATGGGCACCTATATAAGGCAAAGCCCCAAATATCAGGGGCTGTCCTTATAAAATTGGAATATATGGGCACCCTAAGTGTGTGCAATAATCTCACAAATACATCAGCCTGGTAGAGAGCTTGAGGAATGGGAGAACAGAAACTAGAACTAGAAATGTTCTTGGGATCCTCTGAGGGTATTTAAGAAAATGTCTGAGAAGCACATAAATCTTTTGAGTTTGCACAGAGGGTGACTGTCAACCAGCTATGGAAATATTTCTTCTAGTATTGAGGAAGTGCTGTGTAGACACAGTGCCTCCTTAAGGTCACCTTCCAGGTTCCTGGTAAATCAGAGACAACCTGTGCCTGCCAATAGTGGTGGGGCACAGTGAGGGCAGTGGCTTCAGCAGGTGTCACTGAACATGCTCAGTACAAGGCAAGCAGCAAATTAGTGGGGGCTCATGACCCCGCATGCCCCCCATGCATCATCTCTGGCAGAGACATTAAATTAGGCCCTATGCATGGGTAGGAGGAGCTCCCATAGACTTTAAGGTCAGAAGGGACCATCAAGATCATCCAGTCTGCAGACTTCCATGGCACAGAATCTGACTGAGCCACATAGCTCTGTCCATGGGGTTGCTTCAACCAGGCTTTGGCTCTCAGGATTTTCGGAGTCCGTAGCACATGTTTTATCTTTAGCTTCTGAGTGCTTTTCTGCGATTTCAGACATTAAAACCAACATATTGAAAATACACTAGGAGATATAGAGACACCATGTTTCTGCCACCTTCAGACAGTCTTGTTCCCATTACCAACGAATTTTAAGCTAGGGTTTATGGATCTGATCCTAGAGTTGTTAATCTAGACTCCCTTTGACTCCCCAAAGGAAACTTTGCCTGAATAATGACTACACAATCAGACCCACGGTGATTATTCTTCTCTAGCTCATCCTCTTTCTCCTCCCCCCTTGCTCAATGGGAAAACATATTTCCTGTTTACACTACTCTCATTTTAAATCTCGTCCCCCCCTCTTTTTCCTTCACTCATTTTTCAAGAAGTTCTTCATGTATCAACTGAACTACCTGACCCATACATTTTTGGGTACCATTCAGGTGAGACTATCTGATTACACCATGCATGTTTTGCTGGCTAAAGAAGAGCCCAGGTATCTGGATATTTCAGTACAGAATTACCCTGAATCGCAAAAGGGAGCCCAAGTTACTCCCACTGAGGCAATGAGACTTTGAATGGAAGTGCTCGCAAAAATCTAGCCCTTACCATTCTCCATATACAAGTGCATATTTCAACCAGCAAAGAAAGGCAAAACATATTTTAAAGATTATCCTTTACATCTTTGAAATATATATATGGATCTTGGCAGCTAGCAGTAATGTATGAGCTTTTTTCTTAAATGTGTGAGCACCAGTGATTTCACTCACACATCACTGATAAAAAGTTATGGGGCCTTTCATGCTTTTAAGAGCAACTTCTGCTATCTATGAAGAGTCTTCAGACTTTGTAGTCTTGCAAAAGCAAAAAAAGAATAGGGTGCTGCTATCAGAGTAGGTGGAAGTTACAACAGCTCACTTTCAGCACACAGAACATTAGCCAGTTTCTGTTTTACATTCTGTTCAGCAACGGTTGGCTAATAACAGAAATGTTGTCTTTCCAGTCACCCTTCTGCCAGAGAATGCTAGTTTAAATAGAGAGTTTCACATGAGAGATGTTTGGAGGAAATATTAGTCATACAGCTCCACTGAAAATGTAGTCTGTATGTGTTTCCACAAAAATGATAAAGTCCTTTTGCAGCTTTGAATTCTATTCCAGAGTAACATTAAACGATTTACAAAGGCACTGCATAATTCAAAAGAAAAAAGTGAGTGTGCTATAGAAGGAAAATTGTATAATGTTGTGGTTTAATGTATTAGAAGTCAGCATTATCTGGAACTTTCTAATCATAATTTCCGCCGTTAAAGCACCAGGGACTCCATCAGTATAGACACTATATTCTGAGTCAATTACATTATGCATTAAAAAGTGGTGGTTTACAGCATCTATTAGACTTGTTATTACCCTTGTGCCATACTCAATTGACCAAAGGAAAAAAAAAAAAAGCTCTCTCCGAGGGGAGGGAAAACAAAAAAGCAAATTCAGTGAAATGCATTAATAGGTGCTCCCTGAGAGAAGACTGTAGGTTTCAGTTCATTTCTTCCCAAGATGAGTATTCCTACAAAATTCATCAAAGTAAACATCATGCCTCATTACCCCCTTTCTATTGTTCATACCACACACAGATAGGTATAACACTGATTAATGGAAATAAATTACAACCTACTATGACTGAGAATAAGCAACTCCATAAGCTTAACTGGACTAACTGCATGAAAAGAATCTCTAATAAAAAAAGTTTGGCAGGAAAATAGTCCAAGCCCTGTCCACACCGGGTTGAAAAGTGTGGGCTAGAATACCTGGGCTTGAAAAGCCTGTTCAATGCCTTGCATCTATAAGAAAACAGATTTGACAAGATGTATGGCTTAGATCTGGCTGAGAAGGTACAGTATGTAGCCACGTCTCCCCATTGTGGTCAGCAAGCCACAAGCATTGCAGCTGTGCCAGTTTGGCTAGTCATCCTAATTCCATCCATCCGGTGCCATGTGTTGGAAAATAACCACAAATCCCCTGCTCCCAAAACAATGCAGGATTTTATTGATTAAATGTTTCACGCACCCAGGATTCTCTAGCACAGCCACCACTGAAAAAGTAGACTATACATAAAGACTCCAAAACAGGTCCCATTACAAGGACAAGCAAGGCATTTCATGCAATCGTTGTTCATAGTGTGGTCTCTATATTGCATTCCTAAAGACATTTTGGCTAAATGTGTGGGAAGGAACAATCCAAACACCACATGCCCCTGTCACAGGGTGCTCTACTCACAACTGGAGTGCCTCCTTGTGGCCACGGCTGGGGATTATCTCTGCCAGCTTGATGCTCCTTCCTGCAGGTGCATGTTCAATCTTTCTCTTGGGGCTCAACTGCTCCCTCTTCGTGGCTTGGTCCTCCAGCCAGGTGACTGTAGTTTTCCCCTTCCAGAGGAGTTCATGTATCAAAGTTCCTTTCACTGCCTGTGAACAGTGCCACTTCCCCAGTGACTGCTAGGAGAACCCAGGCCACCCTCCACACTGGATTCCAGCCCAGGGACCCTACAGCAAGCAGTCAAGGGTTGCACAGTCCTGATCCTTACTGCTATATTCCTGGGCTGCTTCTTACCTACTTCTCTCACCCTAAGGGTATGTCTACACTACGAAATTAGGTCGATTTAATAGAAGTCAATTTTTTAGAAATCAATTTGATACAGTCAACTGTGTGTGTCCCCACTAAGCTCATTAAGTCGGCGGTGTATGTCCACAGTACCGAGGCTAGCATCAACTTTCGGAGCGTTGCACTGTGGTAGCTATCCCACAGATCCTGCAGTCTCTACTGCCCATTGGAATTCTGGGTTGAGCTCCCAATGCCTGATGGGGCAAAAACATTGTCACGGGTGGTTCTGGGTACATGTCGTCAAGCGCCTCTCCCACTCTCCCTCCCTCCATGAAAGCAATGGCAAAAAATAGTTTCTTGCCTTTTTTCCTGGGTTACCCATGCAGACGACATACCACGGCAAGCATGGAGCCTGCTCAGCTCACTGTCACCGTATGTCTCCTGGGTGCTGCTGATAGACGCGGTACTGCAGTGCTACACAGCAGCAGCTCGTTGCCTTTGCAAGTTAGCAAAGACGGTTAGCAGCTGTATTGTACCATCTGCTGCTGTCTCCTGGTTGCTCCTGGCCGATCTCGGTGAGGTTGGTCAGGGGTACCTGGACATAAATGAGAGTGACTCCAGGTCATTCTCTTCTTTAAGTTTCACCTAATGGAGATTCAGTCCGTCCTGGAATATCATGCGAGCTGGAGGCTTTTGCCTTATGCTGTTCTCCGAGCCGGCAGCACCACGCAGTCGCACCTACCCCACCTACCCCTTGCTCCCATGGCTCATGAAGCCAGGACAGTAGAAAGAAGCAGTTCAACTGTAGGCTGAGCAAGTGCAGAATGGTGGTAGAATGTGCCTTTGGACATTTAAAATCTTGCTGGCACTGTTTGCTGACTAGGCTGTTTTTGATTAGAAGAGCACAGCAAGGCGTGCTGCGCATCACAGAGGTTTTGAAAACCAGTTTCATGACTGGCCAGGCTTCGGTGTGACAGTTGTGTATGTTTCTTCTTGATGCAAACCCGCCCCCTTTGTTGATTTTAATTCCCTGTAAGTCAACCCCGTAAGGCATGTCATTAGTTGCCCCTCCCTCTGTGAGAGCAACTGCAGACAATCGTTTCACACCTTTTTTCCATGCAGACGCCATACCACAGCAAGCCTGGAGCCCACTCAGATCATCGCGGCAGTTATGAGCACTGTAAAAACCACATGCATTATCCTGCAGTATATGCAGCACCAGAAACTTCAAAAGCAGGTGAGGAGGCGACGGCAGTGTGATGACGAGTGATGAGGACACAGACACAGACTTATCTCAAAGCACGGGCCCTGGCAATTCGGACATCATGGTGTTTATGGGGCAGGTTCATGCCGTGGAATGCCAATTCTGGGCCCAGGAAACAAGCACAGACTGGTGGGATCGCATAGTGTTGCAGGTCTGGGAGGATTCACAGTGGCTGCGAAACTTTCGCATGCGTAAGGGCACTTTCATGGAACTTTCTGACTTGCTTTCCCCTGCCCTGAAGCACAAGAATACAAAGATGAGAGCAGCCCTCACAGTTCACAAACGAGTGACAATAGCCCTCTGGAAGCTTGCAACGCCAGACAGCTACTGGTCAGTTGGGGATCAATTTAGAGTGCGCAAATCTACTATGGGGGCTTCTGTGATCCAAGTAGCCAACTCGATCACTGAGCTGCTGCTATCAAAGGTAGTGACTCTGGGAAATGTGCAGGTCATAGTGGATGGCTTTGCTGCAATGGGATTCCCTAACTGTGGTGGGGCGATAGACGGAACCCATATCCCTATCTTGGGACCGGACCACCAAGGAAGTCAGTACATAAACTGAAAGGGGTACTTTTCCATGGTGCTGCAAGCACTGGTGGATCACAAGGGATGTTTCACCAACATCAACGTGGGATGGCCAGGAAAGGTACATGACACTCGCATCTTCACGAACTCTGGTCTGTTTGAACAGCTGGAGAAAGGGACTTACTTTCCAGACCAAAAAATAACCGTTGGGGATGTTGAAATGCCTATAGTTATCCTTGGGGACCCAGCCTACCCCTTAATGCCATGGCTCATGAAGCCATACACAGGTACCCTGGACAGTAGTCAGGAGCTGTTCAACTATAGGCTGAGCAAGTGCAGAATGGTGGTAGAATGTGCATTTGGATGTTTGAAAGTGCGCTGGCGCAGTTTACTGACTCGGTTAGACCTCAGTGAAACCAATATTCCCATCGTTATTACTGCTTGCTGTGTGCTCCACAATATCTGTGAGAGTAAGGGGGGAACATTTATGGCAGGGTGGGAGGTTGAGGCAAATCGCTTGGCCGCTGATTACGCACAGCCAGACACCAAGGCGGTTAGAAGAGCACAGCAGGGCGCGGTGCGCATCAGAGAAGCTTTGAAAACCAGTTTCATGACCAGGCTGCGGTGTGAAAGTTCTGTTTGTTTCTCCTTGATGAAAACCTGCCCCCTTGGTTCACTCTACTTCCCTGTAAGCCAACTGCCCTCCCCACCTCTCTTTGATCACTGCTTGCAGAGGCAATAAAGTCATTATTGTTTCAAATTCATGCATTCTTTATTAATTCATCACACAAATGGGGGGATAACTGCAAAGGTAGCCTGGGAGGGATGGGGGAGGAGGGAAGCACCGGGTGGGGTAATGGAGGAGGGGAGGAGGAAAGAACAAGGTCACACTGTACTTCAAAACTTATTTATTGAATGCCAGCTTTCTGTTGCTTGGGCAGTCTTCTGGGGTGGAGTGGTTGGATGCCCGGAGGTCTCCCCACCGTGTTCTTGGGCGTCTGGGTGAGGAGGCTATGGAACCTGGGGAGGAGGGTGGTTGGTTACACAGAGGCTGCAGCAGCTGTCTGTGCTCCTGCTGCCTTTCCTGCACCTCAACCATATGCCAGAGCATATCAGTTTGATCTCCAGTAGCCTAAGCATTGCTTCCTGCCTCCTCTCATCATGCTGATGCCACCTATCATCTTCATCCCACCACCTGTCCTCTTGCGTATCCCTCCTGTCGTCACGTTCATTTTGTGCTTTCCTGCACTCTGACAGTGTCTGTCTCCATGCATTCTGCTGGGCTCTTTCAGTGTGGGAGGACTGCATGAGCTCAGAGAACATTTAATCGCACGTGCATTTTTTTTTGCCTTCTAATCTTCACTAGCCTCTCAGATGGAGATGATATGAGGAGCATTGAAACATTTGCAGCTGTGGGAGGGAAAAAAAGGGAGAGTAGTCTTTAAAATGACACAATTTAGAGAACAATGGGTAGACTCTTTCACAGTGAACCAAGCTGTTAATATTACATAGCACATGAGCTTTCTTTACAAGGTCGCATTTTGCCTCTTATATTGATAGCCTGCCAGTTTGGTGTGAGAGATCACACACGCAGAGCCGACAGGCATCAGAATTCAGCTTGCAGGCAGCCATGGTAAGCCACAGTCTTTTGACTTCTTTAACCTTCATAACATGTGGGAATGGTTGCAAACAGCAACACCCTCATTTCACATACCAAGCACCCGTTGGGTTGGCCATTTAAAATGGGTTGGCCATTTAAAAGGAGGGGCTGTGGTTTTCGGGTTAACATGCAGCACAAACCCAACTAAACCCCCCACACACACCCAATTCTCTGGGATGATCGCTTCACCCCTCCCCCCACCATGTGACTAACAGGCTTTGGGAGTACATCCAGGAGAGCTTCATTGAGATGTCTCTGGAGGATTTCCGCTCCATCCCCATACACGTTAACAGACTTTTCCAGTAGCTGTACTGGCCATGAATGCATCCCAAGTCTTCAGGATAAATTAATCATTAAACATGTTTGCTTTTAAACCATGTATTATATTTACAAAAGGTACACTCACCAGAGGTCCCTTCTCCGCCTTCTAGGTCTGGGAGCCTGTCTTCAGTGGGTTGGGAGGGTACTAGATCCAGAGTGAAAAACATTTCCTGGCTATTGGGGAAAATGGTTTCTCCTCTTGCTTGCTGTGCGCTATCTTCAACCTCCTCCTCCTCATCATCTTCCTCGTCCCCAAAATCTACATCCCTGTTGCGTGAGAATCCATTCACGGAGTCTACGCATAGGGCAGAGGTAGTTGTAGGGGCACCCCCTAGAATGGCATGCAGCTCATCATAGAAGCGGCATGTCTGGGGCTCTGACCTGGAGTGGCCGTTTGCCTCTCTGGCTCTTTGGTAGGCTTGCCTGAGCTCCTTAAGTTTCACATGGCACTGCCGCGAGTCCCTGTTATAGCCTCTGTCCTTCATGCCTTTGGAGATTTTTTCAAATGTTTTGGCATTTCGTCTTTTGTAACAGAGTTCTGATAGCACGGATTCTTCTCCCCATACAGTGATCAGATCCAGTATCTCCCGTTTGTTCCATGCTGGAGCTCTTTTGCGATTCTGGGACTCCATGGTCACCTCTGCTGATGAGATTTGCACGGTCACCTCTGAGCTCGCCACGCTGGTCAAACAGGAAATGAAATTCAAAAGTTCGCGGGGCTTTTCCTGTCTACCTGGCCCGTGCATCTGGGTTGAGAGTGCTGTCCAGAGCAGTCACAATGCAGCACTCTGGGATAGCTCCCGCAGGCCAATATCATTGAATTGCGTCCACACTACCCCAAAATCAACCCAGCAAGGTCAATTTCAGCGCTAATCCCCTCATCAGGGAGGAGTACAGAAATTGATTTTAAAAGCCCTTTAAGTCAACAAAAAATTGCTTCATCATGTGGACGGGTGCAGGGTTAAATTGATCTAATGCTACTAAATTCGACAGAAACTCATAGTGTAGACCAGGGCTAAGAGTGACTGTAGTCTCTTCTTCTGTAGCCCCCTTCTTACTCTCAGCTATTGGACTGCATACAGGCCACTCCTGTTCCTGTCCAGCTGAGCTTCATCTTTAATTAGTCCTCATTGCTCCCGGGCCCCTCCTCCAGGTGCAGCCTCGGTGGTTAATTGGCCCACCTCGCCACCTTTAACCCCATCAGGCCTTGTGTGAGTTGGCCACTCCACCCCTTAAATATATAATAAAAGGAAATGGAAGTCAAGCAAAATGACTATCTGTTGTTGTTGGGTTTTTTTTTATGAACAAGAGGGCTGATTTTAACATGAATTAAAATCTGTGCACCACATAAGTAAAGGAGCAGTTCATGATACTTCCACTGTTTTCATCAAGTACTCATAGATCTTCCAAATACATCTTAAGAAAACAAACCATGAAGCAAGTGGATGTGTCTTGTCATACAGCAGAAAACAGCTTGAATTTTGCAGTACTTTCCTAGACCTAGAGTACCTAATTTCTCATTGTCAGTCTCCCCCTGTTGTGCTTAACCCTAAAGGCAATAACTGGATGTTAAAAAGAAGAAATCTAAATGATCATCTGCAGTTATCAACTGCTGCCATTTTGAAGTCCACACCACTTAAGATTCAAAGAGCAACTAGACTCCAACTTAGAATAGCCTGCAGAGTCTTGAAATATTTTCAGAGTAAATCAGAGGCCAGGCTGAATTTTAGTTCATGGCATCACTCAGTGACAAGGTGGCATAAAGCATATTAGGATACTTTATAAATTGATGACTTATTTCACTAGGGCATAAAGTAGTAGTCATGGTTACCCATCAAGTTACCACAAAAAAATTGCAGCATTTTGCTCTTTACGCTCATTAAGACAACATACAATAACATTGCCGGAAATCTATGATAACCACACAGCACCATTCTGCCATTTCATGAAAGCTTGGTGAATAACTTCTGTAATCCACGTTATGCCTACATTTGTGAGGCAGTGTTTAATCCCTAGAAGTCCTGTAATGTGTGAAAAATGTTATTCAGAAGAAAAGATAGTCTGGAATGGGCTCTCATTTAAAATACAGCCGAAGTTCCAAAATGCACAGACTGATTCTCAAGTGTAGGTTTTACCAGGCTTCTGCATGCACCACTGCACTTCTCACTGAGTGGTTTTTTCCTTTCTGTTGCACTGGCACAGACCATATTTTCACAGTATTGCTCACCTACCAGGTTCTGACCATCTGTTCCTCTGCTGCAATGTGTCCCTTTTGGAAGTGTATTATACATTCTATAAGATTTCTTTCACCAGTTTGTTTCAGAAAAAAAATTTTGTTTGATAAATTCCCCCTGCCTCACAGTGTTTGAACCCCATTTACAAACTGCAATTACCTCTAAAGGCAGAAGTTTTATAATACATTGGGTTAATGTGAATACTCATCCATCAACACTCTTCTCCCTGGTTTTAACGCCTAATCTTGCTCCAGTTGAAATCTATGACACTGGCATTGCTGGATGCAAATACAGGCTTTTGGAGTGTGTCTTCCTTGCAGAATTAGCCCTTGTGATCTGCACCTGACTTTGTTCAGCCAGGTTACCCTAGCCCAGGTGTGAGCAGTCATGCTACAAAGCCATACCCTAGTTACTATGTCCTCACTGTTGCTGCACTCGTCCACATGTTTGGGGGCATTTCCCATAGTCCTTTCTCCTGAGATGCTCTATGATTGAGTGATTTAGCCTTTTTCTTCACTACAGTGTGGACAGGTGCCAGCCCAAGTTAAAGCAGAGCCCAGTCTCTAACCTACACTCACAGTAAACGAACCCCGGCTTAACGCACCTCCAAACCCAGATAGAAGGCTTTTGTGTGTAGACGGTAGGTGAGTTTGGGCTAATACCAAGTAAGAGCCCAGGATAACTCTGCCAAGAAGACATGTGTAGGTCCAATCCAACAATGAGCTCCACAGAGGTGGAGTCTGTGCCTACCAGAATTAATAGGTCTTAACTCAGGCATTGGGGCTCATTGCACCATCAGAACCTTATTGAGCAATTCCTAAATAATGATATACACACATATCCCATTCCCTGCCTGTCCCCCCTCTCAAATCCTTGCCTCCCCAAAACACACACAGACATACACATTCCATGGACTAGATCCTCAACTGGTATAAATTGGCATAGCTCCTCTGAAATTAATGGAGATATACTGATTTTCTTAAGCTTCATTGTTGTGGGATTCACCCCAGACCAGTAAGGGGTTGTGTCATCTCCTGCCCTGCAACTCTGGATGCCTTAAATGCTGTGCTGCTGTGGCTGACACAAACATGCAAGTCACATTCTAGCTTCCCCCACCCAGTTTCTTTTTGCAGGGTAACCCCAACACACCCCAGTCCCAAATTTGCTGAAAACTTTCTCCCGGTAGTGGCCAGCCCTCTCCTGGAACAGTCACAGAAGTTATTAAGTTATAGACAATAAACAGCAGCTCATTAATTTAACTGGGGTTTGCCAAACACTCTTATGAAAACCACAGTACTGTGTTGGTTATTACTGAAAGAAAAGCAAGTTTATTAATCAAAAAGGCATAGATTTAAGTGATACCAAGTATAGGGGGAAAAAAGACAGAAAGTGTCATAAGCAAACAATAGTAAAAATATGCTTCTAAAACTAAAACTTAATTTCTGCAAGTTAAAACCTTTGCCTAAGCAGGTTTCTCACCTATATTCAGTTCCCAGAGACTTCAACCCCTTTGACTGAAGGATCCATCGTTCTGTGATTTCAAGAGCTGTGGCCCCGTTAGCCCCTCAAGTGATAGATGCCAAAATGGTTTTTTATCCTTGCTTCTATCTTCTAAAGTTCACTGATCTTGCTCCAGGAGACAGGGAGCCTTCCTGGGGGGCACAGCTTTCTGTGTCCACCAGAGAGCTGACATCATGTTAATTTTTGCAGACTCCTTCCCACCCCCAACCCATCATGATAGCCTCTTCACTATCTCTTCATTCACTAGGTTGATTGCTTTGTTTACTTTTTATGTAAATGTACCTTCACTGTCTCTGCCTGATGACCTAGGGCAGACTGGGCTTAGGCACTGCTTGCCAAACAAACGTTAAGAACATAATTCTAGCACATATTTATAATTCCTTTATTTATAATACCCCGGACATACACTACACAATGATTTTGGAACCTTACGTGACAACTTTCACACACAGATTATGACAACAGGGTGTAAGGTGTAGTGAGTATGTCAGGCCTGACAAGAGTTGCTGACATAGAGTAGGGAACAACCAATAGGCCTCTGCGTCCCAACTGTGTAACTCCCCTATGAAGTGGGATGGGAAAGCACATCATGCAGATGTTTATTTCGAAAAGTACGTATGCATCTTTCCAGCTATATTTTTTTAATTTAAATTATGTCTTTATCTATTTACTTTGCTTTGGCAAGAGCACCTAGCCCAAAATGTTCAAACTTTTGAAGTTAGGAAACTCAATACATATTTAGACATCTAAATAAATAGCCCTATTTTTAGAAGTCCTGAGCAACCATAACCCCCACTGCAATTTCTTTGAAGCCAATGGGAACTACAAGTGCTCAACATGTTTGAAAACCAGGCCATTTACAAGGGTGCTAAATATGGATTCTGGTGCCTCACATCCAGCACCTGCATTTGAAAATTGTTCCATTTTCTCTGATTGTTTGGGATACACAAGCATTTCTAAGAACAACCAGGCCTGAAGAGTTTTACTTCTGTTGTATACTGACGCAAGCTGGAGATAAAAAAGCGAAGTGAGAGAGGAAATGAAGTCCTGATCAGATAGCCATGTGGAAACCCAGACCTTACCAAAATATTACTATGCCTCTATTGGTAGTGGTATGGCTCTGAAATCTCAGACTAATGGTGCGTGATGGAACTGTCTCTTTGCAGCCTTATGGAGAGAGGTAGACTAATCCTTGAGATAGCAATTAGCACAGCCATCTTCATTAAACACTTAATTGTGCTTTGAATAATATTTTGGAAGCACTTTAGGTACTTTGGGATAGTTTTGTTTATTTCTTTAGAAAAATGTTGCCATCAATTCTGCCAATGCACTGCAACCCCGAACTGAAAAAAAAAACCCTGCAATTTCAGCATCAGGCCTAATCTAAGCAGAGACTGATAACTGTGCTGTGGGAAGAGGCTAAAATTGACTGTGATGAAAGTGGGACTTAAACCCAAACATTCAGAGGTGATACAGCAGTGTCTTAAGTAGTTATGTAGCCCAAACTATGCATATTGTTATTGAAAACTAAGTAATTAATAAACAGCTTTGCTGCACACATATATATTTTGACGGAGCCATGTTTGGGAATAACTTTGCAACCCTGGATCAGTCCTCTCCCTTCCAGTCACTGCTGCAGGCAGTGACTTTATTCATTCTGCATATTCTAGGAATAGCCAAAGGCAAAAGAGAGAGCTGATTTTGTTTCTCTATATTTAACAAGTTGTATGTAATATAAAAACATAATGATGTTAGGGGAGGCAAAGACTCAGTGAGCCTCATTCTGATCTTGCATACATGAATTTTACACCCATGTAATTCTATGGACTTTGAACGAATTACTTCTGAACTACGCCTGTGTTAGCGAAAGCAGAGTCAGTATTTATAGCAGGGTCCTCTAATAGATGTGCCACCTAGTTTTTAAGTATTTAATTGTGCTTGTGTATGCTGGCAACCTTGTTGAGATCATCAATAAATGTCAGTACCAGACCCCCCCTAAACACTCTTCTGTATGAGCACCTTGTCAGTGGAAGAAAAGTCTGCCACAAAATTAGAGAGAAAATGTGGCTTCATTGTCAAAAGGAAAGCTAATGGTGAAAAACAAACTGCATTTCATTTCATGCCTTCAGACACCCCGATGCTATAACCTTTTAGAAATAAAAAAAGAATATTACTATTTATGGGCCAAAATGTGGCATTTAGCCACTGGCTCAAGTAAAGGGCAGTACAGAGCAGCACCACAGCATGACGAGCTGAACAAGATGCACAGTCCCTCCCTGAGTGGCTCAGTGCACAGGGTAACTGGCAGCTCTAGTTTGTCCTGCAGCACCAGTGATTTTCAAACACTACTGAGTGAATTGGTCCCTTCTGGCTTTAAAACTTATTCGTCTGTTAAGTCAAATGATGGCATGGTAACCTATTGTAGAAAACCAAAAACAACACATGCTCACAGATAGTAATGAAGATAAAATGCTCCAGAACTCTGATGGACAAAACCATCCTATTGAACTAAAATATACAAACACATAATACTTGAACTAACTTGCCTACCGAAGTTCTATCTTATGTCTTCTCAGAGCTACATAAACAGAAAAACCCCAAAATAAAAAGGGGTACTCAACAGCAAAGTGCAGAAATATAACAGAGGCCAAAGCACAATATTAGCTATGATACTACAGAGCAAAGCCAAAAAAAAAGGCCCTGAAGTTAAGAAGAAATTGATTGCAATAGCCAACACTTTATAATAGAACATCACTGTTCCCATGGTGTTACATTTTTTAGGGTTTTTTTACACTTCCTTGGGTACTTTTACCTGGAAACTCAATATTCTGGACAGTTCTAGACATTGGCAGTTTGACAATGACCATACAACACATTAAGTTGGTTGAGGGGGTCCATTGTTGGGCTTGTTGGAGGAAGGTGTGTACCTCTTTAAGGGGTTAGAGAGGCAGGCAGTGACTTTTACTGCAGCTGCAGGGCAGGGCACTTTGGCGATGATGACCCATCCTCTCAGGTGACCAGAAGAGAGGAGGTACTATATAGGTTCATACCAAGTAGGAAAAGCCCTCTTTTACCTGGACCAGGCAGAGCAGCATGCACCCTTCCAGCCATGGAAGTGGTGAAATAGCCTCCCCAGACCTCATTCAAGGGGGGATGGTGAGGTCCCAGCAGCGGCTTGGCTGTGGTCCAGGATGGGTAAGGGGGAGGGCTGATATGGAAGCCCCCTCATTATATATGAAAATGATCATGGAACTACTTTTATCTGCTCCCAGACAGTTAAGAATAAAGTTGTGGCCTAATTAAACCACATCCAGTGCCTCCCATCCTCCTTCCGACATAGCCAGACAATGTGAGGTGTATGAAGTGAGACAGGATCACTGGAGTGGAGAACATACGTGCTTTTGCTAACATTCATATTTGCTTTCCACTGGCAAGCTGTAAATTAAATTTGGGTAATTTATATTTTATTGCACACTGGGGTTCTAATATGGCATCAATTTATTTGTTATATACAGCTACAGCTGTGCCATAGTGTTTTACAAGCAAAGAAGAAGACAAGAGGCCTTATTCTCCATGGACTGGCACTTTGTGTAGTCATATATACCAGTGCGAAGTGGGTGACCAGCACTACCTGCTCTGCAGGAATAGCCTTGGGCATTCACTTTTGCAGTCATTTTGCTCACCTTTATTTATATGACTGCATGAGGCACATGACAGTGGGGAAGCACTTCCGAGCTCCCTGACCTGAGCTTTTCTCCTGCTGATGATAGCTCATCTCAATTGATTGGACTCTTCCAGCTGGTATGTGTACTTCCACCTTTTCATGTTCTCTGTATGTATAAATATCTCCTGTCTGTGTGTTCCATTCTATGCATCTGAAGAAGTGAGCTGTAGCCCATGAAAGCTTATGCTGAAATAAATTTGTTAGTCTCTAAGGTGCCACGAGTACTCTTGTTCTTTTTGTGAATATTTAGAAGTATTTTCAGAGCAAAATGTCCATATAACCCAGGGATCGGCAACCTTTGGCACACGGCTCATCAAGGAAATCTGCTGGCGGACTAAGATGGTTTGTTTATTTGCAGCGTCCACAAGTTCAGCCGATCGCAGCTCCCACCGGCCATGGTTCGCTGTTCCAGTCCAATGGGGGCTGTGGGAAGTGGCGTGGGCTGAGGGATGTGGGGCCCGATCCAAAGCCCATTGAAATCAATTGGAATTTTTCCTCTGACTTCACCAGCCTTTGGATCAGGGCCAGTATGAACATGAAGGGGCTTAAATGATCTCATCTCTTTTCTTCTGTTAATAGCATCTGTAAAAAATTATAGGCTATATGAGTCTAATTCCAAAGGTTATTTTGACAGCAAAAGATAAACATAAATAACTAAAGAGTAACATAGTTTGTGCTGCTGCTGTTCAGTATATATGAAATGCTAGTCATCTTACATTGCTTGGTCTGCACCGTTTGATTTACAGAGGCTGATATGACTGTTCTTCTAGAGGATGAGAAATCCCTAGTCTTGTCAAAATCAGTGAAACTGCATTAGACACCATTAATTTCAACATGCTGTGATATTTTGAAGTCCAGCAGAGCAGGGCAACCTTGACTTTTTGACTCAAGGTTTTAAAAATGAACTAATCTCTCTTGGTAATTTCTATTAGACTTGCTTCCCAAATCAGGTACCTGGATATTTTAATAATACACAAACTGGCACTCTGCCTCTCCAGTCCAACAACAAAGAGCATAATAATAGAAATGATATCACCTATTTGTTCTTCTCTGAGGGGATTGTATTGCTTTTAGTGCATTTAGGAGTTAACATTCTCTTATGTAGAAAAAAGAGCCCAGGCACACTTTCTGGTGTGAAAGTGATGCTTCACAAAGGGAAAGCAAACACCACTTTGGAAGGAAGAAGAACATCTCATCAAACAGAGATCACCACTAAAAGTCAGATTATACCATGTGATTGTACTGAGCATGCTAATGTATGGAGCCAAGATTTGGCCAGTGACAGTGGCTAACAAAAAGATTGGAGGCTGACCATCACAGATGGCTGAGGAAGATATTACACTTTTCATGGAAAGACAAAATAACAAATGTGAGAATAAAGGGATCTGACAGAACAGGACATGTTAGAAAATATCAGTATAATCCCACCTGCCTTCTGTGAACAAGGAGACCCTTCCCGCTGCCTTCATTTCTGACATTTTATAACCAAATCTGTGAACTGCTCAGCACTTCCATTTCTGAAACAGAATTAGACTTACTGAAGTGAAAAGCATGTCTTGGCTCATGGAGAAACTGAGGAGGGCTTCAGGTGAAGGAAGGAAGAAAAAGGAGAGAGAACTTCAGAATCATTCTCATTATTCTTTCTCTTCCTATTTTTCCTTGCATTTCTACTATGAATTATTTTCCACATAGGAAAGAAGTGTTGCATAAAATCCTTTCCCATCTCCCGCACCAAGTGCTTTCAATTATTTTTTTACATGTAATTTAAAATTGAGAACCTATAGTAGCAATAAGCCATATCAGGGGTTTTTTTATTACCTTTTTTTTTATTACCAGGATGCTCATTCCTACGCCACTGATGCACTGATTGGCCTTTGGCCTTGTGCCTCACAACGTATTTAAGGCATGCACCAGTTGCCCAGGAATACAAGACCTATTGTGGCTTATCACTTAATTGGCAATTATAATCCTATAATTAACTATAGAAAAAAGCCTCTTGCAAAAATGTGAGATATAAAATTGCTCCTAAAACCAGTCGACACAGACAGCTCATCTGCAAATTAATAAGCAAATCCCAGCAGAGAGTTAATGTTATAAATTACAGCACCCACTCAGGTCTCTCAGATCAAGTGGTCCATTTCAGTTCAAAAGTGACAGAGCAACCATCAAACTGATACTGGACTGAACAGCTCATTGGCAGTGTCCTCAGAAACGAGAGAAGACTGAAAAACCCTAGTCACCTTGTCACTGTAAACACCCTCATATAATCTTTTAGTTGACAATCACTTACAGGAGCAGTGGTCCAATAAATGAGCTCTTGACAATGTCACTTGCAACAACACATCAATGGGCCAAAAGCCAACACTGATTGGCAACTGTCCTGCTGAACTTGACTGAATCCTTCACACCAAACTGCAATACTAATGATATGAAAACACACAGCTGCAACCCACTTATTCTTTTTAACAGGGTGGCAGACAGGCCAAGACTGTGAATGCCAGAAAATATATTCTAATAGGATTCACCTAATCTTTTGGTTTTGGATATTTATAACTTTTTCCCATTTTCTTGCACATAAAATGAACAATGAATCCTTTTAAATCCACAAGCCTTCTAAGCCTATTTATTAATTACTATTCTAGCTAGATGATAACATACTGTATCTGACCATGTGCTACAAATTCCTTGTCACACAGCCTAACTGAGCCCAGGCAGAATCTATTAGTCCCTTTCCAAAAGCACTTAATCTCAGGCTGCCTATAAAATGAGATTCTTTTCTTTTTTCAATTTACACTCACTCATCTACGTTACCTCTGTATCTCACACACTACATGGTTAAACAATGTGTCAGACATTCCAGTAGCCACAGAAGACTGAATAAGAATGAAAGGTGTTGCAATACTGGGTTCCTATCTACTCAAAGACAAATAGATAGTCCTATCTCAGCCTCCCAACCCCAAAACCTCTCTAATTCAGGGTCAGATCCAAAGACCAATGGAGTCAATGAGGGCAGATTTTTTAAAGCATTTAGGCATATAAACATTCAGATTTTCAAAATCCCACTTTTGAGAATCCCATTAGGCACCAATCCACATCTTTAGACATCTAAATCCCTTTAAAATCTACCCCGAGAGTATTTTTGTTCACATTAATGGGTTTGGATCAGGGTCTTAGGAAAAAAAACAAAATAATATAGAAACAGTGAAGCCCACTTAGCATCAGTTTGTTTAATGGAAAATCCTGCTGAATGGGAAAAAAAAGTCCCTTACACCAAACCATTTTGGAATAATCCAGTACAATTTCCCACTTACAGATCATTGGCAGTGTACAAGATCCAACAGCTGGAAGTTGAAACAAATGCAGACTAGAAATAAGGCACAATTTTTTAACAGTGAGGGTAATTAATTATTGGAACAACTTAACAAAGGTTGTGGTGGATTCTCCATCACTGAAAAATGTTTAATCAAGACAGGATGTTTTTTCTAAAAGATATACTCTAATTCAAACAGGAATTAATTCAGGGAAGTCCTATGGCCTGTGTTATACGGGACTTCAGACTAGATGATCACAATGATCCCTTCTGGCCTTAGAATCTATGAATCAATAACCACTGGTTTCCTTCTACAAATGGCATTTAATGCCAATTATTATATGTGATAACAACTAATGTGGTTTTTTTTTAATGTTTGAGTTTATGACCCTATATAATGCTTTGTTTTCAGTTTTGTTGCATGGTTTGTGTGTACAGCTGTGAAACGGCTACAAGGACAACTGGAACAAAGTTTTTTCTTGTTAGCATTATAAGCTATGGGAAAAACACTTCTGCTTTGATTTCAAAACCACCTTGAAGAGGGTCAGGACATTTTCTTGTCAGTACCTTGACAGTGTGTGCCTTCTAGGTACTGATTTATGCATTTTTACAATATGGGATTTTCTGTTCTTTCTAATGACTTGTGCATGTTGAAAATGCATATTTTAAAATATTCGACCTGTGCTGCTGCAATACACATTTTTATTATTATTCCAATGCCTTTACATACCTAACTAAAAGGGCAAGTCCCTCATTTCTGCCCAACTTCAATGGAGTTGGGAAGTTGAAAGGCAAATTGAAAGCAACAGGAGGCAGAAGAACACACAAGCCAGTATTTTTCCAGGCAAACCGCTAAATTTCACATTTGGAACACCACCCCTATTTAGTTTATGTTTTATTGCAAGCAGTTTGAATCTATTTCACAGATTGAAAATAGGCCCTATGTGGTTTCACAGCATATATGAAACTTTTCTTTTTTTTTAAATATTAATTTGTCAACTCTCTAGATAAAACATATTATTTTAAAATATCTTATTTTAGTATATTCATGGTTAGTTGTGGGTATTTTTATTTCTCAAATTTGAGATTTTGGACCATATTGAAACTGTTTCATAATGTCAATGGCTATTTGAAAAAGTATGTTAACATTCGACTAAATGACATGCTGGTACACTCTATTTAGTTACTCGTTTTACTTTATTAACTATAAACAGAATTTTTGGTCTTTAGGAAATTAGAGTAGCATATCTCCTACAGTGAGATGTGGATTATTGTTTGCTTTTCCATCCCGGTTATTTTCTCTTGGCTTCTACTTTTCCTAGTAGCGTTCATCACCTTGCCAAAATACAGAGCTTTTTCTCATGCCAACCCATCAATCAGCTCATGGGGTCTTCTAAAAGCAGTGGAATCAGCAACTTTCTCAGAAATCCCACATCTCACCTGTAAAATCAACCCAGCTTCCAAGAGGCCACAGAAATGGCAAACAAGGGGGCTGAACTTTCTCCCAAAGAAATCAAGGGCAAAATTCCTGCTGACTGCATTGGGAGCAGAGACAGGCACCAATCCAACTCTCACATACCCTTTAAACATTGAAAAATTCAGATTCTAGTTTTAATCTGAAGCACAGGACACAAGCCATGAGATGTTGAATTTTATATCTTCATCTTACAATTCAGTGATAAAGCTTGTCACCTCTCCTCCTCACAACAAAAGACCTGGATCTCTTAACAAATTTCAACCCACCCCACCCCACGCCACCCCGAGAATATCACAGCAGGTTTGAATTTCACATAAATCATTGTCCCTTATCTATGTAATGTGGGCCAAATTCTGCTCTCAGTTGCACTAGTGTAAACATGGAGTAATTCCATTCACTTAACTGGTGTGTTTCCAGATTCACACTGGTGTAACTGAAAGGGAATTTGGCCCTGAGTGATTAACTGTTCTCTTTGTCCTTTTTATGGTATTCCAGTTTACTGAGAGACTATCAACACGCTGAGAAGCCTAGTGCCATATATCATCTGCTATCATTCAGTTTCCCCTTTATATGCAGAATGTCAACTGTATTTTAAGACTCAAACTGATTTTCTTCATTTTGACAGATGCAAGGTAGATGAGGTAATATCTTTTATTGGACCAATTTCTGTTGGTGAAAGAAACAAGGTTTCAAGATACAAAGAGTTCTTCTTCAGGTCTGGAAAAGATACTCAGAGTGTCACAGTTCAATTCAAGGTGGGACAGATTGTTTAAAATAAGGGTAAACATTTTGCAGGAGACCATTTAAGATGAAGAGGATAATTAACACCTCTGGAGTCATTGGACCAAGAAGAGTTAGTGGGTTATAGATTGTCATAATGAGTCATAAAACCAATATCTTTGTTGATTTTTTTTAAGTCTAGCAGAGCTATGAATTTATAATCCCAGGCTAATCTTTTGAAGGTGTTATGCAGGTTTCCTTTGAGGAAAAGGAATGAGAGGTCAAATATGAAGTGATCACTTTGTGAAAAGTGTTTCCCCACAAGCGATAGGGTGTTTTTGTCTTTTATGATTTTCCTGTGTGAGTTCACTGGAGATTGTAGTGATGGTCTTGTTTCACCCGCATAGTTGTTGTTGGGGCATTTAATGCACTGATTGAGGTACACCACATGTTGTGATAGGCATGTATAGGACCAAAGGATCTTGAAAAATGTGTTGTGTGGGGTATTGACCATCGTAGCAGAGACTATATGTCCGCAGGTTTTGCATCTGTTGTTCTGTCAGGTTCTGGTGCTGCTTTGAGTTGGTGTGTCCTGGTCTGTGGGGAGTTTGCTTCTAATGATGATCTTGGCAAGGTTGGGGGGGTTGTTTTGATATGTGAAGATACAGAGTGCATCTTTCAATCTATCACCCAGGAGTATGCCAACAGGAGATGCTGTTGAGACGACTGCTTTTCTGACAACAGAAGTGGCAGCACCTGGAGCATCTGATGAACAAACTAAGGGCAGGTCTACACTAAGGGCAGGGGTCGAATTAGGGTACGCAAATTCAGCTACGTGAATAGCGTAGCTGAATTCGAAGTACCCTAATTTGAACAACTCACCCGTCCAGACGCGGCGGGGTCGAACTCCGCGGCTCCCCCGTCGACTCCGCCAACTCCTTTTGCCGAGGTGGAGTACCGGAGTCGACCGCGGCGCTTCCGGAGTTCGAACTATCGCGTCTAGATCAGACGCGATAGTTCGAACTCCGAAAAGTCGAACTCTCCGCGTCGAACCGGCAGGTAAGTGTAGACGTACCCTAAGATAAGAAACTAGTTTTCCCATACCGTAATATGAAACCAGATTCTATCAATTTACTGTGCCAATAGGCACATTTTCTATATTTCTAAATACTCTGTAATATAATGATATATTTCTCAATAGTAAGTAAAACAATAGATCCATGAGAGGACTTAGACACTTACCCTATAAATAAGTGGCGTTTTTCTCTATCTACACTTGGTATACCCAATAAAGTACAGTCAGCCAAATCCCATCAAAATGGCAACATTTTCATTAATGAATAACATAAAGTCAATGCTTTCTTCTTGTACCACAGAGGGTAGAGAACCATTGCAATCTGAACCAAGACTCCTGCAAGAAAGGTATTTCCAGAATAGTGAAAGTTATATATTGTATGAAAGATGAAAATAGACCAGACCAAATTCAGAGATGATTTGTAAGGTAATGTAAATTAGACCAGCTTGGATTCCCCCTTATATTAGTTAGACTTCCATATATTGTTAGGCTCCTTTAAAACTTCGTATACCCACTTACCAATGCTGAGACCAAGGTAGTCTGAGTGGGTATAATCTAAATACTGAGGAGCCAGAAGAAGATGTATACTAAAGTAATGGGGGGAGATCCTCAATTTGTGTGAGTTGACCTAGCTGCATTGACTTCAGTAGAACCGTGCCAATTTACATCAGATGAGGATCAGGCCCACTTTAATGACCTACTTTAATTACACTTTGTTACAAACCTTCTTTTAGTTACTTTTCTTGATGCACTTTCTCTTCCAATTCCCATCATGAGTATTAAACTAATGTAGACTCCCTATAAGTAGCTAGACTAAGTGGATCATATTCAGAGATGACACTGAGAAGAGTAATGTAAATTACATATTGGTAGGTGGGTGAGAGTTTAAATAAACCTGAGGGAGTCTAGGTTGACATAATTTACAAACTGAGTGGGATGGAAGAAGCTGTAAGTCATTCTAATTTAGATTCCCTCCAGACTTAGTCTGGCTTAAACCCACTACTGAATTTTACAGTAATTTTCACATACAGCAAAACCAAAATCCCTGTAAGTGCAAAATGTTCTAATGGCTGTGAAGTGTAATATTTAAGAGCTGTTCAAGTCAGCAAATTAATACCCTTGTCTTTTTCAAATCTTTTCCCCTGTTCATATCCTGGCAAGACAGCAGGACAATTCCTTCTCTGGTATTAAGAAACAAATTTCCATTTCTTGACTTCTAGCACTTTGTGCTAAAGAAAAAGCAAATAGTAGGTCTTTGTGTGTTTGTGGTGAGTGTTTGTTTTGTTCTGTTCTTCATGTTTTAAATCATGAAGATTCTGTTTTACCATTTCCATCTGATAACTGAATTCAGCAGCTGAGTGCTCTGGACTTAATCCCCTTTGCCCAAAACAATATGTATCATTCTATTTTTTGAAAATTACTACCCTCAGTATCAGGGGACGATGGAAGGATTCCACAACTTCGGTGTAAAAAGGTATTGTATCAGTCTTTGCCAAATCCATAGCATATATTTGTTCAGTTTTACATGAGTTAACTTCAGAGAAATACTTACTGGGAATGTCTGCTCCTCCTGAATTCATTGTTATCCCTAGGTAGCAATTACATTTATGAAACAAAGATGACCTTGTGGTTAAGTCACTGGACGAGGACTCAGGAATTTGGGGTTCAGTTCCTGGCTCTGCCACAGACTTCTTGTGTGACCTTGGGCAAGCCACTTCCTCTTTCTGTGCTTAAGTTCCTCATCTGTCAAATGGGGATAATAATAATTCTTTCTCCTCTCTTCCCTCAACCTTTTGCCTATCTTGTTTATTTAGACTGTAAATTCTTATGACTGTCTCTCATTATTTGTTTCTGCCGTGCTTCACACAATGGGGCACCTATCTTATTTGCAACCCCTAGGTCCAACTGTAATGCAGCTTGTTGTGAAAATTGTTATTGGATGTGATGCCATCACAGAACCAAGATTTGTATAAGTGTTACACTTGATGCACACTTATTATGTGGTGTATGTTTTAGATATATTTAATTTAAACCGTGTGTTCTGAAATGGTTTTGCAATCAATTTTCACTGCTGTAAAACTTTCAGATTCCCAGAGAAGTTAGGGTTGGTTGCTGCCTCCAGGAACACACATGGATCCTGCTCCTGGCCATGGATAAGGAAACAAATGTAAACTACAGTATTGGATGAAGGACTCAGTCGATTGCCTTACCATAAATAAGGGCATGTGTAAAAAAATAACAAAGTAGTAAAAAAGTCATCACCCCGCTTCTAACATATCTTGGAACTAACAAGTTGTCACAACTTATATAACCCAGCAGGCTATAAACAAAGAAATAACAGCCCACACAGGGAAACAGCACAGTGACTATAAGTTTATTAGGCTTGACAGTGTTAGATGTCCATGAAAAATGTACATGATGACATCCCTAACGTAACCAATAGGTTAAATGTACAGCATGTGATCTGTTTTGATCTGAATTCCAAATCCAAATCCAAGACAGGTTTTGTTGTTGCTTTAATAATTGTGCTGTCCATTCACTCTGATTCACTTTCATTGTTTCTCAGTGAAGGGTATGCTTTAAGCAAGTAAGCAATGTACCAGCTGTGTCCATTTCTACCCACATAAACACTACAACAAAATCATATTTCAAAAAAAAGTGCAAGGGAAATAACAACATAGGATTAGCCATACCGGATCAGATCATCAGTCCATACCGTTTGTTATTCTGTCTCCAGAACTGGCAATATCTGATGCTTCAAAAAAAATACCTGATCAATTCTGCAGAGCTGTACATAGAGAGAAAAAGGTCCTTCCTGACCTCTGGGGTAATCAGTTTATGCCCCAAAGCTTAAGATTTGTTTACCCTTATTTTAGTATGAAGCACATTGATAGCATATGCAAAGTTGTCCTTTCTTGTGGCTAGTTGGCTACTATAGCTCTTGGTTATGTGAAAAAGAAACATTAATACACTATTAAGCAGATAGACATAATCTTACTTTAATGTAATAGGCAAGGCTGTTTGATTACATCCACCTGATTTTGTATAGGCCATTTATTCCCTTTCCCTGATTTTTGGACTTTACATTTCTTACTACAAAACCATTTTTGTAATAAGATGTTATATTCTAGTATCCTCCAACAGATGCAGGACTTTTCTGGTGATTCAGGGTAATGCCAGGAGCTAGGTTTCCACCTACTTTGTTTACGCCACATACTCAACACAAATGGCAGGATAAAATCACCAACGCAGAGGTTCTTCAAAGGGCAAATTTAACAAGTGTGACAGCCCTGCTCAAACAAAGACGAATGCGCTGGCTGCGCCATTTGAGTAGGTTGGAAGATGGCTGCATAACCAAGGACATGCTATACAGGGAGATATCAAAGGGAACAAGAACAACAGGATGTCCCAGGCTTTGCTATAAAATCACATGGAAGTGAGATATGAAGGAATTTGGAATTGATCCTGACCAATGGGAAATCTTGGCAAGTGATCGTAACAAGTGGTGCCATTGTCTCCATCAGGGTATCAAAGTCCATGACAGAAGCTGGCTCCTACAGCTTCAAGAGAGACGAGCCCATAGGAAGCAAGTAGCTCTCAACCAAGATACATATATTTGCAATAACTGCCAAAAATCATGCAAACCTCGGATTTGACTATTCAGTCACATGAGACTTCGCGAACCATCTACATCATAGGCTGCAATTCCCACCGTCTCTCGCAGACGAAAGGACGCCAACAAAAACCTGATGTCTGACAAGGTTGGTCTTATTAAGCACCAAACTACATGGTTGCTTTAGCAGGAAGGATGGATTTTACACAATTTTTTGTTAATGAACTGGCTCGCAGACTGTTCGGTATAATTACTCAAAAAGCAGTTCACTTCTACTTTCATAGCAAAGACATACTGTACTGAGGTGACAGTGAATGCATTCAGATTTGGATTTTACTGCTGTGTAGTCTAATTAGACAAAGGAGTCAACCTTTGCATCAGTGCACTAGGGACTAGCTGGTATATAACTTTGCTCTTTCTTCCATCATATTATTCACATCTATAGAAAACGAGCTCTGCTCCCACTCTACCCTGTAACCTTTTCTTTTATTTGTTTTCAACACCTGGGTAGTTCACAAAATGAAGTGTAATGACTAGCACCTCCACACCAACCTGCAAGAGGCACAGAAACAAATCAAATTCAGTGCTGCTTACCATTTGACAGCAGTAATGAATTAAATTGCATACCCCACTTCAATTCATTACGTCCTCCGTGAAAGAGAGTTATATGTAAAATGAGCAATTTAAAAACACATTCTGCATTTTTATTAATCTAACACAGTGAATTGTTTTCTATATTGTAACTCTAATAATCCTTGTTCTCACACCGCTGCATCATGGCATAAAGCTGTGGTGCCTGTCCAATGAAAAGATGCAAAGAGGCAATATAGGGATCAAGAAAATGTCACCTTCTAAAGCTGACTTAGAAGCCACCAGCCTGTGAAAAATGTGTTTCATTTGTTTAGATGCCTTCATGTACCTGCCACATCTGTGCCATTTAGTTCCTAAATGAATCCAGTATCCTTTTAGTTTCAGTGATAGAAATTATCTTTACTATGCAGCATTCAAATTTCTCACTGTTTCTTACTGCCATCTACTGGAATTTTAGAAACTTTCAGGCAAAAAATGTGTGGATTATTTGGTTATTTCAGCACATGTTCTTCCTAGTCTGATCCTCTGCCACTGCATTTTACTGCTGTTAAAAGGTTTAACCGTTCTTTTTCATTTCTAGTTTTCTTTGCAGTGAGAGTTAAATTCTGCCCTCAGTTACCCTGTGACAGTGCCCACTGAAGCCAGACAGGGATAACTGAGGGCAGAATTTGCCCAATTATTGTTTTGTCATATAGTTGTGACTATAGTTAATGTTTTAACAAACCCCTGTACATTCAGTCCCTTTAAAGGAAAGGTTCTCCTTTAATATAAAGGCAATAAATGGGCTAATTTAATATAGGCTCCTTGTTCTTCAGAAAGGGAGAACTTTACTTTTACTGTTATCTTATATTTTTTACATACTAAAACTGAGGGGAAATTGTGTTTTGTAATGGGGTTCATGTATGTACTGAATAGGGTATGTAGTGCACCCTGCACTCTCTTCCATGAATGCTTGTCTCAGGCTTTGATTTACAGAGACCATGTGTGATGATACTAAACAGTCCAGGCAGTGGTTAGCTAGTCTTAGAGCTAGACAGCCAGGGAAATTAGAAGATCGGTTTGTATCCAGCAGTTTGGTGTTAGTTGTTAAGACATCAAACTGGGAGTCATGAGATCTGGGTCCTACTCCTGACAGTACCAGAAACTTCTTGTGTGACTCTAGGCAAATCTGTGCCTCTGTTCCCCCATCTGTAAAATGGCATTAATTATACTTCCTCCTACTTTACAAAGGTTTTGTGTGGCTAAATTTGCTAATGTTTGTACAGCAGCTTGAGATCCTTGAAGAAAAGATGCTATAGAATTCAAAAGTGGTGGTGGTGGTGTTATTTTATTATTCCTAGAAATGTAGGGCTGGAAGGGATCTTGAGAGATCATCAAGTCCAGTCGCCTGTGCTGAGGCAGGAAAGTGAGCCTAGACCATCCCTGACAGGTGTTTGTCCAACCTCTTCTTGAAAAGCTCCAGTGAGAGGGATTCCACAACCTCCCTTGGAAGCTTTTGTCAGAACTTAACTACCTTTGTAGTTAGAAATCTTTTCCTAATATATAACCTAAATCTCCCTTGTTGCAGATTAAGCCCATTACTTCTTGTTCTACCTTCACTGGACATAGAGAACAATTGATCACTGTCATCTTTATAATAGCTCTAAACATATTTGAAGACTTCTTTTCAGGTCTCTCCCTCAATCTTCTTTTCTCAAGACTAAACATGCCCTTTTTTAACCTTTCCTTATGGTAGGTTTTCTAAACCTTTTATCGTTTTTATTGCTCTCAACTGGACTGTCTCCTAGTCATCCACATCTTTCCTAAAGTGTGGCACTAGAACTGAACACGACACGGTATTCCAGCTGAGGCCTCTCCAGCGCTGAGTAGAGTGGGTCAATTGACTCTCACATCTTATGTATGACATCCTGCTAATACACCCTAGAATGATATTAGCCTTTTCACAGCTGCATTACATTGCTGACTTATATTTAATTTGTGATCCACTATGACCTCCAGATATTTTTCGAGATATCACCACATAGCCATTTATTCCCCAATTTTGTAGTTGTGCATTTGATTTTTCCTTCCTAAGTGTAGTACTTTGCACTTATCCGTAGTGAATTTCATCTTGCTGATTTCAGACTAATTCTCTCTCATTTGGCAAGGTAGTTTCTAGTCCTGTCCTCGAAAGTGCTTGTCTGCTTTATTTTTTTTTAAGTCCATTATCCTAACTTTGCTACTCTCCCTCCTTTCTTTCTTTAGAATCGTGAAATGTATCATTTTATGATCATTTTCACCCAGATTGCCTTCAAATTTGAAACCAATTCCTCCCAGTTGGTCAGAATCAAGTCTACAATGGCTGTACCCCTGGTTACTTCCTTCACTTGCTGAAATAAAAAGTTGTTCCCAATACATTCCAAGAAGTTATTGAATATTTTGGGTTTTGTCGTATTACTTTTACTACAGATGTGTGAGTAGTTAAAGTCCCCCATTACTATCAGTTCTTGTATATTGATGCATTTCAAGAACAAATAATAGAAATATTCATCCACCTCTTCTTCCTGATTTGGTGTCTATAACAGATCCCTATCATGATATCACCCCTATTTTTTCTCCTTTTATCTTTACACAATGACTTGCAACTGGTCTGCAGCTCACATCCTTCTGGATCTCAGAATAAGTGTATATATACTTGATGTATAATGCAATACCTCCACATTTTTCCTGATACCCCCCTCTATACCAGTAAACAGGTCATGAGATTTATCCCACCAAGACTCTGTGATGCCAATTAAATAATAACTTAGCTTATGTACTAATACTTCCAATTCTTGTTATTTATTTCCCATACTCCTTGCATTTGTGTATAGACATCTAAGATGTTGAGCAGATTCCCCCATTGGTTTCCCTCTTGTTGCTCCAATGACTCTTTTGTAATCTTCCATGTTTCCACCCACACCCACATCCCAACATTAGCCCTCTCTTAAGGTTGCCTTTTTTGTGCTCACGTGTGGGCTTTTTCCATCTGTCCTCTTTGAATCTAGTTTAAAGCCCTTCTCCCTAAGTTGGCAAATCAGTGTACAAAGACACTCTTTCCCTTCTTGGTCAGAGGGACCCTACCTTTTCTCAGCAGTCCTTCTTCCCAGAACATCATCCCATGGTCAAGGAAGCTGAAGTCCTCCCATTGACACCAGGATACATGTGTCCCTGCCTGGGCCCTTAGCCTCAATCAGGAGGATGGACAAGAACACAGACATAGTGAATGACAAGTGAATAGATGCAGAAATGAAGTGGAAGCATTTGTATTACCTGCATAGTCATGTCTGACTCAACAGAGGTATGCTTACTAACACACAGGCAGCTTGGAACAGACAAAGAGATGGAACTGACACCTAGGTGAGAACTGACTCAGACACTGGTGGACACTGGACTCTGGTTTGCAAGCAAGGCCAATGCCTTGGCACTTTAAAGGGATTTGGGTGCATATGTGTCTTTACTTATTTATTTTGCAGACTTATCACAACATCAGGATGAAACAGATCCAATGAAAGCCTGAAAGGGAGGATTACAAACTGGCAATCTGTCAAAAACTGAGCCAGAGCAGCATGTGTACAAATACGATCAGCTATTAATAATTTGAGTGGACAGCACAGCAGTAAACTGAATATTTATGTTTAAAAACACCACAACATAGCATTTGCTACCTGTGCTGGTTGGGAGCCTATGCAAACAGAACTATTGGACGCCATGCCTTTCTCTTCTCCATCTCTCTCATTTCCCTTCTTCTTGCCTCATCTTACTGCACAGCTGTCAACAGATGACTGATTTCTTATCTCTATGCCTGCCAAAACCAACAGCAGCATAGGTGCAGCACTTAGCTTTCTGATGGTGTTGCTTTGTGTTTTTACTTTGAGTACCATGAACACAATTTCCCACTGCACCAAATGCACACTGAGTGTGAGAGCATGATGTCAGAGTGTTTCTACTTATTTAATAATACAAAGCTCTTACACATTTTCTGCTCTGTAGGCCTCAAAGGAAGGTAACATTTCTGTTACAGATGGGAACACAGGCACAGCAAGTTGAAGTGACTCTTGCTCAAGGTGACACACAACAGGACAGAATCAGAACCGGGATTAGAATACATTCCTTCCAAATCCCTCTCTAGTGCCTTATATGTTAGAGCACACTGCCTCCCATAATGGTAATATTTATATTGAATAATATTTGTATTGCAGAAGTGCCCAGCAGCCCTGATCAGGATCAGGGCCCGATTGTGATAAGTGCTGTACGAATACAGAGAAAGACATGGTACCTGTCTCAAAGAGATCCATTTACTTCATCACACTTCCATTCATCAGCCTTAGACAATCTTACAACCTTTAAGTGGCAGATAAATGAAAACGTTTTTTACTCTTAAAAGTCTACAGAGAATACAGAATATGTTGCGTACTTTCTTCTGGCCTCAAATGGTGCAAGGCTCCAGTGTTTCATGGATTTTCCAGACTTTGATCTTGTAACAAAATATCTTGCAGAAGCTTAATCACAGACGAGAATGATTGGAGATGGAATGCTGGTCTCACTTGTAGATTCTCCCTCATAATAACTAGCACCCACAAAAAGTACTGAGTCCTAATAAAAGAACAGTGCGATGACAAAAATAGCCATTGAAATGATAGATGATGTTTGTTTGTAAAAATAAATAACTAAATAAAATAAAATCTAATGTTATTATTTATTATTATGACACTGCCTAGGGACCAACTGAGAATGGGATCCCATTGCATGAGGCACTATACAAACAGAGTAGTAGACATTCCCTGCCACAAAGAGTTTTCAATCTAAATAAAGAGTTTACAAAGTTAATGGTACAGTATTCTATCCATTGATTTCAATGAACTCTGGATTAGGCTCTAGGGCATCTGAGCTGAGACAGCCACTGTATGGTCTTCAATCTCTCTCTCCGTGCACATTTGACTACCATGTGCCATGCTTCTATCCTGAAAGGCAAAAACAGAACTAAGTAAACATTTGGGGGCCAGTTTTTTAAAGGTATTTTAGATGCCTAAAGATGCAGATAGGTGCCAAACTGGATTTTTGTAAGAGCCTAGGCATCAAAATCCCATTGAAATCAGAGAGGTCCTTTTGAATATTCCACTGGCTACCTATTTGCATCTTTAAAATACTTCTAAAATCTGTCCCTTTGTTTACAATTTCAGTACTTCCTATTTCAAGGTACAGGGAACTTCCCACATACACAATAAATGACTATTCTGGAGTAGACAAGGATCAGCTACAGGGCTGTGGTTTTCATAGGAACTGACCAGTACATGACAAACACTGAGAGTCAATACCCATCATTGTACCATGGCACTTACAACTGCGATGCAGGAAATCTTGTGCTATTGATGATTAGGATTTATTCTATACCTCAGATCCAGTTCCAGAATCTAGCTTTAATTAAGGTGAGAGTCCTAGAAAGTTAAACCAAATGCAACAGAGTCATTTTTCAGAACTATTCATGATTCAGAGATGTTTGTTCACTTAGTAAAGCCAGGGACTACAAGCACAATGCTAAGGATTTATAGCTTAGGGTACTTCTACACTGAACTCTTCTTTCAGTGGCATGTAGAGTACATAGCCGCATAGCCCTCCTGGCACAGGTATAAACAGCAGTGTAGCCAGTGAGGCATGGCTTAGGTACATACAGTACAGACACGCCTGCAGGGCGTGGGTATGTAGGAGAGTGCATACCCTACAGGCTCGCTACTTGCCCGAGCCGTGCCTCCCATCTAAAACCCTGCTGCCTTCCCCCTCTGGGAGCCTTTCCCATGTGCAGAAAAAGACCTTCCCAGGAGAGAAAGGTTCTGGCAGGGGGAAGGCAACAAGGGGAGGCTTTGCCAGCTCCCCCTTCTGGAGCCTTTCCCGGCTGCAGGGAAAGAGTCTGGCTAGGGGGAAAGGCTCGACCAGCTCCCTGCAGCTGGAGCATAGCCTCACCCTTGGGAAAGGCTCGAGCAGGGGTGAGGCATCAGGGAAAGGCTGTGGCAGCTACTGGAGCCATTCCCCAGAGCAGGGAAAGATTCCAGCAGCAGGGAACTGCTGAAGCCTTTTCCCTACTGCCACCCCTCTGCCAGAGCCTTTCACTGACACATGTAGCTTGTGACGAAGTGGGGTTTTCCTCCTTATTATGTGAGTCTTACTGTTTTGCCTGAATACTGTGTGTACCTCAGTTACCCTGCGTATTGCACCAATGCCTAGGTGGTGGGAATAAGGGTGTGTGATTTTTGCTGAGGCCCTCCGGGGCAGGTGAGGCGGCTCCAGCTGCCTGAACTTAAGTGATGGACAGTGCCCTTCATAACCTGAGAGCCAGGAGAGGGGTGCGAGCAGGTGACACTTTGCCCGGGAAGTGAGACAAAGCCCAGGAGGAGGGGCATGTTGGAGGTCAGGTCGCTGGAAGCTGGACAGTCTGCTGTTGGGAACTCAGAGAGGGGGGAGTCCAGGGCATCCGGCCTGGGGTCCCCCCAAGATGGACTTCGCTGAAAGTCACTGATTTCTGTGCTAACAAGCTCTGTTCTACGCTGTGTTCCTGTTGACTAATAAACCTTCTGTGTTACACACTGGCTGAGAGTCACGGCTAACTGTGGAGTTCGGGTGCAGGGCCCCACTGGGTTCCCCAGGGACCCACTGCAGAAAGTGTATGGTGTGAACAGGGATGCTGAATGCTGAGGTCAGATCCAAGAAGGCCACAGCTGAAGAGACTCCTTGCCCTGGACAGTGTGCCCTGAGGGGAATCACGCTACCCAGAGTCCTGTCTGGCTTCATACAGAGCAGTTCCAGAGCATCAGACCTGTGACTCTGTCACATAGCTACACACCGCAGTGTGGACACAGCCTATTTTGCACTGCGGCACATAGCTACACATACACTACACGCTGCTGCCAGTTAGGGTGACCAGATTGCAAATGTGAACAATCAGGACGGGGGTAGGGGGGAGTAATAGGTGCCTATATAAGAAAAAGCTCCAAAAGTCAGGACTGTCCCTATAAAATCAGGAGATCTGGTCACCCTACTGCCAGTGGTGTGCAGTGTAGATGTAGCCATAGAGGGTTCAAATCAGTTACATAAAATGAGGACAGCAAACCCATTTCTGTTGACTGAATTTTATTTCTACCCATCACTGTTGCTTTCCTATTAAATTAATATTGTTGGCTTCAGGAGATGTTGTAGGTTTTTTCCCCAAGTAAATACTGATTCTAATTTATTCCATTTTAAGATGAAAATCAGGCATATTGTTGGTCATTTTAACATAATCTAGCATCTTCAGTATCTAGTCCCACTCTTGATGCATAAGCATGCTTACATTAACACTAATGCAAGTTATATGTGCAACTCAAGCAGAGCATATACCCTTAAGTCTTTAAGGGCTAAATGTTCTATGCACTCTTTTGAAGTAGTGGCATTAGGCAGAATTTGTGTAACAGTTTAACGAATATAATGATGCAATCAGTGGTTTGTTTTCCATGCTGTTCTTGCAGAGCAGGTTATATTTATGGATGGATATAGCATGCAATTCACCAAGCCATTGTTTTCACACAGTGCATGACTGTATTATACATTTGTATGGGTAAAAAGTTAATCAATATTTGGAGCAGGTATTTAAATTTATGAAACCTGACAGCTACTTCCATTTTAGTGAACTATTATTGTCTACTTATTTTCTTTATTGTAGAGTTCTTTTCTCACCATGGAAACAACATCTCACTTTATTTTGAATGGTATCCTGTATTTTTTAGATAGGGAGACAGAAGAAAATTGTGTCTTGTTTGTCTGTGGCTAAAAGCCTCTCTCTCTGTCTCTCTTTCTCAGTTGCTTCATCTCTTCATTTTAAACAATCTGAAGCAAAGCTCTCTCAAGGCTCTAGGTCCTATTCTCCTCTGTAATACTCCAGGACCAAACACCTTAACAGCCTGCAGCTTTTTCTCCTACAGTGTCCCAAGCCAGGCTTCCTTATAGCCTGCTGTCAGTGCTGCTTTCTCTGCAGCATCCCAAGCCAGATTGGAGTTATTGACTGTAGGTATTGATTGGAATACAAATGTCATGGTGCTGTTACCGCTGTAAATATATTGCAAGATGCACCCACTTCGGATAAAGGTGACATTAACATTTAATGAAACCTTGAAACTGATCCTAAAATATAATACAGGATTTCTGCTTATTTTATGACCAAGTAACAAAGCTTGGTATACTCTCAAAGTACTGATTTATGAAAAATCCAGTGATCACAGCCTGTCAATAGTCTGCTTCAGTTGTTGCCCACACTAAAATTAATTTAATATCATTTCAGATATTAGTATATCTGATTGTGCTTGGGAGTGGAAATCCATGTTTAAAATGATGGCACTACTTTCAGATTGAACATATTAATATATGTGTAGCTATAAATGGAGAGGAGAGAGAGCCAGAGACCTCTCGCACACAGACTAAAAGTATGTGTAAATGAGTGCTTAAAATCGTTTACCGGGTCTTATTTGTCTTTTTTACAGCTCTTAGAATTGTAAAAAGCAGTCACTCATTCTTTACTGCTTGCAGTCTGTGGCCTTGCCAAGGAGACTAGATTGTGCAGTGACTGTGAGCATATGTCTCATAAATGTCATCAAACAACCTATGTTAAAATAACATTAAGGTTTTGACTCAAAGTGACAAAAGTGCAGAAACTCAGACCTTGTCTTCACTGCTTAAAAAAAAAAGTGCATTGTTTTTTACCTCAGGGTAACTAACATGCATGAGTTATGAGGTAAAAACACAGTGAAGAGCAGGCACTTTACTTTTACCATCTGTTTCTTTTACCAAGTAAACAGAACTATACTCCCTCCTGGGTCTCACCCTGGCAAGTTTACCTTATGATAAACTAAAGCAGGGGTCCCCAACGCGGTGCCCGCAGGCGCCATGGTGCCCACCGGGGCGTCTAAGTGCGCCCGCGTACTGGCCGGTGGACGAGAATCCGCCGAAATGCTGCCGACAAACTGCGTGATCCAGAGGCGTCGCCACCAAAGCGCCACCGATTTTTGCTGGTATTTCAGCGGTGACGCCTCTGGATGACGCAGTTTGTCGGCGGCATTTCGGTGGTGATGCCTATTGACGTTGCCGCTTGTCGGCGGAATTTTGGCGGATGTTCGTCCACCGCCATGGTCCTCCATGGCTCATCGTCTGGTGCCTGCCAGATTAAAAAGATTGGGGACCACTGAACTAAAGTGACTGGTCTTCACTGTGTTTTTAACCTCAGGATAGTTCACATATATTAGTTACCCTGAGATTAAAAAAATGCACCTTTTTAGCAATGAAAACAAGACCTCTATTTTAACTCCCAAGAATTCAGCCATCTTTAAATGAAAGTAACTCTTAATAGTCCTGACCTTATAACCCTTGCTTACACTAATACTCCCTTCTCAGGCAAGCAGTCTCCCTGGGCCTAATCCTGAAGTCTTTACTAAGGCAAATTCAGATTGAAGCTGTCAGAAATAAGGGCTGAATAAGGAGTTTAGGATTTGACCAGGATTCATTGTATTTCTCGTAAGAGTGAGGATTGCTCATCTGAGTGAGAACTGTAGCAACTGGATTAACATTTGTTGCACTATTTGGACAAGATTGTCTGAGTTAAGCATGGGATGGAAGAAACTACTTAGAATTCCTTTGTTTTGTATAGATCAGAAGTCACCAAACTGTGGGACGCGCTGAGGATCATTCAGAGGGGGGGTGGTGACTGGGGCCCAGGCCAGCCCCCACGGTGAGTGGGGAGGGAGTGCCACCCAACTCCGCTCCTGGCCTTGGCTTCTGGCCCCGGGTCCCACACCTGGTGCCCCTGCTGCTGGCCCTACACCCAGGACCCCAGCTGCCAGGGGGTCCGAGGCTCCGCTCCCACTCCTGGCCCCACCTCCAGCTGTGGCCCCAGGCTCAGCCCCCTTACTGTGTCAGCATCCCCCCCTACAGAGCCATGGTCCTGCTCCCAGCCCAGCTCTGAAGGGGGGCGAGGCGCAGACAGGGGCAAGGGGAGGAGAAAGATAAAAACTTTGGGGACCACTGGCATAGATTATGCTCTACCCTTCATGTTTAAAAGTAGTTTGTTGTTGTTCTTAATTATTAGTATTAAATATGTGCCTATAGGCCCGATTTGAGATCAGGGCCTACTATGCTAGACACTGTACAAATAAATAGTAAGTAAAAGTGCCCGCCCCAAAGAGCTTTCAGTATAAATCAATGTGATAGACAAAGAGTGAAAGAAAGGCAATATTATCTCTTGGCACCTTAGAGACTAACAAATTTATTTCAGCATGAGCTTTGTGAGCTACAGCTCACTTCTTCGGATGCATAGACTGGAACACACAGACAGGAGATATTTATACATACAGAGAACATGAAAAGGTGGAAGTATGCATACTAACAGGAAGAGATGAGATGAGATTAGATTAGACTCTAAGGTGCCACAAGTACTCCTGTTCTTTTTGCGGATACAGATTAACACGGCTGCTACTCTGAAACCTAATATTATCTCTGTTTTACAGAAGAGGTACCACCCTAAGTCACACAGAGAGCCTGTGGCAGAGTTGCAAACTAAACACAGATTTCCTGAGTGCCAGTTTTAACAAAGCCATCTGTGATGGAGGTCCTATACCACACAAAGCTGAACAAACAGGAGTCAGCAAGCTCAGTAAGCCCACTTGGAGGGTGGACGAGACCTAATTAATGTGAAACCCAGCTGGGGAGAGGGAGTGGGCTAGGTGATGTTATAAACAGAAATTTGGAGGTGGGTGATAGACATTCTTTCTGAAGTCACTCTTCTGATAGTAGGAACAGAGGGACCTGTGAGAAACAGGAAGCCTCTTACAGGATGAGGAGAAAGGAGAAAGTGCAGGGGCGGCCAACCTGTGGCTCCAGAGCCACGTGCGGCTCTTCAGAAGTTAATATGTGGCTCCTTGTATAGGCACCGATTCCGGGGTTGGAGCTACAGGCACCAACTTTCCAGTGTGCCAGGGGGTGCTCACTGCTCAACCCCTGGCTCTGCCACAGGCCCTGCCCCCACTTCACCCTGTCCCACCCCCTCCCCTGAGCCTGCTATGCCCTCGCTCCTGCCCCTCCCCACCAAAGCCTCCTGCATGCCATGGAACAGCTGATCGGGAGGTGCATGGAGGGAGGGGAAGGCACTGAGTGGTGGGGCTGCTGGTGGGAGGGAGGCACTGAGAGCGAGGTGGGGGAAGCTGATGGGGAGCTGCTGACGTATTACTGTGGCTCTTTGGCAACATCCATTGGTAAATTCTGGTTCCTTCTCTGGCTCAGGTTGGCCACCCTGGCTTAGTAGGAAGAAGTCCAGGGAGGAGGCAGAAAATAATCTGGTGGAGTGAACCTTGACTGCCTGTCCTAAGGTCACTGGTCTTGAACCCAGTGTAGAGGGTGGGCCTGACTTCCCCTATCAACCAGCAGGAAGGTAGCATGAAGTGTCCCTGACATAAGAGGGATAAGGACAATTCAGAGCCTGGAGAGCGAGATGTAAGGACTACCAGGCCCAGACTCAGGGGCTGGAGACCTGACCTGATACCAGGTTTTGGAATTATGTATTGGACTCTTGTTTGTTGACCCAGAGGTGTGGAAGTAAAATGTGACCTGCCTGAAAGACTGAGTCAAGAAATGAGGCAAAATGAATGTTGGTACCTGAGTGGCTGGCAGCAGGAGGTGCTACACAGGAGAGTACTGCCACACCCAGCCATGAGAGGGCAGACTAGAGGTGAGTCCACTCCTACCTCCCTTCCTTTTTCTTTTGTTTTTGCTTTCTAAATTGTTTTACTCAATTATTGTAAAACTTGGTGAGTTTTGTGCTCAGGAAAGTGAAACTCTCACACCAGTGGTGTGAACCAGGCATAGGGCAGACAAGCTTTGCTAAACCTTCCCATAGAGCTCTGTAAATGCATCTCAGTCCCACCCTATAACTCTCCCATGATGCTAGTTCTAGGCATCTCTTCAGAGGAGGCTTTAGCCAGGCTGACTTATGAAGTTGGATATGTGATATGGAAAAACGGGTGAGACTCTTCAAACTCATGTTTATTTCTAACCTAAACAAGATTTCAAACTAACTTTCAGGTTGTGAAAGAATATCAGTATGCAGTGGTTGGTTGGGTTTTTTGTTTTTGGCTATTTTGATTCTGGCTAATTTGTTTGTCTTTCGTACTATGAAACTATAAAGTAAAAAAATTATATTGGTACTGAAACGGCATTACTATTGTGTTTTATATCATTTCTTTTGGGAGATGTAGGTTTTTAAACTATCAAATAAACCTGGTATATAGGTTAAATGCTTCTCTGGTTGTGTGTAAATAAGTAAAAATATATATTGTAATAGCTCGGAAGTATATGGCATGAACAGAATGTATGTTGGAACTTGAGTGCAGAATAGATAAGAAGCGAGCGGGGGAGGAGATATTGCTGTGGGAGAAATCTGATAAGAGGGAGGGGGAAAGGAAGAGGTAAAGATCCAGAAGATGAGTACAAGGCATTAAATATTAAGTATCTTATTGCAAAGGCAATGGAACAATCAGTTATAGTAAGTGTTGGAAACTCTTGCAGTATTTGGTATTTTTCTAATAGCCCCAGCTCCTCAAACCTGATGGATATGTGAGAATCTTGGCATTCAATTTTCTTCTTTAAATTTCTTGTCCTCCTAGTTATTGACAAATACTGGAAAACATGAAACTCTAAAGGCTCAAACCCAAAGGAAACAGTCCAGTATTTAGGAAAAATAAGTAATTAAGTATCATTTGGGATGTGACAAAGCCAATGATCTAAATAGTATAGAATGATTTTTAATCCTATTATATATCTTTTCAGTGATTTAAACTTTGGTGAGTTCTGGGAGAATAATGTTTCAGATTAAAAAGACAAAAGAATGACTTCACTGTTTGGGGAGATGAACCCTCTAACTGACTCTAGGAGAGGATTATAATCCACACTGTCACATTAGGAACATATTCCAGTGCCATCTAGATAACTTCCGAAGTGGGGAGATTGATTAGATAACCCAATAGGTTTTTTCCATATCTAAGTAAAGAGCACTCTGAGCAAACAAAGTTAGACCTAAATGTATTTGAATTCTGTTTTGAGTTTTTAACAACCTTTTTTCAAAATCCTTTTGGTATTTCAGGTTACTATTATAAAATATTCATATTTAATAAAGTAAATATGCACAGATTCGTGCTTCTTCAAATCACTCCTTAAAATTCTCCTCTGCTGCAATGCCTACAAAAAACTTGCAATGGTTAGGCAGCTGTAGTGCTGTAACAGCATCTTATTTTGATGACCAGTATTGTCTCATTGTTTTGTGTTCCCATGTCTGTCTGTCTGTTTTACACCTAGATTATAAAATCTTTGGGGACAGGGACCATTTTTATGTGTGTATTGTACAGAGACTAACACAGGGGTGGGCAAACTACGGCCTGCGGGCCAGATCCAGACTGCAAGCCATTTTAAGCCGGCCCAAGTTCCCGCTGGGGAGCGGGGTCTGGAGCTTGCCCTGCTCTGGCGCTCCAGCTGGGGGACTGGGTCGGGGGCCACACCACATGGCTCCCAGAACCCACAGCATGGCCCAGCTCTGGGACGCCGGGTCAGGGTCCGCACCACACAGCTCCCGGAACAATCGCATGGCCCTGCTCCAGTGCTCTAGCAGGGTTGTGAGCCACTCCATGCGTAGGAGCAGGGGCGGCTCTAGGAATCCCGCCGCCCCAAGCAAGGCGGCGCGCCTCAGGGCGCGCTCTGGCGGTCGCCGGTCCCGCGGCTCCGGGGGACCTCTTGCAGACATACCTGCGGTGGAACCGCGGGACCAGCGAACCCTCCGCAGTCATGCCTGCGGGAGGTCCACTGGTCCCGCGGCTCCGGTGGACCTCCCGCAGGCATGACTGCGGAAGGTCCGCCGGAGCCGGCTGCCGCCCTGCCGGCAAAATGCCGCCCCAAGCGCACGCTTGGCATGCTGGGGTCTGGAGCCAGCCCTGCGTAGGAGCCAGAGAAGGGACATGCCACTGCTTCCGGGAGCCACTTGAGGTAAGCACTGCTCAGCGCCTGCACCCCTGATCCCCCTCTCCAAACCCCTAGATCCCAGCACAGAGCACCCTCCTGCACCCCAAACCTCTCATCCCCAGCCCCACCCAAGAGCCCACACCCCCCAACCAGAGCCCTCACCCCCTTCCGCACCCCAACCCCAATTTTATGAGCATTCATGGCCTGCCATATAATTTCTATTCCCCGATTGGCCAAAAGGTTTGCCCACCCCTGGACTAGTATATATCTGGCTGCCAGGGGTGGCTTTAGGCATTTTGCCGCCCCAAGCACGGCAGGCAGGCTGCCTTCCGTGGCACGCCTGCGGGAGGTCCTCCAAAGCCACGGGACCAGCGGAGCCTCCACAGGCAAGCCGCCGAAGGCAGCCTGCCTGCCGCCTTCGCAGCGCCGGCAGAGCACCCGCTGTGGCTTGCCGCCTCAAGCACGCGCTTGGCGTGCTGGGGCCTGGAGCCGCCCCTGGTGGCTGCATATGGAATTACTCCTATTACAATTAAAACAAATGCATAGAAACCAGAGCTTTGAATATAATTGGCATGACCTGTGTATGGTTCTGTCCATCTTGAGAAGAGAAAAACGTATTATGTTTTATGAATGCACCTACGGTGCCCCGTGACAGATTTATGTTACCAATCTGCCCGGGGCATCAGGTGACCAGGCTGAGGCCGCAGGATCTTTAGGGGAGGAGATGGAGGAGCACACCAAGTTTTAAAGATTTATTAATAAAACAATAAAATAACAGCAGAGAGTGCTGGGGGTTCTCCATGTCACTCAGAGGAAGGAAGAAAGCATTAGTGCCCCAAGCCCTAACCCACTTTCATATTCACACCCACACTACCCAAGGCTGGCCAAGCCTGGGTATAACATAAGAAGAGGGGGAGGGGTGGACAGGAGTTCTTGTCCTGTGCACGGGTCGTCCAGGGTCCACTGCTGATCTTCGACTTGCTTCAGCTCTCAGGAGGGTATTTAAGCTCTGGGTTCTTCTGGGGGCGTTTCATCCAGAGACCTCGGTCCCCCATGCTCTTCGTATCAGTTCATACCAGCTTTCTGTGGCTTCCTCAGCTTTCCCAAAACACGCCGGCTTCAGGGACACGAAAATGGTTGTTTTCCCCCCACTTCACTGCCTCACTTGTTTTTGCAGCCCCTGCAGTCCTGTTTAGCTGAATCCTCCTTTCTCACAGCTGGGCGGGGTGGAATAGGCCCCCGTCTTTCTTGGCCGGCTGCCGAGAGTCAGAAGTGTGCTGCGGCCTTGGGCTGGAGTCAGCAACTTATCTTTGGACTGAGCTAGCTGAAGTGTCAAGTTAACCTGTTCTCTGCTTCCTTCCTCCCCCTTTGGCCTCTCGCAACCTGCAAAGGAATCTTTCACTCCACACTTGCACCTTTGACCCTTCCCAACACGCTTTGCAATGCCTGCACCAGCGTTAGCAACATACAAGGCTGATCTGCCTCCCCGTGGGACCCTCTGAGGGAGGGGGCCATTGAGTTGTGACACTCCGGCCATAAATGATCTCAGGAAGAAATGTATGCCATTCAAGAATACATAAAAGACACTAAAACTGGTAAAACAGGTTCATTTTCCCCCTCTTCCACAGCTAGAAGCACACTCTGCAAACTACTTTTCAAACAGACTCAGTAATTAATTGCTTTCCCCCTTGTAACAGGGTGGCTTGTCCATGAGCTGGAGAGCCTGGGGCTAAACCAGTCCTATTACAAGATGAGCCACACCTTGTGGGTTGAGCCAGAGTAAAAGGCCATAGGGATAGGGCTCCTGCATTAAGACAGCTGCAGGGGGAGAGAGGGTCTCCTGCAGTGGTCCAAGAGGAAGGGACAGTTCCTCAGGGAGGAGGCACTGTACACAGCTTAAGCCAGGGTGGAAGAATGTTCTTTTGTGTTTGCTTTGAGAACTTTGTTAATTTAATAATATTATTATAATAAAATAATAAATACCTTAAGGAGGGCTGTCACTGAAAGATACTGGAGAGTTTGTTGAAGGAACCCTGGTGAAAGGTAAAACAGGGGCAGGGCATGCAGAAGCACCTCTGGCCATGAGGGCTCATGTGGCAATGGGCCCTTTTACACCCCCTGCCCCTCCACCTGGGGAAACTGAGAAAAATATGGTCTAATGTTGTTACTAAACTCTCCGATTCTTAAAACTCAAAGGACTGCTTGTGAGAAAAATGATACCAGAGAATGTTATGTATTATTTAAGATGCATACAATTCCCACAGAAATATTAGATGAATATGAACAACAACTTAGAAATGCATAATTTATCACAATACACAATACAAGAAAAAGGTAGAAAAGCCCATCTCTGCACAAAGCACTTTCTGAATGTAAGGCACTTTTGAGAATCTTGGTCTTTGACTTATTCTCTTGTCCATGTTTACAGTGATGGATGGACTGAGCTATTTTTATTGACAGTGAATAATATCACATACTATCTTATTTGAGTGAGTGCCATCCAGAGCCATTGGGCCAAATCTGAAATCCTCACTCAAAGTAGTTGAAAGCAATGCGTGTCTGCCTGTGCAAGGACTTCATCTATTTACAGATTCTGCTCTTGTGACACTCTGTTCTTACTGGCAGTGACAGGTTTTCCAAGGTGTGTCATTAATCGGGTGATGAGGATAAAGAAACACAGGAAGTGTCTATTTGTGTGTTTGAACATACGAAGGGCCATACTGGGTCAGGCCAATGGTCCATCTAACACAGCATCCACTTACTTCTGAGAGTGGCAGCTGCCAGATGCTTCAGAGGGAATGAACCGAAGAAGGCACTTAGAGTGATCCAGGCCCAGCTTCTGGCAGTGAGAGGCTTAGGGACACCCAGAGCATGGGGTTGTGCACATGTGTATAATATCCCTAACGTATTTACTGTTAGAATGTGTGATGCACTCTGGTACCAGGGTGACAAGTGCAATATAATTGAGTAGCTCAAAGAATTTCATCCTACCTAATTCAACGTTTGGGCTGCACATCTTATATGAAAAAATCTACTTGATATGTGCATTCTTATTGTAGTCTGCTGTTCTGCCTTGGCCATAACACTGACTGATGCTAGACAACCGTCCAATCTACCACTTGTCTACTCTGCTCTGCTCAGCACCTCATAATCCTGTTGAGAATGTAGTCAGTGAAGGACTGGGGACAACTCAGCAGCAGGGACACAAGACCAGGAGGAGCCCTCTCACCCCTAAAATAGGCCTACTGCACAGTGCTCCCCTCCCCACTCTTGTATAGTGCAGCTCCTGCCACCGGCCCCCTGAGTGCAGCACTACGTCCTTGCCACTTTCCCCAGCCCTCTGGAGAGGATACTTGACACATCATTTGTGTTGACTGAGCAGATGGCTTTTCTGAGAGCAAAGCAAGGGGCCTTTGGACTGAGGAAGCATGGGAGGCTGGAGGGATGCAGCTGTGGTTAACAACAGGGATGAGTTACAGCAGCATTCACTGAGCAGAAACTGACTTGAGAATCATAGTGGCTTTCATCTTGTCATGACACTTGCTTTGGGGGGCATAGCTTCCGCTCTTTCACTTGGTTCACATGCGCCTAGGTTCGGGCCAGATTCTTTTCATCACCTCCTATGCAGCCTCCACACACTCATTCAAAAACTGAACCTGAACATCAACAGATTCAACTATTGGCCACCCAGGGGTAGAGAACGTATTTCAGAAGAAAGAGACCATTGCAGATAATGCCCTGCCAATCAGTCCCTCTCCTCTGTACGCCGGGGGTCCAGCTCAAGCACATCTGTTGATCTCAGCGGTGATAGTATGCCACAGGGAAAGTCTCCTGGTTAGGAAGGCTCTAAGCCATTTAGACTTTAGGGGCCATGGTTTAATAATGGGGTGGCTTTCACTATTATTGGTGATGTGATACTTTATTTTAAAGGTAACTTTAAAAAGTAGCGTGGATTAAAAAGTGATCAGAACTAAACTGTGTTTTAAATAATCAGATTCTATTAGCTAATAACAAACCTTGCTTCTGTTGTGGGGTAGAGGGAGGAGGGAAACAATGTTAAAAATGAAGTCTGATGGAATTCCCCCATTTTTGGATACTGTTAGCCCTGCTGAAAATGTCTCTTATCCCTGGCTCATAAGGATGCTTCTGAATAGCCAATATTATGCCTTTGGAATGCATGAGAATACATCAAACAGACTGAATTTTCCCAGAAAAGGAACCCCCTCCCTGCATCCTCCTGCACCGATTGGAGGAAAGCCCTCTATTTCTGTAACCCCTAAGTAGGATTTTTATTACCTGCCTATGGTTACACCTTTTTAACAAAGGACACCTCTAAGCTAGTTCAAATTTCTTGTTGGAATAGAGCTAAGTTCTAATGAGTTCCCTGGCCAGTGCAAATAGGGCTTTATATTACCATGAAGTGTGTTTTCTTGATTTGTTTTGTGTCCAAACCCATCTCATCTGAACACTATGTCGTTAGATCCTGGCTGTGAAAGAGTCTAGCATTTACCATCATGTAAGTTTGCCATGACACCCAAAAAAATAAAAATAAAAAAAATTACCATTCCTCTAAAGGTTCAATGACAAGAAATTTTTCTGGAATATAATGAAGAGCCTGGCAGCAGGTCTAATAATATAGTGGTAGGCTTTAAAATGCTGCAGTTATCAGTCAGTCACACAACAGAGCAAGTCATGCATAATAAACAGCTGCTTTATTAGCTTGATGGAGTATGCAGCAAATATGAAATGATAGAATGCTGCTACAAAGCAAAAGCCAAGGAGTTGATGCAAAATATGCTGTTATGGACCAGATAATGTGTGTCATTTACAATAATGCTGGAGATCCATTCTGACCAGTGCATGTTAGTTATCTGTAAAGCCCTGAAAAATGACAGTGAAGAAACTATCTGGGCTCTACACAAGAGAGGATCTAAATCAAACTGGACTTTTTTTTAGTAGTTCATATATTTTTTCCTGGGAGCTGCAAGGCATAATAATAAACACGTAACATGAATAAAGATGAGCTTTTCAGTGGCAATTTTTCATGATAAATTAGTAAGGGTAATTGGTGATTTGTTACCATGCTGCTCTCTTTCCTTGTCCTTTTCTAAAACAGACTGAAGTACTTCTTCTGTCTTTACCAGCCAAGCAACAGTCATTTATATTGTCCATAGAAGATGTAAAGCAGTTTTCAGGAAAATGAAAGGAATGCAGCCTATTTAAGCATATAATACAGACCGAGGAGAAGTAAGGGCTCTTCCTCTTCTGACAAGCAGGATATCTGCAATTTTGCCATGGTTTGGTTTCTTTTAGTGAATCTGAGAGCTTATCACACATGTTATTTATCAGTGAGATTTCCCTGACCCAGTTTAGGAAGACAGCAAGCCAGTACCTGGTATCAAAAAGCTTGAGAAAAATTGTTATATGTGCCTCTGCAGGCAGCCAAAGAAGTGATGGTGTCTTCCTTTGTACGCACATTCCAATTTAATGCTCTCATAAAAACTACAAAGGGGAACCCGAATGACTTTTGTCCTAGTGCTCTCAATATGATCAAGGCCAGCCTTTATGGGAACATGGAAATACAAGCATTCCCATATGAGCGCAAACCACCTAATCCAGTAGTCTCTCTGATAGTGACCAATGCTAGTTGATTCGAAAGATACAAGACCCTCTGAGATGGGCAATATTGGAATAATCAGTCCATAGGAGAACTCTACTCATTGATTTCTGCACTAAAGCATATGTTGTTAGTTCTCTTTTAATCCTATTTAATCTATCTGTGGATGTTCATATTATCCATATAAATGCTCTGAATCTTCAGTAAACTTAGTCATTGACTTGAAAGTTCCTTTAAAAGCTTGAGGATCATGGCCATTTTGTGTGGATATTAGAGTGCAAGGACATTCATAGAATCAAATATTTCAGGCAATATAGAAATTAGAATATTGAAACAGATCCAGGATCTTGTCTCCAACCATGGCTAATAGCCACTGCTTCAGAGAAAGGGGCATGAAATGCTGCAGTGGACATTATGGAGTAATCACCTACATGGAAAGTTTTCTTCCTGGACTCCTATATTTCATTTTAGCATGCCAGTATTTATGGTGATATCTTGGGGGGGAGGGTGCAAATATATATAAATACACATGTGTATGTATGTATGTAAAGGTTTTTTTAAAAAGCACTTTTTTGTAAAACTAGAGATTGGTCTGTGTTCTCCTGCCCCAACCACTATGCTGTGAAACTTGGCGAATCCACCCCAGAGGTCGCTGCATATCATAGTACTCTGACTATGGTGATAATTGCAATATAAATGCAAAGATAAGAGCATTTATACAGTTGGATTCTCTTCTCACATGCCTGCACAGGTGTAAAGCAGAGAACTCTGAAGTCAATGAAGTTATTCTGGTGTACATGACAGGATCAAATCCATATAGCTATTTTCCTGCAAGATCTGTGCAAGTGGACCTTCACCATGTGTGGAGCCCACTGAAGTTAGTGGGGTTCCACATGGCAGCAGTCTGCTTATGTGGATTAGTTCCCAAGAAACAGGCAAGAGTTTGAAGTATTTGGGGATCCTTTAGGCTCCAGTGCTTTATCTGTTATGAAATATTCTTATATGCAGTGTTGTAACTGTGTAGGTCCCAGAATACTAGAGAGACAAGGTGGGTGAGGTAATATCTCTTATTGGACCAACTTCTATTGTTGAGAAAGACACATTTTTGAGCTTACACAGACCTCTTCAGATCCTGTGAGGTCAAAAGCTTGTCTCGCCAACAGAAGGTATTACCTCACCCACTTGTCTCTTGAAATATTATTGATATTACTATTGAACAGGAATGTATTTAGGGCTTTTCAGTGGAGCAGGGCAGAGGTGTTCTGGAAAAAATTGGGATATTGGAAATACTTGGAAATTCATGAATGCCACCCCTTCATAAAAATGTGCTATGGATTAGAATGGTCAAAAGTGCCTACATAAATCAGGAGCACATTTCCCATTAAAAAAAATCAATGTGATTTGTGCCCCTAACTTAGTTGGGGATGGGGTGCTTTTAAAAATCCTATTCCTAAAGTCTACAGGAAGAGTTCAAAATGCCACAATAAGATGACTAAGCTGTAGGGGTATGGGATATTACATATAGTGTATTTTCTATTTAAGCTTAGCTATTCCTTTAACTATAAAAATGCCCATGAAAGAGGTATGCTAAGGGTAGGTCTATACTTACCCGCCGGGTCAACGCGTAGAGTTCGACTTCTTGGAGTTCGAACTATCGTGTCTAATCTAGACACGATAGTTCGAACTCCGAACGCGCTCCCGTCGACTCCGGAACTCCACCACCGCGAACGGCGGTGGCGGAGTCGACGGGGGAGCCGCGGACTTCGATCCCGCGGCGTCTGGGCAGGTAGGCAGTTCGAACTAAGGTAATTCGACTTCAGCTACGCTATTCGCGTAGCTGAAGTCGCGTACCTTAGTTCGACCCCCCCGCAGTGTAGACCAGGCCTAAGTCCATACATGCAAGGACTAGGTCGTGGCTTTTGGGGGAAGATCTTAGCAGGTGCCTAACTCCCCTGCCATTTGTGACTTTGAAAACTGAATAACAGTAGAACATAACACCTGAAGGAAACATTTAGTCTCTCACAATGTTGTAACACTGAACATTGTTTTCGAGGAAGGTAATAAAACCTACGCTGACAATGCATGAGAAGACACTTAAATAGATCATTCATTCACATTTCTCTGATCTCACATTTCTTTCAGATATAGCTGTTTAATTACAAATTTTCATCTTTTTCTTTCCAATGGAGTTTTTTAAAAAGTGAAAAATAGATCATGCCAGTAGCGTCTTCTGCTATAATACATGCACTGCCAGTGCTCTGCTCCCATCAGCACGCTGCTCACTTGAAACCCAAACACCTAAATTTTCTACCCCTGAGCCCTATTAGTCATGTTTGAGCAGCTCTTAAGTAGTTAAAAATAGAAATAACAACAAACTTTTTTCCTTTCAAATGTGTAACACAAATACATTAGTTTAAAGTTTGGGCTGGAGGAGAGCACACATGAAGTTATTGAAGGGAAAACTTTGCATTTAGGAATGATCAGGGACTAACCACTTGCAGTACTGCCTACTGTTGGAGTGGTTTCCATAGCATAGACCCAGCTCCTGTAGAAGTCTGCCTGTCTCCAGCATAGCAAGCCTCCCCCTACTAGTGGGCAGATTAATTGTTTCTACCTTCCTAACCCAGACAGATTTATTGCCGACGAAGCACGGTACTAGTATCCCACAGACTCTATTGGACCAGTAATACATGTATGCCCATAACAATGGACCAGCTCGGTGAATGGCTAGACAAAGATACTTCCTCTGAGATACATCTTTATACCCTGATACAAACAAGTTAGCACTGTCCCTCTGATATAGTTAGTTACTGCCCCATGACGTGGCTAGTTATCCATTACCTTATACATGTTGGTTCAATCAAAACGTCCATGTTATGTACTCTCATCCTGACCTTATCTTTTAAGGGGGACCAGAGTGTTCCTGTTGTCCTTCAGGAATGTTTTTATACCATCCTTGATATTGGAATGTTCTGGTACCACTTAATATCGGGATGTGTTTGCGCGAGTACTCTGTGACTAGTACTTCTTAGGAATGTGTATTTCTGCAATATCAGCCCTGTTCTTGCCAAATTCTATTAGCAGGTCCTGCCTCATACCAGGCATCTAATGCAAGGGCTTAGGGGTCAGGCTCTCTTCCTCCTACAACCCAGAGATCCCATTTCCGCTATCTTTCACGGCAACAATCTCCCAGATAACTAGGGCCAGTCCTTTTAAATATCAGGGTAGATCTCAAATATTCAAATCATTGTAATTATCTGTCATGAAGATACTGTTTTTAAGCTGAAAGGTGTTGATGTTAAGTCCATTTTCCCCTTTGTTATTCACAGAGTCTGATTTCAAGTTTTGATGTAGAATCATAGAAATGTAGGACTGGAAGGGACCTTGACAGGTCAAGGCCAGTCCCCTCTGCTGAGGCAGAACCAAGTACAGTAAATCAAGACCAACCCTCATAGGTGTCTGTCCAACCTGTTCTTAAAAACCTCCCAAAACTGGAATTCCACAGCCTCCTTTGGAAGCCTATTCCGAAACTTAACTACCCTTTATAATCAGGTTTTTTCCTAATATCTAATTTAAGGGTTTATCTATACTTCAGAAGTATAGCTGTGCCACAGTAGCACTTCAGCGTAGACAATACCTATACTAAGAGGAGGGGTTCTCCCATCAGTATAGGTAATCCATCACCCTGAGAGATGGTAGCTAGGTCAACAGAAGCTTCCATCAGCTAGCACTGTCTACACCAGGGGTTAGGTCAGTTTACCTATGTTACTTAGCAGTGTGGATTTTTCACATCTGTGAGCAATGTAGCTGGGTCAACATGGCTCATTAGTGTATACCTAGACTAAAGCTCCCTTGCTGTAGCTACTACTTGTCCTACCTACAGTGGACATGAAGAACAATTGATCATCATCCTCTTTATTACAGCTCTTAACATATTTGAAGACTGTTTTATCAGGAACTTTCTTCTTACCCTTCTTGTAGTATTGTTATGGACTATTTATCGTACCCTTCCCTTCTATACACCATCCGCTCCTTAGTCAGCAGCTTCCAAATACTTCCAGATTAGCAGTACAAATATAGTGAGCAATTTCTAAACCTTGGTTCATAACAGAAGTGAGGTTAACCTGTAATTAGGAAATGCATCACCACTAAATACAGAATCATAGAACATTATCCACAGCATCTGATGAAACTTTTTTCTTCTCTAGGCAGACAAAATTAACTGAAATAATAGATCTGATGCACTGGTTCTCTGTGCTTTATTGATTTATTTGGAGGAAAGGTACCACTTTTAACTGAGGAACACTATACAGGAACTACAATTTGCAATCCCTAAGTGCATCTCTATATATATATCCAACATTATCCTATGATGTTACTTCAAGGAATCAAACTAAAAGCTGCAATAAATAGTTTTGAGTCACAACTACTTTGATGCCAAGAATAATACACTTGACTACTGACAAATTGAAATTCTGATATTTCCCCCTGCAGATAAAGAACTGAAATTATCTCTTGTAGTGTCTTAGCTGAGGATGTTTATGTAATATATTGAGTTACATAAACATATTAAGGGATGAGACAATGTATTAGTCTTAAAGTAGCTGTTCAATAGTTCTCTATTCTTAATCAAGTGAAATCTTAATTTAATAAGGGATTACATATATTCATGCAGGCCATTTTCTTTTTAATTTGATAATATTGTGGCAACATGTTGTTGTGTTTTTAAAACATACAGTTGCAAAGGCTAATGGTAAAGTAAATATGAGGGTTTGTAGAGGCACTTTAATTACTTCCAAGCAGTGTGTCATTCAGCATGATAACCCAGTGCCTTAAGTGCTCCTTTGACACTTTCATTTGTTGGGTGATGGAGTGTTATCAGCACACAGATTTAATATTGCCATGCAGTCAAACTTTGGAGTACAAATAATGTCAATACAATTTGTAAATGTGGAGTTCAAAGGGATTTAACAGTATGAGTTGGCTATGAGCAGTGATGCTACTGAATTAGGAGCCAAGTTTCCAAGCTTTTTTTTTAATCCCCAAAGTTATCTTGGTACTGATTTCAGCTATTTTGTATTCTTTTTTTTTGTGAACTTGTCACTTGCTGTCAAGGCTGAATCCCCACTCTGTCACTCTGAGTGCAGAAGGTGGGGGCCCGCAAGCATTCTAAAAATTAATACCTGCCACTCCAGACTTGTATTACACTCCCAAGGTTACAGCTTTTCTCTGACCTTGACTTGGTACACGTTGCCCCCACCCAAATGCAAAACCCCTTTGAACCCAGGAAGAAGTACATGGGAATTCCTCCCTGTGGGGTACCCTCAAGCCCTTTCACCCCCTCCCCAGGGAAGAGCTGAGAAAGAAAACAAAGGAAATTAGCTGTGGCTACCAGCTAATCAAACAACATGCACAAACCTCTCAGGACACCAAAAATCCAATCTTGTTCTTTAAAAAGGTAAATTTTATTAAAAACAAAAAAGGAAAAAAATACATCTGAAACTCAGGCTTTTTGCTAGATCTTAAAAGAAACAATTACAAAAAATAAGCACCCAAAATAGCTTTCTTGGGGGTTCAGCTTAAATGTTACAAGCAGACAAAAACATCTGGGGTTAGCACAGAGGAGAGCCACAAGCCAAAATAAAGAATAAACCTGATCGTGTCTAGCTAAACATTCCTAATTTACTTACATATTTGGACGGGTTCAAATAAGTAATTCTAGGTATGATCTGATGAATTTTCATACCTGGTTTAAGCCTTACACAGCATTCTTGCTCTGTGTCTCCTTCTGAGAACAATAGACAAAGGGAAAGTTTATTTCCCATTTTAAAAAGGTTGAGCCTTCCTATTGGCTCTTTTGGTCAGGTGCCCACTCCTTTTCTTTTACCTGTGGGCTTGTTAACCCTTTACAGGTAAAGCAAGCAGAGAACAGCTACCAAGAGGGATTTCACAGCTACCCCGCCCCTTTATTATCACACTTGCTATCAAATCCTTGTGGAAAAACAATGTACAAAGATTAAGACTGAGCCTGAGCCTGCTCCTGCTCCATTGTAATCATTGGTAGCTTTGACTGTATCTCGCCACTAGTAAAAATGCACCATGGTTTCATAGGCAGGTGTTTAATTTCTTATCAGTAGAAGAAGTGAAGGCTACTATTGAATGAGGTGTGTCCAGACAGATATCTCTACTGGTTTTCTTCTTTGCCTTCAGGTTTTAAATGAGTGCTTGAAATAGCCCCAGTTTAACAACTTCCTAAGCCTTCATCCCCTCTCTGAGGCTTCCTTAGCTTTCTTCAGCTTCCCCTCAGCTCTCATTATTGTTCCCTGGACTTTGTATCTGTATGCTTTCCTCACTCCACTGCCCTTCTCTCAATCTCCAACTACAGACACTGGCTTCTGTAAACCCAGTTCAGCTAGCCTTAATACTTTGCTCTTATATATTGCGTTTCATCCCTAGCCCTCAAAGTACTTTACAAAGGAAGTCAGTGTCATAGGTTGGTGTCACTAACCCCATTTTACAATTTAGGAAACTGAGGCACAAAGTGGTGATGTGATTTGCCCACAATCAACCATCAAGCCAGTGACTGAGCAGGAAATAGAGCACATCTCCTGAGTCCCAGTCCAGTGCTCCATCCATTAGGCCATACTAACTCCCTTATTCCCATTAAGTAATGCTCAAGACGCCCCAGTTTAATCAATGGGACTCTTCAAGGAGTAGTGTACTGCTCAAGAGGATTATAAATAACATCTGGAACTGTCAATGAAGCCAGAAGTAAACAAATATACCTGACCTTGACTATTTAATGCCAGGTTCTGATACTTACTCTGATATAATAGCACCTCACTAAACATGTACTTCCATTGGCCTCAGTGGATCTGCTTGTGCAGCAAGGTCTGACTGAATGCAAGTAAAGGCACTGCCCTTAGGGATTGTTGTTGGGTAAATAGTAGTAGTTTTGCAGGCAGTAATAGGTTGTTGGGTTTTTTGTTGCTGTTGTTGCTTTCATTAACTTATATCTCTTTATTCCACCTTGGCAACTCCCCAGTTCTGAGGTTTTTATTTTAAAAAAAAATTGGGTGCAAGACTTTGACCTTTTCCCCTTTACAAACTGTGAGCAACTAGAGCTAGATGTAATCCAGACAGGCACTGTACAAACTGCTTCATAGAGCTCTACCAATGTACTTTTATCTTGACCCACTAACCCTGTACTGATCTAATCCAATGTCTGTCTTGAATGGAATCTGACATCTGAGAGGAGCTTCTGAGATACCTAGAGACCACCAAATAGGATAGGCCACCAGATGTGCTTTCCTTTGTGCCCAGATTCATGGTATGATTGTTTATTTGTATTGAGATAGCACGTAGGAGCCCTCCTGGATCAGGACCATGTGGTAGGCACTGAACAAACAACGAGGGGGGAAAAAAGACAGGCCATGCTCCAAATAGCTTAAAATCAAAGATCTGAACTGATTTTTCTAGATGCCAAAGTCTAGTGGCTCCAACCCATAACCCTAGATAACTTCCATAGCGTAGCACTTGCATGGGACAGACAGACAGATATGTGTTGAATAGTTGGGGAAAATCAGGAAAACCTGATGATTTAGTACAATGCTGCCACAGGAAAAATCTTTGTAAGAGTGAAAGAGTAATATCTCAATGGATGCTCAAGGCTATTTTGTCTTCAGACATTCAAGGCCTGATTCTTATCTTACTTTGCACCATTCTAAACTGGGGTTAAAACAACTGAGTTATGAGATTATTACTGAGATTTTATTTCATTCACCCTATGAGGCAGCGTATTCTGGCAAGAGTTTTTCAGCATTTCATATCTTGGTGCTACTCCCAGCCTGAGGAAAAACATTTTTTATTCATCATTGAACATGTAAACTTTTATTGATACTGTAGAGTTAGAGGGGGAAAATGAGTGGCTGAGATTTTACATCTATGCCAGTGCTGAATAAAGGATATAAGAAAGGATGGAGGGTGAATGGAAATGAGATTTTTGACTAGATTTGATCATTCTACTTAAAAATGATATTCTGTGGTTTTACTTTTTTAGAGCTTTAGTCCAAAATTTTCAGATGTGGTACCCTAAAATTAGGCACCTAAGTGCTCCCACGGAAGCCAGTCACAGCAGATTATGCTCAGGACCTCAGAAATTCAGGACATTTATTTAGATGCTTCAGTACAGATACTGAAACCTAACTTAGACCTTATATTTAAAAAATATTGTCATGCTCTTTTGAAATCAATGTACTCTTTTATAGTGCTTGTTAATAGATAGGTCCATGGGTGCAAAGGATTTTAGCCAACCGGCTAAGGACTTCTCAGCATATGGGTATCCACAGGTGGCACAGTGCCATCCACCACTGACCACTGAATTTCTGAGGTCCTGAGCATCATCTGCTGTGACTGGCTTCCGTGGGAGCACTTAGGTGCCATCCACCACTGACCACTGGTTTTTCTGGGCGCAGCCAGTGCTAGGCATAAGCAAACTAAGCAATTGCTTAGGGCCCCAAGCAGCTCAAAGGGCCCCTCTATTCGCGTATTATTTTCATAATAAAATGCCTGTTTTAGTATTCTATTCATTTTAAAAACTGTTTTCAAAGAGATCTAAAACAAGCACTCCAGGCTCAGCTTAGTTTATTAGTATGTGTTGGGGAACAGGGGCAAAAATATTCCTGCTTACCCCCCAGTGGGCTAGCCCTGCCACATGGCAGAACAACACAGTATAACACTACCTGCAGTGACTCAAGAGTGAGAGTACCAACCACAGGTCAGACTGTTAGGAAGCAGGGCACAAATCCCAAACTGGCTGTGAATTTTATATCTAGATTTCACCAACCAATCAAATGTAAACACCTCAGACACTATGACCCATGATTAGGAAGTCATAGACAGTCCCCTGGGGTACTCAGATCTATTTCTCCATCCAGGTTATCATACCTTTGTGATAGATAATCCCTTACACAAAGAATCACAGCAATATTTGTTACTCCCAGTCACTTACCCAGGTCAATTGCATCTTAGATCTCACACCAAAGATAACACTTGTAGCCAATCCTATAATAAAGATTTATTTAACAGGAAAAGGAAATTAGAATGTTATTTACAGGGTTAAAGCAGATAAACATACACACACAAATGAGTTACAATAGGCTAATGGCTGAGCAGGGAATAGAATCCAGTCCTCATAGGCCCCAGTCAGTGTTCTGGCCACAAGACTGCTCCCTAAGTAGATAGCATCACTAAAAGGATATTTCCTCCTACAAAGCTGTTCTAGCTGACAGAGGTATTCTTCATTCAAATTCCTCCTACCTTCTCTCTGCACAAATTCATCATATACTAAAGCTAAAGCCCAATGGTATTTAGGCGTCTAACTCCCACTGATTTCAATAGGAGTTTAGCATCTAAATATCTCAGAGAATCCGGGGCTAACCCACACTGAGCCTGTTGATAGTGTGACTTGTAGATCAGAGTCCTTTGGTGCTTACTAGAAATAAAAATCTAAGTCAACACACTCTCATTAACTTCATTGGCATTGGGATTGCTTGTGATAGGGCAAGATTTGGCCTTCTGGTGAACCTGGAGGCGGGAATAGTAAGTACTCGGTTTTACATGAGAATAGTGACCACACCAAAAAATATTATGTGTTTATCAGAAACAAGAAAATGGCATTTTATGCTAAAATGAGGGCACATCATTGAGACAGATAAATTTAATGGTGTCTGCTGCTTCCAAGTTTATTTCTCAGTGCTACTGGACTGTCTAATGATAGTGATAAAGGATGGGACTTCTCAAAAGGGGCAGTGAATAGACTTCTAGAATTCCTGAGTGAATTCGATCCTTCATGGCTATACACAGTAATGCTGGCTGAGGCAGAACTCAGAATTCTTATTTTACCAGCCAAATATCCTATAAACGTGGAGCCAGAATGTATTGATGAATTTGTTTAGCGCTTGTTTGGGAAAAGATTGTTCACCTTTATAGCTTGTGACAGGATTCACAAAGCTAATCAAAAATAAATTGAAGTCAGCCATGGAGCAGCCCAAATTGAACAAGCTGTCACTGTTGACTGAGGCTTGGTCTATACTACGAGTTTAGCAGTGTTAGATTGATTTTACTCTGCATCCATCCACACGACGCAGTCATTTCTGTCGACTTAAAGACCTCTTAAAATAGATTTTGATACTCCTACCCGACGAGGGGATTAGCACTGAAATCGACCTTGCTGGGTCGAATTTGGGGTAGTGTGGATGCAATTAGACGGTATTGGCCAGTATTAGACGGTATTAGCCTCCTGGAGCTATCCCAGAGTGCTCCATTGTGACCGCTCTGGACAGCACTCTCAACTCCAATGCACTAGCCAGGTAGACAGGAAAAGCCCTGCAAACTTTTGAATTTCATTTCCTGTTTGCCCAGCGTGGAGAGCTGATCAGCACAGGTGACCATGCAGAGCTCATCAGCACAGGTGACAATGGAGTCCCAGAATCGCAAAAGAGCTCCAGCATGGACCGAACAGGAGGTACTGGATCTGATCGCTGTATAGGGAGACGAATCCGTGCTATCCGAACTCCGTTCCAAAAGATGAAATGCCAAAACATTTGAAAAAAAATCTCCAAAAGCATGAAGGACAGAGGCCAGAACAGGGACCCGCAGCAGTGCCATGTGAAACTAAAGGAGCTGAGGCAAGCCTACCAAAAAAACAGCGAGGCAAACAGCCACTCCAGGGCAGAGCCCCAGACATGCCACTTCTATGATGAGCTGCATGCCATTCTAGGGGGTGCCCCTACAACTATCCCACCCCTGTGATTTGACTCCGTCAATGGACTGTCATGCAACAGGGATGTGGGTTTAGGGAACGAGGAAGAGGAGGAGGAGGAGGACGTTGAAGTTAGCGCACAACAAGGAAGCAGAGAAAACATTTTCCCTGTCAGCCAGGAGCTGTTTATCACCCTGGAGCCAGGACCCTCCCAACCCACCCAAGGCGGGCTCAAGGACCTTGAAAGCAGCGAAGGCTCCTCTGGTGAGTGTACCTTTGTAAATATTGCACATGGTTTAAAAGCAAGCATGTTTACTGATTAATTTGCCCTGAAGACTTGGGATGCATTCATGGCCAGTACAGCTACTGGAAAAGTCTGTTAACGTGTATGGGGATGGAACGGAAATCCTCCAGGGACATCTCAGTGAAGCTCTCCTGGATGTACTCCCAAAGCCTTTGCAAAAGGTTTCTGGGGAGGGCAGCCTTATTCCGTCCTCCATGGTAGAAACAAAACAAAATCCTATCCGGCTGTTTACTGCTTTCCTTCTATATGCCCTTAAGATGCCAAAGTCACTCCATGCTTCTCTTCCAAAAATACAGATAAAATTTTTCTTCATCTTAGACCTGCAGGACTGCCAATCCACGTGAATTCTGTATGGAAACCGCCAGGTTGTCATGCTGAGCAATCAGCAGTATTCAACATAGTGTTGCGCTGGATGGTGTTAGTGGCTGCCAACAAATGTGTGTCTGATCTGTGAGAGACAAGATGAGTGAGGTAATATCTTTGTAGTGGACAAACTTGTGGTGGTGAGAGAGAGGAGCTTTTGAGCTACACAGAGCTCTTCCTCTGATCTGTGGGAATTCACAGGCCTCCATTGAAGCTAATGGGTGAAGTGGCCAGTTAACATCCTTGTAATCATAGGAAAAAAGCAGGGTTGTATTAAACCATAAATCCAGCATCTATTCAGTCCATGGTTGTTAGTGTCTAGCAAAGTAATGAATTTAAGCTCCCAGGCTCATCTTTTGAAAGGGTTGCGCAGGTTTCCTTTGAGGATGAGTACTGATTGGGCTATGTCTACACTGAGCGACTTAAGTTACACCAACATAAGCACCAGTGTGGACAGTACTATGTCATTGGGAGAGTTTCTCCTGCCGACATAGCTACTGCCGCATGTAGAGTTATGGAGTTAAGCCAACAGCAGAGCTCTCGCCCGTCAGTTTAGAGCAGCTACACTGCAGAGCTTAGGCAATGTCTACACTGCGTACCTTCCTGTGGCACAGCTGTGCCACTGTAAGGACTCCCATGTAGCTAATCTTTGCCAGCAGGAGAGAGCTCTCCTGCCGGCAAAATAAAACCACCCCCAACGATAGTTTTGTCAGCAGGAGAGCCTCTCCTGCCGAGAAAGTGCTGTCCACACTGGTGTTTTTCGACAAAAGTGCAGTGTAAATATAGCCTTACAGTGCATCAGTGCAGCTGCGCCATTGTAAACTCTCTAGTGTAGCCGTAGCCTTGGACTGATACAGAGTGATTTTGTGAAAAGTTTTCACCCATAGGTGATATGGTGGGGGTGGGGGTTGTCTTCTTTTCCTGTTGGGGTTCATTCAAGAGGATACTGATTGTCTGGCTTCACCCAAATGTTGTTGGGGCATTTAGTCACTGGATGAGGTATCCCATGTGTTGTGATAGGTATGTGTGGGACCCATGGATCTTTAAAGGTGTGTTTGGGGGGGCTGTCAATCATTGCAGCAGTGGAGATATCTGCAGGTTTTGCATCTGTTGGTCTGGTGCTGCTTTGAGTTGGTGTGTTCTGGTCAGTGGTGAGCTTGCTTCTGATTATGAGGCGGGTATTGGAAGGCCAGAAGAGGGAGTTCAGGAAAGACTTTTACTTGATGGAGACCCCCATACTGAAGGGTTGTAGTTGTTTGATACCCCATATGGAGTATCAGTTGAGACATGGTGACCTTGGCATGAGCTGGCCCCTGGTCTGCCAGTGTCAAAGTCAATGCAATGTTTTGCCATTGACTTCAGCAGGGCCAGGATTTTGCCCAGTGAATCAAGAAGCATGGTGTAAGTGTGCATAATGTCCTCAATCATACATTGAGAATGGTTTGAAGTTTTGTTTTGGTGGGTTTTTTTTAGTTGCACAGGATGTGCCTTTATTTTGTGGTGATGACAAACACTTACCCTGGGGATCATGAGACTTGTTTGCTGTAAGTCTTTAGAAGTTTGGTTTTAGCATGGATAGCAACTTGTGAAGAATTCAGCAGTACGTTACTTCACTACACATTACAGCTCCTTAGGATTACAGATCCCTAGGATTGCCAATCCTCCAGGATTTTCCTGGAGTCTCCAGGAATTAAAGATTAATCTTTAATTAAAGATTGTCATGTGATGAAACCTCCAAGAATACATTCAACCAAAATTGGCAACCCTACCTCCATCCCTTGCGATCTTCAAGCTATTTGACTTCCAGTTGGTCTTGCTGCTTTTAAAGCAGCGTAAGCCCTGGCATTCTCCTTGCTCCAATGGGCATGCCATGCTCAGACACCACCAACCATTCAGACATCAGACAGTCATGACTTGGCTGTGACAGAACCTTTTGTATGGCACTTGCTTTCCCCCGTCATTCATTTTACCTAGGACCCAATTCAGGAAGTTATTTGAGCAAGCAAGTATCTCACTTAAGCACATAAATGGTCTCATTGACTTTGGTGCTATCATTCGGGCTTCTAAATCTGGGCCTTAATCATGAAGATTTTTGATTTTGTTTTTGTTTTAAAAGTAGTGAAAGATATTTTATCCTAAAGATGGGGGGGTTAGTTTGACCACAAATGACACTACCTTTCTTTGTCACCCTTTTCATTCCAAAGCTCAAGTGATCTATTTTGACAGTAGTAACCTAAAAATACAGACAAAAATTCAAGCCTCACAGCAAGAGGGACCATAGTATGGAGAATACTTCACTTGTATTGTTGCTATGGCAAAGCTTAATAGAAGCTTACAGACTGAGCATGTAGCTGGGGGGAGGGGTGAAAGGAAGGGTTGACACTTAGCATTCCTTTGTTTGCATTTCTTCTTTTCTTCCTTTAATAGTTGGTTTCTGCATTCTCTACTCAAGAACATAAATGCTGCAATTATCTCCCTAGGAATTTTATTACTATACAAAAAGGGACAGCAGCATCTATTGTGCCACAGATTTAAAAAAAAAATCTCAGGGCAATAAAGTGATCACAAACTTCTATAAGGACTTACCATGTGTTCTATTAGTTTTCTGTATACCAAAAGAAGTCAGATAGGAAGTTCAGGAACACAAAACCAGTGGTTTTCTCTTAACTTTAGTTTCTTTTTGTAGAGGAAAAAAACTACTTTCTGAAGCGTGGTTAAAGTTTTTTGTAAACAGTGGATTTGTTCATCAACAGCATCAATGAAACACATCAACTAAGGCACAGGTAGGCAACCTATGGCACGCGTGCCGAAGGCGGCACGTGAGCTGATTTTCAGTGGGGGGTTATGGCCTGTGTGGAGGTAGTGTGTCTGTGTAGATGGTCCCATGTCCTCCAAGGATTTTTCAGGGATTTTGAGTTGAATCCTAATGTTCCTTGCCCTCAAAATGACTGCAATTCCTGACTGGGTCAGAAGGTGGAATGTGACCATAAATTAAATTAAAGATTATTAATAATACCAGAACTGGCCAAACATTTTCCATCAGAAAAGCAAAACATTCCAAGGGTTTCATTTAAGCTTTCTACCAATATCAGACCAGCTGGCTGGTCTGCCTGGCTTCCTGCCAGCCCACCTGGAATCCCCAGCATCCCACTCAGAGGGGATCCCAGGCTCCCTGAGCTATCCACTTCCCCAGCACCCTCACCCCTGGCAGGCTGCCAAGGAAGTGGGGCTCCCTGTGTTTCCAGGGTCTCTAAGCTGCCTGACTCCATAGCTGACTGGCTGCCTGTGAGGCTGCCTGGCTCCACAGCTTCCTGGGTAGCTAGCTCCCTAGACAAATGGCTCAGTTTCCCACCTGGCAGATTTCTGTAGAACCAGATATTTTTGTGGAGCCATGCAGGCTGCTGGAGAGCAGTGGATTCTGACCGTGTTTCATTTTGGAAACACGAACACCAGAAGTTTTTTCACTGCCTGGGCATTGGGAGCACTCGGTTTCTGAAACACAATATTTTGGAAATTCACTCCTATTAACAATGTAAATTCTTTGACCTTTCATCTGGATTTGGAATGAGAATTATTTTCAAAACTCTAAACTTTTTTTACAGGTGCAAACTCCCTCTCCTGGCCAGCTCTAATGAACATATTACAAATGAAATGGCTGCACTGTAATAAGAAAATACCAAAGCTACACTGTTAACTGCCTTTTCACAGCAATGGGCTCTAAGCCTAGACTGAAAAACCCTTCCATTTAAAAAAATATGAATTATCTGAGGTCCATAGGAATAGCCCCACCTCGGACAGAGCCCTTAAAGAGCAGCATTTCAATGGAGGGAGCAATATGAAAACTATTTCCTACCATTATTTTGTATAAGGAAAAAATAACCATCTTGGTTTTGTTGCATTTCAACATGCCTGATGGTGCAGAACAGGAAAAATACTTTTCAAATGCTCTAAAACTTTGATAAACTTTAAATGAACTCTGTTCCTGAACAAAATGAGATCAATAAGAAGAACCAGCTACAGCTGAAAAGGGATCAATAGCCTAGTGCCTGGTAAATCAGAAGAAACCTTCAAGCATGTGTCAGGTGAACACTTCCTAGGGAGAAAAGATTTATAGGCTATATTAATTTGGAGGAATGTGAAATGGAGACTTGAGATACTGCTTATAAACTTTAGCTTGCACACAGACTACCATCCCTCACAAGCCTTAGTTATAACCAGAGCCGTTTTGCTCTGTCACATGAAAATAACTAGCAGCTGGATGGCAAGAGGATCTGTAAGGATGCAATAAAACAGGAGTGATTGACACATGAGAGAAGGACACTTTCTGATGAGATCGGTAGCACTTCAGGATTTAATAATATTGTCATGGAAAGCTGTATTCGGTTTTGCTGAACTGGCTGAATGTGTATTATTTTGAAAATAGCCCATATAATGTGATAGCTTTATGAATATAATGAGAACACTATGTAGCAGTACAGAAAGGTTTGTGATTGCTGCAATCTGTGTAGCCATCTGAACAGCAAAAGGTCAACATAATTAACAGCTTAGAGACAGGTGATGAAAAAGTAGAGGCTGGAGTGTATATAAGAAAAGCTATAAAACAAGCAAATGAACGGTCTGCTGTCAGAGATAGTAGTGCTAAGATCTGCCTCGGAAGAGAATATTTCTGTAATAGAGTTGTAACAAAAAAATTGTATGATGACCCCTGATTTCATCCTAGAGGTCACAGCAAGACCTAAAAGCACTGAGGGTGCAATTTTGTTTTTTAAGATGTGGTTGCAAGGCATTAATAAACATTAAGTTTTACAGTCCAGTTAAAGAAAAATAAACTTTATGTGTTCAGCTACTAAAGCCAGGTCAGGGAATTAATCCACTAAAGTAATTCATGCTGATCCAAGATATTTTCCTGAGATGGCTATCTTAAAAATATTTATTGTGACTTAACTGTATTAATAGTAAAAATATGTGTCTAACTTAGGGCCGTCAAGTGATTAAAAAGATGTATCATGATTAATCGCACTGTTAAACAATAACAGAATACCATTTATTTAAATATTTTTGATGTTTTCTACATTTTCACATATATTGATTTCAATTACAACACAATACAATATACGTGAAAATGTAGAAAAACATCCAAAATATTTAATAAATTTCAATTGGTATTCTATTGTTTAACAGTGAGATTAAAACTACGATTAATCACAATTAATTTTTTTTAGTTAATTACATGTGTTAACTGCGATTAATTGACAGCCCTAGACTAATTTCTATATAGTTAGGTAAACACTGAAAGGGGATCACAGGAAATGTTGAAAAACACAAAATGGAAAAGTTTATGAATGAGACATAAGTAGGGTTCAAGAAAAGTGATATGGGTTTAGATTCATATATGTAAACTGCAAGCTGCTATCATGGTCTAGTGTAGAGGTTCCCAAACAGTGGTCTGTGGGCCACTTGGTGGTGGTCTGTGGCAACCTGGCTGGTCACATGGTGCTGGCGTCTCCTTATTTGACCTTGCTAAACTGCATTAAAGACAGCTTTCAATGCACTGAAGGCTGTTTTCCATGTGAGGAGTTGCTGGAGGGATGTAATAGGATCAGTCTGTGTTAAAATGAGGTCCACGTTGTATAAGAATTGGAACACCTAGCCTTGTGTTCAGCATTGCCAGGTATGGCTGCCAACTTTCTAATCGCACAAAACTGAACACCCCTGCCCCACCCCTTACCTGAGGCCCCACCCCTGCTCGCTCCATCCCCCCTCCCTCCATTGCTCGCTCTCCCCCACCCTCACTCACTTTCACCAGGTTGGGGCAGGGGGTTGAGATGTGGGAAGGTTCTGGATGGAGGTGTGGGCTCTGTGCTGGGGCTGGGGATGAGGGGTCCAGGGTGGTGCCGGCTGGGGATAGGGGTTGGGATGTGGGAAGGTGAGGACTCTGGCTGGGGGTGTGGACTCTGGGGTGGGGGTGGGGCTGGGGATGAAGGGTTTGTGGTGCAGGAGGGGGTTGTGGTGTTGAGGGGGAGCGGGCTCCAGGAGAGAGACTGGGTGCAGGAGGGGACTCCAGTTTGAAGCTGGGGGTTTGGGTGCGGGATCCTGGCAGCACTTTCCGTGGCTCCCAGGAAGCAGCCGCCAAGTCCCTGCAGCCCCTAGATGGCCCATAAGTGCTGCCCCACAGCTCCCATTGGTCATGGTTCCCAGCCAATGGGAGCTGCAGAGCCAGCCCTCAGGGCAGGGGCAGTGTGTGGAGCCTCCCTAGCTGCCCATGTGTCTAGGAGCTGCAGGGACCTGGCAGCTGCTTGCAGGAGCTGCACAGAGCTAGGGCAGGCAAGGAGCCTGCCTTAGCCCCAGACCCCCACTATACCACCGACCAGACCTGTCAGGGTCCCTTTTCAACCGGGCGTTCCGGTCAAAAACCAGACGCGTGGCAACCCTCTTGCCAGGTGTTATTCAGTTTGATTTCCAATGCTAGTCTTTCACTTTGCTGGAGTGTGCATAGCCTCTAGGTTGAAGAACACTACTGATGCAGGGTGTTTCTATCAAGCCAAGTAAGGAGTGACAGTGAAGAGTGCTAAACTGAACTCTAGCCACTCCTCTTCTGGAAGGTTGGTGGCTATCACACAAATATTTGAGTGGCAGTTAGAATGGGAATAAGTGTGAGGTTTCAGTTAAGCTTGTCAGACTAAGTACTGGCCAGGATACAAAATGACAAGCTGCTGAATGAATATATGACTTAATATGTTAGCTTGCAGTAAGATTGCTTAAAGTCAAAAGATCATAATATAAAAAAGATCAAATAGCCAAATTACGCCTGTTTAATGGCAAAGGAAAAGTCTCTTGCTTTCCGAGGGAGGGAAAAAAGGGTAATTGAGCCAGACTCTCAGCTGGTGAAAATCAGAATAGTTTCACTAAGGTCAAAAGGAGCTATGCAGACTTGCACTAGCTGAGGATCTGGCCCAATAACGTCAGCTTGAGTCCCTAAGGATGAGTCCTGAAAATGTATTAAGGATTTAAACCAGTAATGTTCTATGGACATGTAATGGGTTTCTATGGCAATTCATCTAAAAATCTATAGAATTTGATAGTGAAGAGATCCTTTAGAAATTCTTTTGATCCAGCCTCTGGCAGGAATATAACTTTCTTAAAAGTACAGAAGCTGTGCATAAAAAGAATAAAAGGTTGCAAAGTGAGGGTCACTTCAACCACTAAGTACCAGCATTACCAAGAAGTGAATAGAGAATCATTAATTTCTATACAGGAAAGATCTATGTGGATATTAAACATAAACACATATTAGTGCCACCTACCCAGAGAAACAGAGCTCAATATAAAGGTGCAGTTAAATACAACGATAGGGTTGCTCTCTCTCACAAAATGTGCACTGGAATCCAACAGATGTGTGTACTTACTCTACACATGGTGACTGATTTAATGCTTTGTCTGAGTGTGGATCAGTATCCTATCCATGGCCCTCAACTTTAATCAAAGTGTCAGAAAACTGCTATAAGCTTGTTCCAATAATAGCAGTTAGTAATACCATGGTCTGATTCAGCTTCACCTCATTATTAATACATAAAGGCTTGAGGGCACAATCAAACACTTCCCTTTCATTTATAATGGAAAAAGTCCCATTGACTTCAATGCCAGTGTATATCAAAAGTACTGTTTTCAGACTAGCTTTTCTGCAAAGCATTGTGAATAGCATCTGAGTGACTGGATGTGTGGGCTGTTTATTAGAGGACATAGATAATGTGTTCAGAGCAAGCACAATTTCTAATACAACTTAGAAAGGCTGGAGAGATCAATAAAGACTGCTTGGCTGCAAATCATGGAATTTATTCATGGAGGTGGGACACATTTTCCAAGGATTGTTGTTTTTCTTACTGTATTAACAGAACCTGGATAACATAGTAAATGCACCCAAGCCCACCAGAGATATAGTTCTGACAGATTTCTTACTTGCATTTCTAGATTGACACCTAGTTTATTTACAGGTCCTAGTTCTACAATCCTCTCTCAGCTGGTAATCCTTACATGAGTTGTTTCACTGACTTTGTCAACTTTGCACAGTAGCCCCACACTTGTGCTCCTTTGAAAGTGAGCCATAGCCAAGGATTGGGCCCTAGAGCTTAGCTCAGAGCCCAATAAACTAAATTTAACTCTCCTTCTCTCTGACTCTTGGTACAAAGCTGCAAATAAATGAGAACTTGAACTCTAGTGAAAGCCTCCATAACTCGGGTGTGTCGTACTTCAGGAATCACCTATAGAATTTTTCTATAAAATGTGACTTCTATCTCAGCCCCAGATCTAACCTGCCATTTCCATGGCTTTCTGTCTGACTTTAGAGATAGAGAAGATAAAATTGAGCTCATAACAGCAACTCAGTTGCGACCTTAACAATGGAATTTCTGCCATCATTCCATAATTGAGTAGCATTACTCTGCGTTAATACAGTAAAATGACCAGCTATTAAAACCATTAATCTTGGATTGATATCTCTGCAATTGATTAAAATAATATATCAATTTGAAAGCTAACCCTAAAATCATAACTGTCTCATTTGCGGGGGGGGGATGTTTAATATGCAGTCATTTTCTCATTAAATCATAAGCACTAGATATATGGTACTAGAACAAATAATTGCAATGTTTAAACTATAACTGATCGTTCCTTTGCTGATGCATTGTGCTTGTACTACCTAGAGAAAGTGGTGACATTCTTTTAAGTGACCTGCACCTTAAATTAACTTTAATCTAGAAACTGATCCAGCAGTTGCAACAGCTGTAGAATATAGTTACCCTCTTATTCCTTGGGCAAGGGACCGGCAATGGCAGTTGTCTTGCAACTCATAGATCGCAGTAATTCAATTGTGTATTTCATATGTAAAGTCCTTTAATCTTTGACTCAATATTTGAACTCTCTCTTGTTTGTCTCACCCAGGAAACTAGTCACCAAGAATACCTACCATGGAACTAGTTAAAATTTAGCCATGTTTCATCATAGGTTTAGTATGTTTTTAGTCTTCATTTCCCAAGTAATGCTTCTGTGAAGGAGCAACCAACTCTGTCAGGCACATTCCTGGATGGCAGATAGGGGTACATCTGCAGACACAGGACAGCTGCAAACATCCAAGAACCAGTCATGGACTAACTGGTGGTATCTCAGGGGTGTGGTGGGGTGACTCTCTCTATAAAATGTCACAACCCTATGATGAGAACACCAAGGTGAATACAAATCACCTTAAAATAAGTCTTGCTAGGGCAGGTAGGGTTCAGTAGCATTGACAGGCAGCTCATATAAGAGGAGGAAACCCCCAATTTCAAACCAAAAGGCATCAGGCCTGGACAGTTGCCATCCCATAGATATGCTCATGTGAACTGTTGATGGTATAGCAGAGAATTTACAGTAAATGTTGGTGTGACTGGGTGCCTGGATGGGCCATGCTGAGAATGCCAACTCAGGGCAGACTGCAAGAATTAGGGCAAACAATCCCCAAAGACAAGGGATTTATTCTTTAATTAGATTAACCAAGCCAGTAACAAAACAACTTCTGTAATACCATAGTGGTTAACCAGAAGTCCAATACAGACCCCTTTAGGCAATCAAGCCTTTGGTTACCATCTAGACAGTCAAGTCTAATATAATGAGGGACGAATGAAAACCTTATTCACCATGCTTAAAATTCTACCAATCCCAAAAGACTTGACACATTGCCCTCCAGATCACTGAATATTTCAGATCTCACCCAAATACATGCTTATCCTTATTAACTAAATCTGAGATTTATTAATAAAAGAAAAAAAAGAGAGATATATACAAATGTGTGAGACATTCTATACCAAGGGTCAGCAATCTCTGGCACACGGCTCACCAGGGTAAGCACCCTGGCGGGCCGGGCCAATTTGTTTACCTGCCGCATCCGCAGGTTCGGCCGATCGTGGCTCCCACTGGCCGCGGTTCGCCGTCCCAGGCCAATGGGGGCAGCAGGAAGCAGCGGCCAGCACATCCCTCAGCCCACACCGCTTCCCGCAGCCCCCATTGGCCTGGAGCGGCGAATCGCAGCCAGTGGGAGCCACGATCAGCCGAATCTGCAGACGCAGCATGTAAACAAACCGGCCCAGCCCACCAGGGTGCTTACCCTGGTGAGACAAGTGCCAAAGGTTGCCGACCCCTGTTCTACACCTTGGGGGAGTGCCCTGTAACCCCCATATTCCTCATTTATATATAATACCTTACATGGCATGCTTTATATCTATCAGGGGAAAGGTTATGTGATCTGGTGAAAGTCACTGTTCTATCTAAATATGTATATCATTAATGCATATGAAGTTATGAGAATGTGTTGTATGGTTGTCACTAAAATATGGTGTGGGTTTGGGAGACGCCCAAACACAATGACAAGGGAGGTAACCAACACCCAGGCAGATGCTGAACAGACATCACCTGCCATTGTCCAGCAGAGGAGTTACAATTCAATGACTCGCTCACAGGAGACACCTTATGACTCAGCAGTGCCCACCAGACATGCCTGGACTTGTGTTCTCCAAGCACATGGACTGAGGGTATAAAACAGAACACAGGGGCCCACTGCTTAGCCTTTCTCCTGCCCCCACCTCTGCTGCAAGCAACGACGACACTCAGAAGACCGAAGACTCCAACAGAGGAGATTGTCCCTTAAACCTGGGCCAAACCTGTATATTAAGGACTGTGATATCCAGTGGAGTGAGAGAAATTGCTTAGTCTAGATGTTGCCCAGTCTAATAAGGTGGAGAGTTTAGACTGCATGCTTATATTTTATTTTGATAAGTAACTCTGACTTTTTGCATATCACTTAATATCCCGTAAACTTTATCTTTTGTAGTCAATAAACTTCTTTTACAATTTATCTGTACTACTGAGTGTGGCTGAAGTATGTGGCAAATCTCAGGTTTGCAAAGGCTGGTGTATATCTGCTTTCCATTGATGAAGTGGTGAACCAATTAATAAATTTCCACTGCTCATCTTGAGTAGTGCAAGACGATATATTTCTGAGGTACAAGGCTGTGAGCTGGGGGGATTTGGCTGGTGCATTTCTCTGTGTGATTCACAAGTGGCTCTGGGAGCATTCATGCAATCTAGCTGGGTGTGGGGCTCCACATGCAGTTGTGATGTGTGATAACAGTGCCTGGAGGGGCTTGCTGTTTGTCACTGGCAAGGCACTGAGAGAGACAGCCCAGGCTGGAGAGAGCTAAGGGGGCACAGTAGTCCCATGGTCCCAGGCTACACCCCGGGGATCCCGTCACAATGTGTATAAAGTCCTGAGGTCAGTTTCAATGCAGAGACAGTGAGGCTGCTGATTTGTAAAAGTCTTTCTGGAATGTAAAAGGTTATAGTCCAGGTGCAGAATTTTTTCAAATTCTTCCATGAGAATTCTAAAGTAAACCTGGAGACCTCAGTCTTGTGGCTTAGGCCTTCCCTGACAAAGCTTAAGCAGAGCTGCGATAAAAGGATCAGGCTTGAAGCGTCTTTTATAGCTGAAGCAAGTGGGGTGCTGACAGGTAGTTCCACCACATGGGTTTTGATTAGGGTTGCCAACTTTCTAATTGCACAAAACCAATCACCCTTGCCCCATTCTGTCTCTAAGGCCCCACCCCCACTAACTCCAGCCCTCCTCCCTCAGTCGCTCACTCTCCCCCACCCTCACTCACTTTCACTGGGCTGGGGATGGGGGTTGGAGTGTGGGAGGGGGTGAGGGCTCCAGCTGGGGATGTGGGTTCCAGGATGGGGCCAGAAATGAGGGGTGTAGGAGGGGGCTCCAGGCTGAGGCAGGGTGTTGGGGTACAGGAGGGGGCTCCGGCTCAGGGTGCAGGCTTTAGTGTGGGGCTGGGGATGAGGGGTTTGGGGTACAGGAGGGGGATCCAGGCCGGGGCCAAGGGGTTTGGAATGTGGGAGCAGGCTCAGGGTTGGGGTGCAGGAGAAGGTGCAGGCTCTGGTTGAGGGTGTGGGCTCTGGGGTGGATCTAGGGATGAGGGGTTTTTGGTACAGGAGGGGGCTGGAGTGCAGAAGAAGGTTTGGGATGCTGGCTCCAGGAGGGAGTTTAGGAGCGGGAGGGGGGTGCAGGCTCCAGGAGGGAGTGCAGGATGTGGGAGAGAATTAGGGTTTGGGAGGGAGTTTCAATCTGGGACAGGGGATAGAGGCTCCGGGAGAGGGCTCAGGACTGGGGCAGGGAGTGTGGGGTGTAGGGTCTGGGAGGGAATTAGGGTGCAGGAGGGAATTCCAATCTGGGCAGAGGATTGGGGCACAGGAGGGGGTTTGGGGTGCAGGCTCCTGCCAGGTGGCACTTAGCCCCGCTTCACTGCCAACCGGGAGCCACCTGAGGTAAGGCAGGCTCCCAACCTATCCTGGTTCCGCACGGCTCCCAAAAGCAGCCAGCATGTCTGGCCCCTAGGCGGAGGTGCAGCCAGGTGGCTCTGTGCGGTGCACGCTGCCCATACCCGCAGATGCCATCCCCGCAGCTCCTACTGGCTGCGGTTCCCTGCCAATGGAAGCTACAGAGCCAGTGCTGGGGGCAGGAGCAGCACATGGAGCTTCCCTGATTGCCCCGGCTGCTTCCAGGAGCTACACGGAGCCAGGGAGCCTGCCTTAGCCCTGCTGTGCTGCCAATCAGACTTTTAGTGTCCCATCAGCAGTGCTGACTGGAGCTGCAGGGTTGCTTTTCAACCAGCCATTCCAGCCAAAAACCAGATGACTGGCAACCCTAGCTTTGACGAAAGTGGGCTGACAGCTTGATCTCAATTCTGTGAGTCCTTTCTCAGACAATACATTAAGCAAAAATCATTCAAATTACTAAGACAGTTCACTGTTGTCTGCCTCATTATCTGCTATAATGTAAATAATATTCGTTCCCACAGTATATTACATCTTTGAATCAACAGAATACTATAATGAAGTATTAAATGACAGGAACAGGATTTTAGTATCTACAGGCTAACTAGATCACATTGTTAAACTTCTAACAAAATATGGGTAAACACAGACAAATACAATGTGTATCTACTCTTTATTCTCCAACAATACAGGCAAACATGTTAAAGATTTGAGTCTACTTAACATGGCTTTGATAACTATCTATTGAATGGCCCTATTTACCATTTCAATATCCCGTTCGTATATCCTTAAGAAAGCGTTGCTTCCAGGTCACCCATCTTGCTGAACCAGGAGTCAGTGTTGAGCTCTTTTATTTTGTTTGTTTGTGGTTGTCTTGGATGTTATAAATGAGTCTATATGAAGGGAGATGTCTTGGAAGATGCAGTTCTCTGACTAAGTGAAACTCATGGAACATTGAGCAGGAGGGACTTACAGCAAATGCTGGTAAGAAGACTTTGATAACTGAAGGATAAAGATCCACTATAAAGGATATTACAGAAAGAAAACAGAGAGAGAAAGAATTTAAATACCTAGGATAAATGGTTGGTGACAAGTCCCTTCCTGAGTGATGCCCAGCATCATATCAAAACAGGTTGGCACAAATAGCAAGAGCCAAGCAAATTTCTCTGATTAAAAAGATGCCAATAAAGTTAAAGTATTACATAAAACAGTAATTCTAACCATCCTAATGTAAAGAACAGAGACTTGGCCTACCACTAGAAAAGAAACTGGTATACTCTACCACAAAAATGAAGATGCTGAGATGGTCAAATGTTTTGTAATAGAAAAAGAAATGAGGTTGTGAAGGGGCTAATGTGGGTTGCCCCAACTGAGGATGAGTTGAAGGTGTCTAGGCTATATTAATAAGGATATCTCCAGCAGACACCTGAGAGTTGCAAGTGCTGTCCTACCAATGTAATAATTGTGAATGGAAGATGACCAAAAAGGAGGTTGAAGACTAGTAGGTGGACCTGGTATCAGTGGATCTTAGACCAATTTGCACAACTGCCAGGCATACAGTCATGGTCTTTTGAAGAAGGCTATAAAAGTCACCAATCCCAAATAGAGAAGTGGCAAGTGTGGAGGAGGGGAAGAATTTCCCAGCAGAGATGGGATCCAAAGTCAGACATGAGTACCCCTGAGCTTTTCATAAAGAATCTGAAATTTGCAGACCTATCTCTAGTTGCATGGGAATCAAGTTTTGAGATTTGAGATGCCAGCTGTTTTTAGGAAAACAAAACAATCTTTGATCCCTTATCTATCAAATCAAGGTAAACAATGCCATGCTAAGAAAGACTATCTAGCAGTGGTTTAGTTCTTCACATTTCAGAAGGAGATTTTGGCTGACTTGCTACACTAAGTATCAGAGGGGTAGCCATGTTAGTCTGGATCTGTAAAAGCAGCAAAGAGTCCTGTGGCACCTTATAGACTAAAAGACGTATTGGAGCATGAGCTTTCGTGGGTGAATACCCACTTCGTCAGATGCATGTGGGTATTCACAGGTGCCACAGGACTCTTTGTTGCTACACTAAGACACTTAATAAAATTCATAACATGAGACAGGTGTTAGTTGTTTAATCAGTTCTAATAGATAAAGTATTTTGTAAGGAAAAGTAGTGAGTTTGTTTCATGAGTTGTCATGCCATAAAGTTACTCATATATTTGTGAAAATATTCATAAATCTCAAAGTTTAATATTTAATCCAGTTCAGTATATACCCAGCTTTTGAGTAATCAATTTTTCATACCTTAAAGACCTGAGCATTTGTGCTCTGAAAATCAGGCCCCTCTAAGGTATCTTGAGCTGAGCAACTAAAATTAGTAATCATGTTTGAAAACTTAAGCCTATATTTCTCAGCTGACCCAATCTCATAAAAGTTGAGAATATTCAAACTGAACAGTTCATGAACAACCAGCAAGATTTAAATTATTTGAAACTATTCAGCTGTGATTTGTAAGGAACAAATGCATTTAAAGAACTCAGGACTGGTTTGCAAATGATGTGCTAACCAAAAAGACTTAATTTCTAATTAATATCCATAAAACAGTTCAAACAGCTCTATTTTCTACTAGCAATAATTCTTACAATGCAAGTTTCGTCTTCACTATTCACAACATAATCAAAATGAGATTCTCAACACTGCTCCCAACATGCAAAAGTAGTCTTGTATCGAACAGAGTATACATTCTTTCACATTTGGGGCCAGGTCCTCAGCTGGTATTAAATGGCATAGCCCTATTGATTACAATAGGTCAATTTACACCAATTTAGGATCTGGCCACAGATGATTTTTGAACTAAGCAGTGTTTCTAAAAGGATTATAAACTGTTCTGTAAGAGTTCCCAAACTGTTCAGGATTGTAGAAATCTAGATTGTAGAATGGTCTTAATGGTGCTCTGTGTTCATGGAAAAGTGACTTATCTGGGGAACATGCTTGCAGGTTATGGAAGATGTCAGCACAAATTTCTGAGTGAGCATCATGAACAACATGTGATGGACTCTGTAAAAAGGAAAATGTTGTCAAATTATTTTAGTGACAATCTTTGAAAATGAACAGCTAAGAACTCAATAGCTGTCTTGTAGTAGCAGAAATCCTCAGGCTTATATATTATACCCTTGGAAATGGCCAACCCATGGTGAAGAGACTACCCACTGACTTTGCAATAAATAAAAGGATAAGCTACTTGTTGTTTATCTGCAGTGGCCTGAGGCAGTGTTAATTTTGCCAGTTATAAAAACAGAAGGACTTGCTATATGAGTGAGTTGATGTTCACTCTATATAATTCTCCATGGAAACAGGCCTCCTACATCTTCAAGCTATTTTGCAGAGATGGACTGTCCCTAAAAACTGCCTCCAGCCCCTGTGTGTGATTGGGGAGGTGGGGGGGAAATGACATGCATCAAGTCCTCCCTGTGAGAGAGAGAGAGAGAGAGAGAGAGAGAGAGAGAAATCATATTTGCCACTGTGCAGCTCTCTTTACAACAACTGCAAGTGCTAGTGTGCTCTCTTGAGGCAACTTCCATAATGCCACTCAATATCAGAGCTATGTGAAAAAGACAATGCATCAGTGCTTGGAGTTTACATAATGTTCATGTTCTACTTGGTGTAGAAGTGAACAAAAGAGTACCAGTATCACTTCACATCATCCTACAATGGAATATTTCTAGCCTAACACCGCATCACAGTTAAGTGTCAGTGTCTTTTTTAGAGAAATGTGCTTTTTAAACACTATGAATGTTACTTGTATACACATGTGTGGTGTTCCCCTTTTTTGGAGCCAAGCAGCTAGTCAAAATTTTGGGCTTTGGGTAGGGTTACCACCTAGCTGGTATTTGACCTGCCTGGCTGAGTATTTTATGAATTTGCCAGAAAAATAATTTAAATGGGGGGGGGAGAGGGGGGGACGAAGAATGTTGGCCTAAAGATTATCATTGTTATCATAATACACTGGGATATGTAATATTAAAAGTTTCCATGTCCAGATAAAGATGCTTCAGCGTTCCCACTTCAGCAATAACTGATCAAAATGGCTGAAAATACAGCAGCCATCTGCCCACCAACATGCAAGCAAACTGCACATGTGAGAGAGGGGGTTTGAGTCATGCACAAGTGAGGAGGCATGACATGTTATAGAACTTATAGTATCTTATAGTAACACACAGATAAGTGGTTATTGAAGGTGGGGGGTGTTACAAAATTGCCTTGTGGTTGGGGTTGCATCAGTCTTGTCTTGGGAGGAGGTGTGAGAAGTGCCGGGTTTTTGTATTTCAGATGTGGTAACCATAGCTTTGGGGGATGTTCCAACCAGGAGTAAAAAGTGATGGAGTCGGTAAACAAGACTGCATCAAAGTCCTGCTTCTCTGAACAAAGGAGGAACCAAAAGAGCTATTACTTTTCTTAAAGGCCCAAGTTTCTTTCAGTCAGCATCCCCTTCCTAGAACCTCTTTGGGCTTCTCCCAAGGTCACACCTGGCTTATAAGCTTTGCTTGGCTTTCTTGGTCTGAGCATATGCCAGTCTAGTAGCTAAAACCCTTAGACACACAACTTATGCATGGCTAGAACACTTAGTTCTTAACTCAGGACAAGCCAGAACAATTTCTAGAATTCTCCCTGACTCTTAGCTGAGTGTTCAGTTATAAATTCAGTTATAAATTGAGGACTCACTTATCTATATGCCCAAATTATTATTATTATTATTAAATTATTTTCACTAGGGTTTATTTCCTGACAAACTCTTTGTGCATGTTGACTGGCTAGGTCAGGGGTGAGCAAACTATGGCCCGTAGGCCAGATCCAGCCTGTCAGGGCTTTGGATCCAACCCACAGGATTGCCACCCCCATGGTGCCATGGCCCCGTACCACTCCCAGAAGCAGCCAGCACCACGTCCCTGCGGCCCCTGGCAGGGGGGCAGAGGGCTACGTACACTGCTTTCGCTGTCAGGCACCACCCCCCACAGCTCCCATTGGCCAGGAATGGGGAACCGCAGCCAATGGGAGCTTCAGGGGAGGTACCCGCAAGCGAGGGCAGTGCACAGAACCCTCTGCCCCCCCCTCCCCCAGGGGCTGAAGGGACGTGTGGTGGCCACTTCCGGGAGCAGCACAGAGCAGGCAGGGAGCCTGTTTTAGCCCCACTGTGCACCACTGCCACCCAGAGCCACTCAAGGTAAGTGGTGACAGGCTGGAGCCCACACCCCAAACCCCTCCTGCACCCCAACCCCCTGCTCTGAGCCCCCAACCTCCTGCTCTGAGCCCCTGCTGCCCCCCACCCCTCCTGTGCCCCAACCCCTTGTCCTGAGTCCCCTCCCACACCCAATACCACCTCTCACACCCCACACTCCCTCCCACGCCCCACCCCCTGCCCCAGCCCTACATTCATGGCCCTGCATGCAATTTCCCCACCCAGATATGGCCCTCGGGCCAAAAGGTTTGCCCACCCCTGGGCTAGGTGATGGGAAGTAGTAGGTCTTATGCACATAGGTGTAAATCTTGACCTGCTTCTTCAGTAATCACTGAGGCATTAAAGCCAGTGACGGTCCCTTGAAGCCAATGGGAAGCTATCTTAATAAGAACTGAGTACAAAAAAAAAAGCTAAGAATGTGTCCTGAAGTACCATAGCTAGTAACAGTGTTTGACACAGTGCTGACTTAAGCCAACTCCAGCTTCTGCCTACAGAGGGTTTCATGGCAATGGAACTAATATGGTTACACTGTGTACGGTGATTGTAATGACACTGGGGCCAGGCAATAAAGACACTACTTCCACGTGTCACATTTATTACAGCATCAGAAGGAAATTAAATCTTTGACAAAAATGGGATAAATGAAGCCACCTGAATGTCTGTCTGGAAGGGAACCAGGCAGAAAACTAAGATGTGGTGTGACAGGGAGCACTCACCTCATGAACACCTCCTGTCACCTGGGTGCGATCCTTCATTCTTTCTCTGCTCTCTGTGCCCCGTGTCAGCTGTTGCCCTTGTCAGGCACATCTCCAGTGGCTGAGCCCTCCAGCTAAGGCACACAGTTACCAGGCAGATGGAGGAACTCCTTCCGGGGTAATACAGGTCCAATTGCTGTCCCCTTGTTGGTGTCTTCAGCCCTTTCTCTGGGTTCAGTTCTCAGCCCCTTCTGGGTTAGCTTTAAGTCTGTCCCTGCTCTGGCATACAGCAGTGCCCCCTGGGCTTTCTCTCTGAAGATTTTGTCCTCAACCGTGCTCTGGTTTCCCAGCTCTCCAGCCAGGTCACTCCGTAACTTCAGTCTCCTTTGGGGGAGAGGGTAACCAAGAGTCCACCAGACAGTCTGACTACCCTTACCAGCCCTTTTAAGTCCCAGCTCCTTTCTTGGGCTTCTAAATAAGCCTTATCCCCTTCTTGGGGCTTAGGCCACTTCCCCACTGGGAGGGACCCAGGCCCACCCACTACTCTGGGTCCCAACCCAGGGACCCTACAAAGAGCAGCCACATTCTACTTCCGTTAATAGTTGCTACTGCATTCCCTGGGCTGCCTCCCACTCAGTCTCATCACCTTCACCCATTACCTTAGGGTTACACTCCTTGGATTCTCTCTGCTTGATCCCTGTTTGAGTAGGGTCTTCCCCAGGCTTCCTTGCCTGGAGAGTGTCTCTGACTTCTAGCCCTTCCTCACCCTTCTAGTCCCAGTAAGCAACTGAGCTGCTAAGGCCCTGTGGCTCCTTTTAACTGAGCCTGCTGCACTCTGATAGGCTGCTTCCCTGCAGCCTTTCTAGGCAGGTCTGGAGGACCCATCTTAACTGCTCCTTTCCTGGGTCTGGGTGTGGTATGACCATGAGGCCTCCAGCAGGGGGCCGCAAAGGCCAGTATACCCCATCACAGGCAGCTGTAGCATTTCTAAACTTTCCTGGAATCAAGTGCACCAGTTTGGAAGAGAAATCTGAGAGGGTGTGACAGTTCATGCTTCTATAAGCTCTACAATGCATGACAGGGACCACAAACTGTTAGGCAAACTCATCCGTAGATATGCACAAGAAAATGTCACTTGAGAAAAGCACTCCCCATTCCTTTACCTGGGATGCAACACATGCTCCTTAGCCATAGTCAAGGCTTTGGTCCCAGGTATCTCAATGTGAAATCTAAAATTAATATAGGAAACAGAATGCAAAAGAACCATTGAAACCATGTTAAGATTCCTTACTCCAAGAATGGCATAGATCTATTTGAATTAAATGGCAAACATAGGGGTCTTACCAGCAGACTACTACTCATTTGGGGCATGGGGCGGTTGCGGGGGATTTGTGGGGGTTTTGCTGTTTTTAAACTGAGGCATTGCACAGCATATTGTAAATCTGTTTGCCATCCATTGGCTTCCAGGTGAGGTAACAGTTAATGACCCACAATTAACGAGTGGCTCATTTCAGCTAGTACCTAACATTTGAACAGATATATATGAAACATAGATGTTGCTGTGCACGGTCAAATTCTTTATCACTAGCAGAAAAGTCAATACAAATAGCAAAACTTTATATTAAAAAAAAACCCTGACAAATTCAAAGGTACACTACTTGGCACAGTTAGCTTATCACAATATAGCCGACAATCTTTTATTATGGTCAAAGAGTCTGTGTGGAAAGACAAAAGTCAGGGTGAACCTGGAACAATCCATGCTAAACTAGTTACAGAAGAACTGTAAAAGCAGCAAAGAGTCTTGTGGCACCTTATAGACTAACAGATGTTTTGGAGCATGAGATTTTGTGGGTGAATAGCCACTTCGTCGGATGCATGTAGTGGAAATCTCCAGGGGCAGGTATATATATGCAAGCAAGAAGCAGGCTAGAGATAACGAGATTAGTTCAATCAGGGAGGATGAGGCCCTCTCCTAGCAGCTGAGGTGTGAAAACTACAAAACCAGTTTCTCCTCCCTTGGTTTTCACACCTCAGATTTCAACTACATGCATCCGACGAAGTGGCTATTCACCCACAAAAGCTCATGCTCCAAAACGTCTGTTAGTCTATAAGGTGCCACAAGACTCTTTGCTGCTTTTACAGTTCTTCTGTAACTAGTTTAGCATGGATTGTTCCAGGTTCACCCTGACTTTTGTCTTTCCACACAGACTCTTTGACCATAATAAAAGATTGTCAGGTATATTGTGATAAGCTAACTGTGCCAAGTAGTGTACCTTTGAATTTGTCAGGTTTTTGTCAGGGCCTCATCCTCCCTGATTGAACTAACCTCGTTATCTCTAGCCTGCTTCTTGTTTGCATATATATACCTGCCCCTGGAAATTTCCACTACATGCATCCGACGAAGTGGGTATTCACCCATGAAAGCTCATGCTCCAAAACGTCTGTTAGTCTATAAGGTGCCACAGGACTCTTTGCTGCTTTTACAGATCCAGACTAACACGGCTACCCCTCTGATACAGAAGAACTGTAAGCCAGAACAGAAGCAATGGGAATAACCATTGATCATTCTAAGTGTGCAAGACTGTCCAATTTCAAACATGACTGGCAACCTGACAATGTATTGACTATTTCATCCAAGACAATATGTCACAACTGCCCTGAAAGGCACACTAGAGGAGGCAAATATAGACACCTAACACAACCAAAGAACCAGATCTGTTTCTTGAAGTCATCCAGAATGCTGCTGAGACAGTGCTTGTCTGTTGACAGAAAATACACATGCCCTCTCAACTCAAGGAGCAGCAAACAGCTTAATGACCAAACAGGCCACTGCAGAAGCAACTGTTTAGAGAACAAGTGGCATGTGATCAGAAAGCCACTGAAGTTCAGAAAGTTCGTTCTTGGCAGATGTCCAATGGAAGATCAATTAGTCTTCCCCATCTATTTAGAGTTCAAGATGTTTACCCTAATTTCCATCCTAGACATAGCTCCATTGGTATGTTTTATTAACTGGCTCTATTTACTTTGTAGTTGACATATTTTATTTCCATTTAATTAGTATTAAAAACAAATGGGCTAGATGTAATGGCCACTGAAGTCAATGAATACTGCCCCCTGCTTAGTTTACAGGGGTAGACATTTGTAACCTTGATTAATGTTATTTGACTGGGGCTAGGAAAAGAGGCCGGTCTCTTCCCAGCACTTCTGTGTGTCTCTGGAATCCTGTTATTGTAACAACTCTGAGACTGTAATTGATGGCTTCATACAATGCAGTATGAAAGGACTAGAGCTTCCAAAGCCTATATTGAATTTCTCTTAGCACTGGAAGTCTCACTTTAATCCCTTCCATAATCAGGTTTGATTGGAGTCTAATGAAGTCTGGCCTTTCATATCCTTTTTTTTAATTAATTTGCTTCTTGATTTCTACCCTCTTAGCTCTAGAAATGGTACAGGAAACAAAATCTTTTTGCATTAGGATGGTGTGTTCCAACTCTATAAAAGCAGTAGCATTACTCAGTACCTTACATCTGTAAAGTTGATGTAATTAAGAGTAATCGTTTACTTCAGTGTTTTTGGAGATGACACTCTGTGTGTAGACAGTGTCACAGCTCTTCAGTTTTAGAACCATTTTACAAACAAGTGCTTGTAATTAAAGAGCAATTATGAGCTAATTCATGTGTGATTTTTTTCTAATGAAGTCTAATGAAGAAATCATCATTGAGACATTTATTAATTCCTAATTAGGAAACCAGCAGCAAATTTAAAAATCTTAATATTTTTCATAGTTCTTATTTTATTGCTTTTGACTTACTGCTAGAAGCAGCTTTCTATTTAGCCATGAGTATACTATATCTGAATGTCACGTGCTTGGCTTTCCTGATCATGCATTACTTTATACTTACAGTGTTTATGTATCATTTTTAGTCAGCTTTGCCTTTTTGAATAGCTTTTTATAGATGCATTTCCAAATGAAGCCAGCACTGAATTCTTGTTGATGTCACAAATGACTTTACAATCACATGATGATAGTTTAGCTGGTTGTAGCCCTAGCTACATTCAGCGCAATGTAACCTAGGTGTTTGCATGAGAAATTTAGTAGAATTTTGGATGTGTCCTAATTTTTACAAGGTTGGAGGACAGATGGAACAAATGGCTGCAGGAGGATATTCTGAGCAGGGATAAACACTAGGTAATGGCTAGTGCATGAACAAAACCATTGCTTCCACTTAACCTACTCTATAATTAGCTTTACACGTTAAAATCAATAATTACTATATAGTTCTTCTGTTAATGTGAAAATTAAGAGTTGAGCTGGTGGGCAGGTATTGCTCTGAATCTGTTCAAGTGCAATTTTTTTATTTTTATTTTTTTGCCAGGACAATCACTGTATGTTCAAAATATCTAATATATTTGAATTCTGACTGTTGAGGCCACATATTGCTCTTAAACTCTATCTTCTATTGGCACTGATGCAAGTTCTATACATGGACCAATGATGATACAAAATCTATGAAGCCTTAGCCTGTAAGCTTCAGAGCACTTCCTGTGAGGAAGTGAGCCCCTTCAACTCCCTTTTGAGCAAGGGACTTTCAGCATCTGATTGAACTGAGCCTATAGACAATACAGACAGATACCTATATTGTCTTTAACAGCCGCACCTGTAGTGGGAGTACACCTAATCCACTGGCAGTGGCCGGACGTATTTTGCCTTTGGAATGGTGAGTGAGGCAAGCAGGATACCTCTAGGGATGATGGAGAAATGTGCTCAGGAGTATCTGTCATACTTTTTTCTTTCTGCATTATTTAATTATTTTGGTGTTAGTGTGTTCTACTCCCCCTCCCCATCCTTCCCTCCCCAGGCGAGCGTGAAACACTAGCTGGTGTGGAATGAGGTCATGGCCACATCCTTGCCCTGCCCTCTTTGTGGGGTTTTAGTGCCACTGAAAGTACTGATTCTCCTTTGTGCCCAAGAGTGCAAATACCAACATTTGGTTGCTGTCTGTATAGGTATACATGAGGAGTCTTGGATCTAGATAAAGGAAAGGATCCCCGAATCTTTTACCAAACTATTGTGCACTCTCACATGAGCAGCCATAATGCTGAGAAAATGAGACAGATCAAAGAAATTATCAGGTGAATCAGCACATTTAAATGATGTAAGTTTAAGAACACTTTTTTGGGGCTGCAGAAGTAGACTGATGCCTTTCTCCCTTAACTTGTGTTTGCAGACTAAAGAAATAAACTAGTCTAGAAAAATAAGGAAAACCATGTGCTGTTCTGGTGGTAACATGCTTCATGTTAGAAGCAAGAGGAAGACCAAGGACAGAGTAGGCCCATTACTCAATGAGGGGGGAAAGACAGTAACAAAAAATGTGGAAATGGCAGAAGTGCTTAATGACTTCTTTGTTTCGGTTTTCACCAAGAAGGTTGGTGGAGATTGGACATCTAACAGTGAATGCCAGTGAAAATGAGGTAGGATCAGAGCTTAAAATAGGAAAAGAACAAATCAAAATTTACTTAGACTAGTTAGATGTCTTTAAATCACCAGGGCCTGATGAAATGCATCCTAAAATACTCAAGGAGACGACTGAGGAGATATCTGAGCCATTAGCAATTATCTTTGAAAAGTCATGGAAGATGGGAGACATTCCAGAAGACTGGAAAAGGGCAAATATAGTGCCCATCTATAAAAAGGGAAATAAGGACAACCTGGGGAATTACAGACCAGTCAACTTAACTTCTGTACCCGAAAAGATAATAGAGCAAATAATTAAGCAATCAATTTGCAAACACCTAGAAGATAATAAGGTGATAAATAACAGTCAGCACTGATTTGTGAAGAACAAATCATGTCAAACCAACTTGATAGCTTTTTTTGACAGGGTAACAAGCCTTGCAGGTAGGGGGGAAGCAGTAGATGTGGTATATCTTGATTTTAGTAAGGCTTTTGATACTGTCTCGCATGACCTTCTCATAAACAAACTAGAGAAATACAACCTACAGGAAGCTACTATAAGGTGGGTGCATAACTGGTTGGAAAATCATTCCCACAGAGTAGTTATCAGTGGTTCACAGTCATGCTGGAAGGGCATAACAAGTGGGGTCCCGCAGGGATCGGTTTTGGGTCCGGTTCTGTTCAATATCTTCATCAATGATTTAGATAATGGCATAGAGAGTACACTTATAAAGTTTGCAAATAATACCAAGCTTGGAGGAGTTGCAATTGCTTTGGAGGATAGGATTAAAATTCAAAATGATCTGGATAAACTGGAGAAATGGTCTGAAGTAAATAGTATGAAATTTAATAAGGACAAATGCAAAGTACTCCACTTAGGTAGGAACAATCAGTTCACACATACAAAATGGGAAATGACTGCCTAGGAAGGAGTACTGCAGAAAGGGATCTGGGAGTCATAGTGGATCACAAGCTAAATATGAGTCAACAGTGTAACGCTGTTGCAAAAAAAGCAATCATTATGGGATGTATTAGCAGGCGTACTGTAAGCAAGACACAAAAAGTAATTCTTCCTCTCTACTCTACGCTGATTAGGCCTCAACTGGAGTATTGTGTCCAGTTCTGGGTGCCACATTTCAGGAAAGATGTGGACAAATTGGAGAAAGTCCAGAGAAGAGCAACAAAAATGATTAAACATCTAGAAAACATGACCTATGAGGGAAGATTGGAAAAAATGGGTTTGTTTAGTCTGGAGAAGAGAAGACTGAGAGGGGACATAACAGTTTTCAAGTACATAAAAGGTTGTTACAAGGAGGAGGGAGAAAATTGTTCTCTTTAACCTGTGAGGATAGAACAAGGAGCAAATTGCAGCAAGGGCGGTTTAGGTTGGACACTAGGAAAAACTTCCTAACTGTCAGAGTGGTTAAGCACTGGAATAAATTGCCTAGGGAGGTTGTAGAATCTCCATCATTGGAGATTTTTAAGAGCAGGTTGGACAAACACCTGTCTGGGATGGTCTAGATAATACTTAGTCCTGCCTTGAGTGCAGAGGACTGGACTAGATGACCTCTCAAGGTCCCTTCCAGTTCTATGATTATGTAAGCAGAGTCAAGGTGATCTCTACCCTGACATCGGGTGGTGAATTGTGGCAAGTTGTAGAAAAGAACTTCAGGGGCTGGTCTTGTTTGCACACCCGCACCACACAGCATGAGCCCACAGCTGCCCAAATGGTCACTTTGGCTGCTGTGACATCCCCAGTTTCTCTGTTATTGGGGCAGGAAGAATAAAGTGTTGTTACCCTGATTCTGTGAATCAAGGCCAGTGGAACTGTTTTATGACAGAGGGATTCATCATCAACTAAGTAGCACTCGCTAGATAAGGGACATGGGTTCCAAAACCCAGTGAATTGAGGGAGGCTGGGGGGCAGGTATTTGTACCTGATGGCATGGGCCCCTTTTGAGGGCCTGAAACACCAATTTCACCCCTTCCCCTGTCCCCTGTTGACTAGCAGAGCTAATTTTGATTCTACTAAGAGTCTAGTTACAGGCTGCTGTGCTGAGTTCACTTTGGGCCAATGGGGCACCAGCACTGGGGGTCCCCTACTACAAGCTGAAATCACTAAAGAGCTAAAATTACTAAGAGCTGAGATCACTGAGTGCTGTGTTAACTAGTGGGGGAGCCTGAAGATATGTTGCTAAGTGGCTGGCAGAGCAGAGCAGTTTGTGGGACAGCTGGAGCGGCCCATGGGACAGCGAGTGGAGTGAAGCGGAGCGGAGCTGAGCAGTTTGCGGGACAGTTGGAGTGGCCCACGGGACGGCAAGTGGAGTGAAGCGGGGCAGAGCGGAGCAGTTCGTGGGACGGCTGGAGAGGCTCACGGGACAGCTGGTGGAGTAGAGTGGCTTGTGGTGAAGGCTGCAGCAGAACCCCACAGAGAGGCGGGCAGTCGGCCTCGGACCACATAAGGTGCCCCTTAACACCCCGCGCGCCCCTTCCCACCCCCCATTTCCACCCAGGCTTGCGGGGTAAAGCTCTGCAGATAAACGTTTGAACTCTGGGGCTGCACTGACCAGGGACAGAGACTTTGGGGTTGTTGGACTTTTTGGTGATTTTGGGGTTGCTGGACTCAAGAGACTTTTGAGGTGTTGGACTTTTGGGACTTTGGGGTGATCTTTTGGGTTGTTGGACTTAAGACTCTTAAGGGAAAAGGATACTGCCAAACTTACTTGGGGGTGGGTCTTCTGCTCATGGTTTGTGTTATGAATCCTGTTTGTGGTATTTCCCCAACATGATGCCACATTGTTTCCCTCCTTTGTTAAAAGGATTTTGCTACACTCAGACTCTGTGCTTGCAAAAGGGGAAGGATTTCTTCTTAGAGGTGCCCAGGGGGTGGTATGTAATTGTCCCTGGTCACTGGGTGGAGGCTCGAGCTGATTTTGCATTGTGTTATTGAAACGGAACCCCTAGATACTGAACCCAGCCCTTGTTGCTGCCAACTCAGATGGGCAGAAGGGTTACAATTCTATGTTACCGAAATCCCAAACCACATGCAGTCTGTCTGGTTTCATGTTCCTTTACAAATTCCAAACTCAGGAGTTTACTGAGATTTTCTAAGGTACACAAACTTTTCAAGTGAAAAGAAGCATGATTTCAATGGACTTTTCCCCCACTGTATGCTGTTGGTAGTTTTGCATGTGATCTGAGTTAAGCACACCTTTTTTTTCCCGCCCCTTAATATTCGGATTGGGCTATGAAAGAGGATGCTGTTAGAAGGTAACATCATTTCTGATGAAAGCCACTAAAAATGCTTGATGAAGACATTATGTTGTGTACCTTTCTATAGACTTATCAAAACCCAAAGTCTTCACATTATAGAAAACGAGTACCTGGATCCAAATTTTCACATAGCAAAACAGTGCCTAAAAATGTACATGGAGCCAGCATAAATCCAAAGTGACTCTATTTAATGGACATGATCAAGATTATTCCGGTGTACATGCAGTGAAAATCTGGCCTAGTGCACATAAGAAAGGATGCAGCATTGGGAATTTCAGAAGTTTACTATTCGCTGGCCATATTTCTAAAGCGTCGATACACATTTGTAAAACTCCTTAGTACATCCATGCATAATTGCACATTACTTAGGCCCCAGAGTAATGTACAGTGAGGCCCCACTTCTGTGCACATTGTCTGGTGTGATTCCATCTTAAAAGATTTCATGTAACCATGAAAGCAAAAAGCTTGTTATGCAGAAGCTCTCACCTTATGAATGATGCATGCTGAAAGCTTTGTGCCTAATCACAGAAACTGCAAAGCCATGATGAGCTTTGAGTCTATGAAGCTGTGGAGTGTTGAAAACCACTCACCATATGCTGCAAAAGAAAAAAGGAAACTGTAGCGTCAAGAGTAAAAGTTCAAAATATAAGAGAAGAGTTTTAAAATTCAGCCAGTCGTTTTTGTTTCTGAACGTGGGAGTAACATAATAGGAGTGAAATTCACCAGGAGGCACAGGGGCCTATAGAAAACCCCATCACAGTGGAATCATGGCACGTGTAAGTGGGTGGTGAGTGGTTGAATATTAGGTGTACAAGTGTCTAAACCCCTGGCTGCAGTGGGCTGGGCTCTGCATGGGCTTAGGCAGAGGGGCTATTGGTGTAGACCAGGGCTTGTCCATTTGGTCTTGATTTTATGTTTATCCAATCACTACAAACTTGAGGTTGAGCCAGAGTCATAGTACCTGATCCAGCACAGGGGCTGGAATGGAGGATGCCACAAAGAGATTGAGCAGTTTCATGTAGTTCCCCTGGGCAAGCCTGTTGACTTGTGGTGGAGTGTGCAAGAATCAATAGACTGTAAGGGTACAGCTCAGTGGTTCTCCATCTGGCCCTGGTTCCAGCCTAGGGGCTGCTTTAATCTGCCCCATCTTGCAACAGTTTCCAGTGGACTGTCTACTGTCTGAGCACAGTGAGACCCACCCCACCAAGCTTGAGCCACTTGTCTCACTGCCTCATGCATTAGGAATTGGCTACACCAGTTCTGTCCCTCCTGTGAATTCTGTCACACCAAGAGGGTTTCCAGTAATAGAGTTAGGACCAAATTCCACACCTTTTGCACTGCAGAACACAAAATAGATGGGTTAGGGCAGAGAATTTTGTTTATAAACACATAGCTTTCAATTCCTGTGCTACTAGTAATGACCTAGATTGTTAAAATGGAAAGATTTTTTTAAATCCCATTTAAGGATAGAAGGAGACCTTCCAGATAATTAAATTGAAGGCCACAGCCTGCCAACGTGGCAATAAGTGCACTTGTAACCAGCTGAAATGAAAATTTAACACCCCGGCTTTTGCTATTTGAGGTCTATACTTACTAGTTCCTCTAACTCTCACATGGAGGTTCTTAATCAGATTGGCATCGCAGCATCTGCCATGGGTCGTTTACAAGGAATATGGAACCAACATCATCTCAGCACAACAACCAAGTTCAGGATCTATTTGAGCTGTACAGGGCTGCCCAGATGGAAGGGGGCAAGTGGGGCAATTTGCCCCAGGCCCTGGGCCCTGCAGGGGCCCCCATGAGAATATGGTATTCTATAGTATTGCAATTTGTTTTATGGAAGGGGCCCCTGAAATTGCTTTGCCCTAGCCCCACTGAATCCTCTGGGCGGTCCTGGAGCTGTATCTTCCCAGTATTGTTGTAGGGCTGTGAACACTACGCCACTCAGACTGGGGATGGACACTATGCCACTCAGACTGGGCAAAGTTGGAAGCTTTCCACACAAAATGCCAATGTTGTATATTGGGGATAAAGTGGAATGATGCAGATGTTTATGGTCATTCAGATCTACAGACTACTGGGGCCATTGTCTGCAGGTGGCGCCTTACGCTTTTCAGACGTGTCATGAAAATGCGGCAAGATGTTCCAGCAAACGCCATTCTCCGGGTTGCTTGTAACATCTGGGATAAAATTCCACCAATCGAGGGGTGGAGGCAGCACAGAGGCAGACCCCCTATTACATGGGTTCATCAAGTCTGTTCCGATGTTGGACTCTCAGGCCATCAAGCCCTGGAAGCTGTGCAGGAACAGATCAAATGGCAAACAATCACTACGGCCGACTGTTTGGCTAAGCATGGAAGAAGAAGAAGAAGAAGAAGAAGAAGAAGAAGAAGAAGAAGAAGGAACTCAAACTTCAGCTCCCATGAGGTATTGCAGCAGCTCAGAAGAATGCAGTCTGATGTTGAACCAACTCAAAACAAAACATTTTGATTAGGTCCCAAATTTTTAAAAAATCCTTTTTTGGCAAAAAAAAAAGGTTCTATTTGTCTTTTTTAGGTTTTTAAAAATTGACTTGAGTTGCTTAGTGACAACTACAAAGAATGGATATTATGAGAAGAAGCAAAAGTGGCTCTTTGCACTGAGTGTGACTTAAACCCTTCTGTGAAAAACTGCTCTGAGCACTTCATGTACATTGTGTCCCTGTACATAGCCCATTCTCTTCATATAATACTTAAAGTATTATACTTCAGTAGGAATCCTACTTGGCAGGGCTGGCTCCAGACCCCAGCGTGCCAAGCAGGCGCGTGGGGCGGCATTGTCGGGGCACTTCCCCCCACCTTAGGAATCCTGAGTGATACCTGATATCACAAAGGAAGGACACACCTCTAGAGAATAGCTCTTTTCAGCTTAGCCCAGCTGAAAAAAAAACTGCCTCTAACAATACCAGTTAGAAAATCTGTGTCTGTTTGCCTTCGGGGTATCTCTCCCTCCTAACCTGCAGTCCTGCTTTAGGAGAAGAGAATAGCTCTTTTCAGCTTAGCCCAGCTGAAAAAAAACTGCCTCAGAGTGCCTTTGGTAGAAAAGCCGTGCCTCTGTCTCTGGGTTCGGAAGACCGCTGCCACCATGTCATGGTCTTACCCTCACTTGAAACTGGGGGGTTTCAAGTTGAGGACCAGCATGTATCCCCCCACCCTAAAATCCTAGGGTAGGTCCCCTTTTTGCTGCCACCACCCGGTCGAATACGTGGGCCGGGACACCCCTGTTTTCCCCCCCTCCTCTTTCCAAAGACGTTCCCTGGGGAAACACAGATCAACTCACAGAGGGAGAAACCTCCCCCCTCCCCTCTCTGCCCGGAGATAAGCTTGTCTCACCACCGAGAGAGAGTTTCTTAGCCCCCTCCCCCTGTATCCACAGTAGAAGGGATTTAATCAAATCTTTATAGAAAGAATTTATTAAAAGAAAAACAAGAAAATACAGAATCTCTATGAGTCCAAGCTGGACATTCATAGGGTATAACCTTATCAATTTCTGGAGAGAATCCTCCCTCCTTCTCAGTACAAACAATACAGGCAGAATTAAGAATAATCAATAACAAACACACAGAATTGCAAACATAGGATTATTAGATGAGGACACAAAGTACCTTTCTAATACTCACTATCTTGACTAGAAGAAATTAGTTCAGGAAGATGGAAACTTGCAGAAGACTTGATTAAACATCTGGACCTTGTAACTCCAAACGGCTAAGAACAACACACACACGAACAGAGAGAAAAAGTTCCCTCCTAGGAATTTTAAATTCTCTTCCCTGATTGGTCCTCAGGTCAGGTGTTCACCAGGTACTATGTGTTAACCCTTTACAGGTGGAAACTTAACCCTTAACTAACTATTTATGACAGAGGGAACTGGGATTGTTTAGCCTGCAGAAGAGAAGAAGGAGGGGGGATTTGATAGCTGCTTTCAACTACCTGAAAGGGGGTTCCAAAGAGGATGGATCTAGACTGTTCTCAGTGGTAGAAGATGACAGAACAAGGAGTAATGGTCTCAAGTTGCAGAGGGGGAGGTTTAGGTTGGACATTAGGAAAAACTTTTTCACTAGTAGGGTGGTGAAGAACTGGAATGGGTTACCTAGGGAGGTGGTGGAATCTCCTTTCTTAGAGGTTTTTAAGGTCAGGCTTGACAAAGCCCTGGCTGGGATGATTTAGTTGGGTTTGGTCCTGCTTTGAGCAGGGGGTTGGACTAGATGACCTCCTGAGGTCCCTTCCAACCCTGAGATTCTATGATTCTATGATTTGTTAATGGCTGCGGGGACAATATCTTTCATTATTTGGATTAGCATTTGTGGGGTCCACAGGAGTGTTTTTAAAGAAGGGATTTGAAAAAGCAAAAAACTCAGAGCCTGGTTCTCTATAATAGGGTGGGAGTTCCATGCATAGAGGGAAGTGTGAAGGAAGGCAAAAAATTAGAGTAAGATTATATGACGGAAGTGATAAGGTGAGCTCCAGGAGTGGAGGAAAATGAGTCAGGAGAGTTGCGTCAGAGTGGAATTGTGCAGAGCCTTGAAGGTGAGGTGAGAATCCTAAACCTAACATGGACAGTGAGTAAGCCAATGGAGGGATTCAAAGAGAAGAATAACATGTCTGGAATGATGGGCAAGGAAGACAAATTTAGCCAATGAATTTTGAATTGACTGGAGGTGAGCAGGATAGGAATCAGAAAGGAGGAGGATAACCAAGGTATAGAGAAGTATATTAGCAGTAGGATTAGAGAGGAAAGGGTTTGGGTTTGTTTGAGACATTATGGAGAAAACCAACAAGGATTTGGCAAGTACCTGGATGTCAGTGAAGGAGCAGGAGTAGACTAATATGAGTTTGTAAGCCTGGGTGATAGGGAGGATGGTGCTGGTCTCAATGACACATACAAAGGACAGTGAGGTGCATGCTGAGGAGCAAAGATGAGAAGCTCAGGTCACTATGTTGACTTCACAGTGGCATGTCCAGGATGCTATGTCAGAAAGACAATTAGAGATGCATGTCTGGACATCAGGGGTGGAAAGATAAATTTGTGAGTCATCGGTAAAAAAACGATAGTTGAAGCCTTTTTAGCAGAGGAAGTTGCCCACATATAAGGTCAAGAAAGGATCAGGGACATAGCACTGAGAGGCACTGACAGAAAGGAAGAGTGGGAAGGAGGAGGAACTATCAAAGAAGATGCTGAGAGTAGTTTGAAGCAAACTAGCAGTATGGGGGTCACTGGAAGAAAAAGAGCTGGGGAGAATAGAAAATATCCAAATACAGAAGGAGGTTGAGGATTGAGAAAAGAACACGAGACTTGGCTGATAAGAATCATTGTTGAGGAGAATTTTGGTGAAATACAGATGCAAACGACATATTGAATGGATATACAGGAGGAACTTAGAGAAGGTAAAGCATCAGTTGTATAAAGTATATGCAAGGATCTAGAGGTAAAGGTGAGGAAAGAAATGGGGTATTTGCTAAAATCAGACCTTAGTCCAGCGTTGTTGTTCAAGGTGACATTTGACCTGGCTTGGATGCTGAAAGGAAAACCAATCTTATATCTTTTTCAGGCATATTTTTCTTTAAGACAAGCAATATGCTGTGCTCCTTCAACTGCTTTGTAACTTGCTAGGAAACATTTCAGTAAATAACATATGGAAGGAAAACAGACTGAGAAATCTGAAGTGTTTTAGTAGAGTGTAAACTTTCAAAAGCACAAGATTTGCCATTGCCCTACTAATATGTTATGCAGGCTCTCATAAAGTCTGGTTTTAGGAAATGAAAAAGCTATCTGTTGTCATAGAAACAATAGCAATTGGTACCATTGTGTAAGCTGATATTGGAGGGTATCACTGATTGGCCATTTTCCAAGCATCCAAACTGAGAAATGCTGAAAGGCATAAAAATAGCCATTTAATTTCCGCCAAATAAGCCAATATACCACTTCCTTCCCCAAGCACTTTCAGATATTGCCAGTTATTGTGGGTAAATTTCAAAAGCCCTGGATGTGGGAATATTTTCTTGGCCCAAAAAATCAAAACATTCTATTAGGCAAGTGTTTCATATAGTCTTACTGTCTATATTCTATTGCAGAAAGATTATTAAACCTGAGCACATTGTTTCCAGTGTTCATCAGTGAGGAGATGCAATCATTTTAAGGTGCCTATAATTAACCCTGTGATTAGCTTTGCAAAAAGATGTCCCAAGGGTGAAGCAGCAATGGCAAGGATCACCACTATCTGAGTAAAAGGCAATGTGTTCATGATTTCTCCCTTGATTTATGACCACTTTGATGTCTCTAAATGGCTTCACCTGTAAATCATTAAGACAACCTGTAATAGTGGATTGAACCGTCAGGGGCGGCTCTAGAAATTCCGCCGCCCCAAGCAGGGCGGCGCGCCGCGCCGCTCGCACCGCCCTTCCCCGGTCCCGCGGCCAGGGCAGAAGTGGCTGCGGCCGGCCCTGTGGTCCCGCGGCTCCAGTGGAGCATCCGCAGGCATGCCTGCGGGAGCTCCGTCTGAGCCGCGGGACCAGCGCACCTGCCGCAGTTATGCCTGCGGGAGCTCAAGCGGAGCCGCGGGAAGAGGGGACCCTCCGCAGTCATGCCTGCGGCAGGTCCGCTCGTCCCGGGGCTCCGGTGGACCTCCCGCAGGCATGACTGCGGAAGGTCCGCCGAAGCCAAATGCCGCCCTACCAGGACAATGCCGCCCCACGCGCCTGCTTGGCGCGCTGGGGTCTGGAGCCGGCCCTGTGAACCATATGAGGATAGGTCTAAATAGCTACATTCTCCTCATGGCTTTAGGGATGCAGAAGGCTTATGCTGGGAATGTGATGTGCAGGATACAGAAATTACAGAACATCAGGAGACAAGATAAGTGAGGTAATATCTTCTATTGGATCAACTTTTGTTAGTGTAAACAAGTTTTTGAGCTTCACAGAGCTCTTCCTCAGTTTCTGAGCTAAATACACAGTGGAATAGATTAAGCCTAAAGGTTTCACACATGCTGTAGGAGACCATTTTAAAATGAAGTAGGCTCCCAGACAGTAGGGAGTATTGCAAATTGTTGTAATGAGCCATAAAAGCAGTGTCTCTGAGTCTATGGTTTTTAGTGTCCAGCAGCATTATAAATGTAAGTTCCCAGGCTTGTCTTGTGAAGTTGTTATCTATGAAACATGTGAGTGCTTTGAAAGGTCTTATTCTCATCAAATAAATAGGAAGATTACTTGTGCTGGAGTTTAAATATACTTTTGGTGTCTTTTTCCAACCCTTGGATTCTTTCACCCTCACTTCCCAAGCAATGCCTCTTGCAGATGGTAAAGTGAAATATTTCTGCCGGTGCTACACCATACAACACTTTAACATACTTTTCAGACAAATGTCTAAGACTAGAAAAGATTATACACACGCAGCAATATCTTAGCTTCATGCAGGCTATGAAAATTAAAACTGGTATTGAGTAACAGGTTGCCTTTACATTCTATCTGCATTGAGCTCTTATCACAATAGTCTATTTTCCTTCCCATCTGTTCCAGATAGTTCAAAACACTGTCCCATTCAGCAAAGAAATCCCCCTGCTAGAAGCCAAGCAAAATGACCCAAAAGGCTCAATTTGTCCTAGGTGCAGAAATTCCCCCATCATATATTCAGTGCAGTATCTTGCTTCTGTCACACATGCTATCAAACTTCATCTATAAGCTAATGTCAAACAGTACATTGTTCTTCACAACAATACTCTAAACTCACTTTTTTTTCTTATCAGGGAATCTGCTTGCATGAGAGAATACCGTTTCATCTCCTTTTATCTCTTAGTATTACCAACCTGAAACACTCAAAATGCATCAAGAATTGTAAACACACAATTATTCAATTTTCAGCTCCCTGAAGCCATGAAAATGGATGTGACATAAACAGAGCCATGAGGGAAGTCAAGTAGAACTGCTGGAGGGAGCTGTTCAGATGGGAGTGCTATTCTTACATCTTAGCCCAAAGAGTCTAATCCCACTTTGGATCACAGCCGAAGAACAGACTAAGCCAAATCACCTAACCCACTGCCAGTTCCAATGTGCTTACACTTTTTCCAGCTTCATTTGGGCACTTGGGCCCTTCATATTAATATTTATGGCCTGGTCCAGCAATGGTCTGATACAATGCAGGAGGGAGTAAGCTATTTTAGGAAAAATTAGTCTTCCACAGGGCTACCATATCAGTAAAGAGTTAGTAGTTTTACATTGATTGCTTTTGTATTGTGTACTATATGAAGGGAACAGCAGGATAAATGAAAAAGCTGCTACTTAGAGATTTTGATTACTTATTGACTATTCAGCATGTCATCTCCCGGTGGAACTTGATAAAATAATCAGTCCAGTTCACCATTTGGGAAAGGCATTGCTGTACCAGGTGGGAGGCCTGTTGTGAAAGTAGGCCACATTTTAATCTAATAATGGATTAGAATCGCACAGTGACTTTTAGTTTTCTCTCACATTTGAGAGCAATTGGTGGTGATGGCCCTTTTTATTTTCTTTGTGCTTTATGAAGAAGGCCTGAAATGTGTTGAGCTCTCTAAAAGTAGAGGAGGTTTCATGAGAAATTGCCTGAGGGGGGAGGGAGAGAGAGAAAAGTCCCCTTTCTGAATTATTAAAATCCCCACCCCTTTGATTAAAGGCTCAGAATCATGCAATTCACGTATCTGAGACTCCTGGGACCCACATCAAAATGTGGGAGAACTAGATTTGACATTCTGATATTTCTAGATAAATGCCAAGCAGGAAAAAAAACTTAAATAACCCCAGGCCCCACACTTTCAGTCCTTTTTATCCATCACTTAAAAGTCACAAGCCAATTTCTTTCCCTTTACAGATCACCTCAACTTCTTTCCATTTGTTCATTGAAATACCCTGGCCCAGATCATTCCATGGGAGTTAGGTGCCTAAATCCCTTTGAGGATGTGTGCCCAATATATTCAAATGTTTAAACACAGTTCCTGAAATGGTGCTGGACAAAACCATGGTCAGCACAAGTTCAGCTGATGCCTCTTATCTGACAGAGGTAATTTTCAACATGTAGGCAAGGCTTCTGGTTATCCAAGCAGAGCAGCACGCTGGCAGGACTGGCAAAGTCTAGGTTTTTTCTACAGATTCAGGTACATCTATCATTAATTTCTCTAGCAATAATGGCAGGCAGCCATGAAGAAATGTGACATGATTTTAGGTAATGAAAAGTTCCAGTAATTAAAGATAATAAGGAGTTTGATCAGGAATCTATACACTCTATGAGAAGATATCACTGGTACTTTCTGCTGTCTGGATAAAAGATGTATGAAATGCCACCAGATCTTCTCAGACTGTAATATAAATTGATTGTATTGCAAAAACACATAGAACAAGCTGTAAAACAAATAGCTATCTTTTTGCTATTTAGCTAATACAGATTAGCTATTAATTTGTATTAGCTAAATACTCACAGAGGAAGTTAATAGCTATTACACACACATATGTGTACTGCCATGACTGGGTCCCAGAACAACAACAAATCTGTCACACTTCATGACTCATGAATCAAAATGACACCACAACAAACATAATCATGGTCCCAAAATTTGTACGCATTTATGCCTCCTTGTTTTTGGAGGTTCATTAGTACCTGAGTGTGAAGGATAAGCAAACTGGTTCAAATAAAACAAGAACTGGCCTAGTTGTTAATTTAAATATGTTAAAAAGCCAAAAACAGCTCTTCTTGAAGGAGAAACCAACTCCCTCTTTGAAAGCGATCTACTACTGGGATGGTGCTCTCCCCAACTAGGATGCTCAGATACCATGGTATAAAAATATATCATGAAATATAGCCTAGGCAAACTTTTTGGCCTGAGAGCCACATCGGGGTTCCGAAACTGTATGGAGGACCAGGTAGGGAAGGCTGTGCCTCCCCAAATGGCCTGGCCCCCGCCCCTTATCCGCCCTCTTCCACTTCCTGCTCCCTGACTGCCCCCCTCAGAATCCCCAACCCATCCAACCCCCTGATCCTTGTCCCCTGACCACCCTCTCCTGGGACTCCCTGCCCCTAACTGCCCCCCCGGGATCCCACCCCCTATCCAGCCCCCCCTGCTTGCTGTCCCTTGACTGCCCCCTGGAACTCCCTGCCCCTTATCCAACCCCCCCATTCCCTGCCCCCTTACCATGCCGCTCAGCGCACCAGGACTGGCAGCCATGCCACCATGCCTTCTACAGCACTGAGGCAGGCCGGTGGCTCTTGCAGCCACGCTGCCCGGCAGGAGCTCGCAGCCCCGCCAGAGCTCGCAGCCCCGCCGCCCAGAGCGCTGGCGGCATGGTGAGCTGAGGCTGCGGTGGGAGGGGGAAAGCAGGAGAGGGGCCAGGGGCTAGCCTCCCTTGCTGGGAGCTCAAGCTCCGGGCAGGAGGTTCCTGCGGGCTAGATGTGACCTGGGGGCCACAGTTTGCCCACCTCTGGCCTAGACGAGCCAACTATAAGATGGGTGCACTGCTCATTGGAAAGCCATTTTCAGTAGTTATCAATGGTTAGCAGTAAAGCTGGACCAAAGGGTGAACATAGGAGGATGCTAGAACTTCTTGTATCTGGGGTAGCTGTGTTAGCCTGTATCCACAAAAACAACGAGTCGGGTGGCACTTTAAAGACTAACAGATTTATTTGGGCATAAGCTTTTGTGGGTAAAAAACCCACTTCTTCTTGTGTGTAGAATCTGCTGGGAGCATGAAAGAATAGTTTTAGTAAGCTCTGGATAACTAAACAAACCAAAGCTCTAAAATCTTGAGGAGCATCATTAATAAGCACCCATTCTGCTCTTACTAGAAAAGAGCCAGTGGATGATAATGAGGAAAGAACATTTCTGTGCCTGAGTCACATGGTGAGTGCTGAGGTCACAGCTGGAGAATGGAATCAGGCAAATATATCATGGGCAACCCCACTGGTGCTTCTAGGGGGGAGGGAAATATCCAGCAGAATTGCTCTGCTTTCTCAGTGAAAGATGTGCTGGCAAGAACACTGAAGCCTGGAGTTAACTTGTGTTTATGCATCATTTATAAATGTTAAAGCATTATGAAACTAACCAAAGAGGAGCAACTGGAAAGAGAACAGCTGATGTCATGGGTTTCATATATCAAGAGTAATGGACTTTCTACACGTCAAGTGAATGGCTGATGCCGTGAGTTTTGGCTCTTCTTTAGCTCTGCTTTTATACTAGAAGCTTTTTTATGGTTTTATAATTTATTGCAGCAATACATAAAAGTTGCTGCTACTGGTGTTTTTATGGTAGAGCTTTGTTTTGCAATTATCTTAAGAAGTTGTGAAAGACAAATAGATTTGCACCCTCTGCTGGCAATAAGTATCATTGCAGAAGCTCTGCCAGATACTGTAAGTCTTTCTCAGCACAGAAACCGGTAGAAATCTGGTGAGGATGGTACCTTTCCTGTTAGAAGAGATTGGGGCAATTTAATCACTAGAATAGTTACACCAAGGATGGATTTTCTCTAATATGTTGAGTGATGACTAAAATGTTGAGATATATGTCTAAAATGTCCAGTATCATATTTATCTGATATGTAAATACTGAGTATAATACTTAAATTAACATCCGATTTTCTTCTCACTTAAACCAAAGCAAATCAAAAGTAACTCTTGGAAGCCAGTCAAATTACACTGCTATAAAACTGGTTAAGTGAGAGCAGAATCAGACCCTTAGTGTTCTATGGATATGTGTCCTATCAGATACATTTCTATGCCCTGAGTTATAATGCTTCTGAGGGTATGTCTACACTACAAGACTATTTCGAATCAACTTAAGTCGAATTTGTGGAATCGACCTTATGAAGTCGAATTTGTGTATCCACACTAAATACACTAATTCGACTGTGTGAGTCCACAGTAATGGGGCAAACTTCGACTTTGGAAGTGGTGCACTGTGGGAAGCTATCCCACAGTTCCCGCTCTCCCCGCTGCCCATTGGAATTCTGGGATTTCCCCCCAATGCATGCTGGGGGTGAAAACTGTGTCGAGGGTGGTCCTTGGTAACTGTCAGCATTCAACCATCACTCCCGCCGGCGGGAAATCAGTTCGCGCACTTTTCCTGTTATAAGTGACAGCGCGGACGCCACAGCACTCCACTGCGATCATGGAGCCCGCTGCGATCATCGCTGCACTTATGGCCGTTGTCAACTCCTCGCACCTTATCGTACACCTCTTCAACAGTCAGATGCTGAGAAATCGGGCGAGGAGGCAACGGCAGCGCAGTGAGGACATGAAGTCTCAGACTGGCACAGACCTGTCAGAAAGCACGGGACGCCGCGCCGTGGAGATCATGGTGGCACTGGGTCATGTTCATGCTATGGGACGGCGATTCTGGGCCCGGGAAACAAGCACGGACTGGTGGGACCGCATAGTGCTGCAGGTCTGGGATGAATCACAGTGGCTGCGAAACTTCAGGATGCGTAAGGGCACTTTCCTTGAACTGTGTGACTTGCTGTCCCCTGCCCTGAAGCGCAAGGACACCAGGATGCGAGCAGCCCTGACAGTGCAGAAGCAAGTGGCCATAGCCCTCTGGAAACTTGCCACGCCAGACAGCTACCGGTCAGTAGCGAACCACTTTGGTGTGGGCAAATCTACCGTGGGGGTTGCTGTGATGCTAGTAGCCAACGCAATCGTTGAACTCCTGCTCTCGAAGGTAGTGACCCTGGGAAATGTCCAGGTCATCATAGCTGGCTTCGCCGCGATGGGATTCCCAAACTGCGGTGGGGCTATAGATGGGACTCACATCCCTATCCTGGGACCGGACCACCAGGCCAGCCAGTACATTAACCGAAAGGGCTACTTTTCAATGGTGCTGCAAGCACTGGTGGACCATAGGGGACGCTTTACCAACATCAACGTCGGGTGGCCGGGCAAGGTTCATGACGCGCGTGTGTTCAGGAACTCTGGTCTGTTTAAACGCCTCCAGGCAGGTAGTTTCTTCCCGGACCACAAAATAACTGTTGGGGATGTGCAGATGCCTACAGTGATCCTCGGGGACCCAGCCTACCCACTAATGCCCTGGCTCATGAAGCCCTATACAGGCGCCTTGGACAGTCAGAAGGAACTCTTCAACTACCGGCTGAGCAAGTGCAGAATGGTGGTGGAGTGTGCTATTGGACGTCTCAAGGGGAGATGGCGGAGCTTACTGACTCGCTCGGATCTCAGCAAAAACAATATCCCCATTGTTATTGCAGCTTGCTGTGTCCTCCACAATCTCTGTGAGAGCAAGGGGGAGACCTTTATGGCGGGATGGGAGGTTGAGGCAAATCGCCTGGCTGCAGATTACGCTCAGCCAGACACCCGTGCCATTAGAAGATCCCAGCGGGAAGCGCTGTGCATCCAGGAGGCTTTGAAAGCTAGGTTCCTCAGAGAGCAGGGTAACCTATGACTGTCCAGTTGCTTTACAGAGAAGCTGAACCTGCCCCTGTTTCTTTACCCATTTACTGTTGACTCTCCTCTGCAGTCTCATACCCCGTTCACCCCGTTTGCCCCCTTCCAACACACGTGTAAAAATAAAGGTAATGGAGCATTGTTATTTAAAAACCTTTTCTTTAATAATGATTTCGCGTCAAAGGGTTGAAACAGGGACGCGAACTGTGGTGGGTAGGGTGTGCAGTGATGTAGAGACCGCTTCTAGACTCTAGGAATGATAGCCTACTGCTCCTACAGCGGTCTCTGGGGGGAGGATGGTTACAGGTGGGTGTGCAGGAAGGGGTGAGGGGTGTAGGCTTTGGGACGGAGTTTGGGTGCAGCCTCAGGGCTGGGGATGGGGGCGTAGGAAGGGGTGAGGGGTGTGTGGGAAGGGGGAGGAGGCATAGGGGGTTGCAGGCTGTGGCTGGGGCTGAGGGTTTGGGGCATTGTGGAGGCTCAGGGCAACGGTAGAAGGGCAGGGTGATGGCAACCTGCCTTGCCATTTGTGGATGGCAGGCGCTAGTACCCTGGGGCAGCAGACAGCATTTGTGCCGGTAGCTGCTCTACTGTCAGGTAGGGACGCAGTGCAGGGGGGAGGGGGGGAGACGACACGCCGGGGGAGGGGTGGCAGGTGGGCGCTGGGACCTGCTCCAGGCAGGGAATTGACGGGGCAGGGGGAGACCCGCGTGGGCCAGGGCCCGATCCGGGCTGGGCCGGGGGAGAGACCCACCTCCAAGTATACCTGGAGCAGGGCACCTGCCGCCTATGAACAGAACATTAAAAACACCTCACAGACTGACCAGGGTGCCTAGTGACTGCACTCAGTGAGTAACCTGCTGTTGATCCTGCCTCCATGTCTGTACCCTGTTCATGGTGACTGTCCTATGCAATTACCAAACCCCTCTCCCCCCTTCACAGAAAGTCTTCAGCAAACAAACATGACAGAAACAGTAATTAACAGCAAACTACTTTTAATACTCGACAACACAGTAAAGGTGAGAACTTTTCAAAATCTAGGGACTGAGAACTTTTGGGTAATTTAGCAGTCCGCTGCGGTGCAGTGACAGTTTTCATGGCCCTTGGTACCCCTCCTTCTTGTTATTCTGGGAGATGTGGGTATTGGAGTGTGTGGCGGGGGAGGGCGGTTGCAGACACAGTGCAGGGGGGCTCTGTCCTCCTACCTGCGGTCCTGCAGAACATCGACAAGGTGCCTGAGCATGTCCGTTTGCTCCCTCAGTAGTCCAAGCAGCGTTTGAGTCGCCTGCTGGTCCTCCTGATGCCATCTGTCCTCCCATTCACTGTGTGAGTGCTGCTGCTGTGTGAGGTTCTCCCTCCACTGGCTCTGCTGGTCCGCTTCTGCTCTGGAGCAGCCCATAAGTTCTGCAAACATCTCGTCCCGGGTCCTTTTCTTACGACGCCTAATCTGCGCCAGCCTCTGTGAAGGGCATGGTGGAGCAGGTCGGGATACTGTTGCAGCTGTGTGAGGGGGAAAAGGGAGTGAATTGCTTACAAAGATGCCTTTTCTTAAAAATGAAACATAGTCTACTCATTGCCTGTGAACCAGACCATGGACGGCACCTATCTCCTGAGCACTCACTCAGGGAAAGTTCGATTTATCTGCATTCGCTTTCATTGCCTGGGGTATTGCACTGCAGACCAGACAAGCGGGGCAGGAAAGCTGAATCCATGGAGCAGCCAGGCATGGTAAGCCAAAGGCTTTTGGCTGCTTAAAAGTCAATGTCCAGCTCTGTCCTCTTGCTGCAGGCAATCCTGAAAACATAAACTCTGCCCCTGTTCCACCCCCTCGCGGTTTTCCCTTGGAAAAGATCCCTGTATGCTGCCACTCTGTAGCCTCCAGCACGTGGCTCTAAAGTGACGCTTCTTGTTGTTCTAAGGAACAGTGAAGCACTACCAATAGTAATAGTACACAAATCACTCTACTTCCAGGCAGGAGTCTGCGCGCGAGATCACCCTGAGGAGGGTGTCATGGAGAGACAGGGAGCACATGCTGAATGAAAGCCAGCACAAGCCAGGGCCCTATGCTGCGATGCTCGTCAAGGCACTGGTCCCGGAGTACCAGCTGAGAGCGTGGCGTGGAAAAGTGTGCTACCTCGGAGCACCCAATAAGCCAGCTCTCCCCAGGAACCTCCTCCATAGGCTTTTCGACTACCTCCAGGAGAGCTTCGTGGAGATCTCCGCGGAAGATTCCTGTTCCATTCCCCTGCATGTAGACCTTCTGTTCGCCTAGTCTATTTTCCTGTTCCATTAATAATAAAAGTTTACATGTTTAAAGCACTTACCGACTGATCCTTCTCCTGATTCAGGGTCCGTGTTAACGGCTGCGGAGGGTTGGTAGGGGATCTCAGTGAGGGTGATGAAGAGATCCTGGCTGTCGGGGAAATCAGCGTAGTAAGCGCTGTCGACTGCCTCCCCCTCCTCATCTCCTTCCTCATCTTCCCCATCTGCGAACGTCAACAAGGAATTGGCCGTCGACACTATCCCTTCGTCAGAGTCCACGCACACTGGTGGGGCAGTGGTGGCAGACCCACCGAGAATGGCATGCAGTGCCTCGTAGAAGCGGCATGTCTGGGGCTGGGCTCCGGAGCGTCCGTTTGCCGCTCTGATTTTATGGTAGCCTTGTCTCAGCTCCTTGACTTTCACGCGGCACTGCATTGCATCCCGGCTGTATCCTCTGTCTGTCATGGCTTTGGAGACCTTCTCATAGGTCTTCGCATTCCGTTTGTTGGAGCGCAGCTCCGAAAGCACAGACTCATCGCCCCACACACCAATCAGATCCAAGACTTCCCGGTCAGTCCATGCTGGGGACCTCTTTCTATTCTGGGATTGCCTGGACTCCTCTGCTGGAGAGCTCTGCATCGTTGCCGGTGCTGCTGAGCTCGCCCCGATGTCCAACCAGGACATGAGATTCAAAGTGCCCAGTCAGGAAATGAGATTCAAATTTTCCTGGGTCGTTTCCTGTGTGGCTGGTCAGAGCATCCAAGCTCGGACTGGCTTGTGCTGTCCAGAGCGTCAACAGAGTGGTGCAGTGTGGGATAGCTCCCGGAGCTACTAAGTTCGATTTGCATCCACACCTAGCGTAATTCAACATAGCCATGTCGAATTTAGCGCTACTCCCCTCGTCGGGGAGGAGTACAGAATTCGAACTAAAGAGCCCTCTATGTCGAATTAAATGGCTTCCTGGTGTGGACGGGTGCGCAGTTAATTTGAATTAATGCTGCTAAATTCGAATTAAAGTCCTAGTGTAGACCAGGCCTGAGAGGTTTATCTCCATGTGCATAGTAACAAAGTACTGATCAAAGTGCTTATAATACTTAATCACTGGGAATAAAAACTAAACTGAAATGTATGAACATGCTTTGGATATTCAACAGCCCAATCAGCGTGCTCACAAAGGCTTCTCACAAACATGTGGATTGAGGATCATTAAGAATGGCTGATTGACACTGAGAAGTGGTGTTGGGAGATGCTGGTCCAAGGATATGAGAGAGACAAGGTGGGTGAGGTAAGGAAGTTGGTCCAATAAAATATATTATCTCACTCACCTTGTCTCTCTCATTAAAGAGAAGAGCATGGGAAGAAATGTGACTCTGACATAACTAGCATTCGGAAAGGAATTTATCCTCTTGGCCTGACATGGAGGCTGATGTAATGGGAATGCTGGTGGCAGTGGGGAAGCTCTGCCAGAGCTGGTCCTCATCTTCTGTACATGTTCAACACTAATCATCTTCCTTTACGCAGCTACACTTCATTTTGTGTGGCTGCCCCTCTCCTGAGTCAGTGTTATCAGAAGATGGTACTTTTGCCTATGTATTTTTAAGTACATGTTCCTAGATTTTACTTGCTTCTCTGTCACTATCCACAACTCTGTTAAGTTTGTTTAGAGATCTGGGTAACTGAGTGCACACACCTTATTTTCTAACAGACTTACAATATGACAGAATCAGGGGTGGCTCTAGGCATTTTGCCACCCCAAGCACGGCAGGCAGGCTGCCTTCAGCGGCTTGCCTGCGGAGGGTCCGCTGGTCCCGCGGCTTCAAAGCGGGACCAGTGGACCAGCGGGAGGTCCTCCGAAGCTGCGGGACCAGTGGACCCTCTGCAGGCAAGCTGCCGAAGGCAACCTGCATGCCGCCCCAAGCACGCGCTTGGCGTGCTGGGGCCTGGAGCCGCCCCTGGACAGAATAACAGCACTGATGGCAGAGATGAGACAGTACACTATCTCCAAACTTCTTTCAGGCCTGCTTTTTTCTGATCCCACTCTACCCCCTAACATCTGAGGGGGCTCCATTCTACCTTCGTAAGTCTAGCCAAGACTGCTGGCTGAGCAGATTTCACTGAAACCACTAATTATCAATCCATTAACATTTAGGATTTGTTCTAAAATTACAGTGTGTCTAACCTACTCTGTATTCATCTTGTGTACCCCAGACCAGGCAAGCCCCAGGGAGTCCTGATGTTTTTTCTAAAAATGAGCTTATCTGTGGTAATGTTGCTTTAAGCTTTGCTTTCAGGAGTGCTAGAACAATGTGTATAATGGTAGTGCTGAGAGTCATTGAATCAACTTGTAAACCCTGTATATGCTGGAAACCATTTCAAGCCAGGGGGTGCAGAAGCACCCCTAGTTCCACCACCTATGTTTGGTGTGTATCCATAGTCCATTAGTTGTGTGTAATGGCAGATCTTTGATTATTCTGATTATATGCTTTCATTAGGGCCTTACCAAATCCACAGCTGTGAAAAACGGGTCATGGACCATGAAATCTGGTCATTTATTTACTTTCAGTCTATATTATGAGGTAAAAGTATACAAAAGTACACAGTTTCTCCAGGGGGGTTCTGACCCAAAAGGGAGTCATAACACTATTCTGGGGGGAGTCACGGTATTGCCACCCTTACTTCTGTGCTGCTGCTGGCGGCAGCGCTCCCTTCAGAGCTGGGCACCCAGCCTTCAGAGCTGGGCACCCAGCCAGCTGCTGCTGCGGCTCTCTGGCCACCCAGTTTTGAAGGCAGTGCTTCAGGAGAAAAAATAATTTAAAGGAGTAAAGTGTCTGATTATTACTTCTCTTCAAAGTTTTGATCATGCCAGGTTTAAGACTGAAAATGAAAATATAGTTGCTTTTCTCAGGAAAACTTTGCTCCCCACCATAAGAGTTCACACTGTCTGATTAAATTGCATCTGGCAGGTTTCACTTTCACAACTAAACCCATATTACAGAAACACAGGACACTGAAGCCATTTTAAATAAAACATCAGTCTCCCTTGAGCTCTCTTACCTTTCCTCTTCACCTTGAATACATTAATATTTAATCAAGCCCCTTCCTGAAGCTCAGACCCCCGATGCATTTTCTGCCTCAAATACACCCTTCTCCATATACTCTGAAGAGGGTTTTCTAAAGGGGCAATTTAAACACAAAGCAGCTTCTCAGATGTTTTCTCCTTCATATTTGTCTCTAGCCTCAGTTACTAACCACTCTGTTCTTCCCTTTTACAGGCTTAGGGGTGTGCAATGGGTTACATTTCATCTCTGCTTCCTGGGCTGACTAACAAGGATTTGTGTGTTAAGCAGGAGATTTTCAGAAGTACAAAGTCCAGTTAGGGGGTCCAACTCCCATTTCCCCTAACTTCTTATGTTTTAAAAACATACAAGTCTAACAAAGCAGACAACTATCCTTTGATATCCTGCTCCATATGACACAATTCCCTTTGACTTCAACTGGAAGATGATTGGGCCCATGCTGTATAGTATATAACTGTTAATCTCTTCTGAAAGCTGGCTATGTATTATGGGCAGTGCAGTAGCAAAACTTATAGTTAAGAATGCCTAATGCTTTCCATTATGAAACCCTATTTTCAGTTTGTAACTTGGCCAAACTTTTACCATTTGGTCTTAAGTTTTCCATGCTGAGTATATGCCTCAAGCTAAATATTTTGGAAACTTTCAGCAACCAAGTTCAAATATTTCTCAGAATGAGGTTTGAGGAAGATACAATTAGCCTCTATTAAACATTTTTACAATTATTTCATTGAGACGGTCTAGTGTCTCTATTCTGGAGCATAGTCTTGGAAGCTGATAGAGGGGTCAACCATTGTCATGGATGTGCCTCTTGCCATCCACATCAGAAGCACCCAGATTTAGCAAAGTTTTATATATATGCAAAATATAAGCAAAGGTTGAAATAACAAGTGACTAGTTGATTATAACGTTCTACTAGCCATTTTCAACATACTATACCACTAATTTATACTAAATCTCTGCACAGCATTAGGTCTACGTACACCCACTTCAATATGTAAACTTATACTAGCACAGAATTGACATTCTTCGCACCAAACAGGTCGATGATTCATAAAATATCCTTCTGCTCCATCAGCACATTATTACTAAGACTATAATTTTGGCATGGCACCTCATGGAAGTGAGGGGGAGTCAAAGGAAAAGGTATGGAGTTGGAGAGCAAGTCCATCTTGCATTCACCCTGTAGTGACGGCTCCTGTCTTATAGGGTTGGGCCTGGCTCACAATTCCAGGCATTGCAACTTAGAGCATGAGGTTGTAATGCCACTCAGATTTGGTCCGTGTGTTCGTCTACCTCCATCTAAAGAGGGAGGGATAGGCCAAACCTGCATGGCCTTGTGACCCCATGCACTAGGTTGCAACACCTGGTGTGGGGAGCTAGGCCCAGCCCTATGGGACAGGAGCCACCACTGCAGGGTGAGGGTGCAGTGGGCTTGTCATGGACTCTATTGAAGTTCATGGTTACAATGAACACAGTCACCTCTTGCCAAAAATCATAACCTTAATTATTACACTACTAGAAACCATACAGAACTTTGACATACCTTCTTTTTATCCAGGAACTAAATTTCTTTTGAAATCTTTACCACACGTTTAGTAAACAATATCCAGCAGCTTGTTTCCCCTACAGAAAAATGAAATGAGGGAAATTTAGGTTGGATCGGTGGTGTAAATCGGTGAGAGATAGTGAATGATGGAGTATGTGGCAATGAGGAACTGTTAATTTCCAGACATTCCAATGTTTACATTTCAATATGAGATGGATAATTCCTATTCAACTTCCTAAATTAAATGTAAAACACCTGGATCAGATGTATAGTTGGAGAAGTGTCATGACAAGTGCTGTACTCCAACTAGTGCCAGACACCCTAGACATCTTACAATGTCCAACCACAAGAGAGTAAGAAGTTGAACTTATTAAGCAGTTCCTTCAGATGGCAGTGGAAGAAAGGGTCAATGGGATTGTTGAATCACTTACCTGAGTATCTCTCTACAGTAAAGTTCTTCCTGGATTTACTGGATTCTCTTAATATCATGTCTGTGTTTACTGGTCCCATTTTCTAGCACATACTATGTCTGAAACTCAAACCAAAGGGCCTCTTTCTCTTTATCATAGGATATCAGGGTTGGAAGGGACCTCAGGAGGTCACCTAGTCCAACCCCCTGGCTCAAGGCAGGACTAATCCCCAGACAGATTTTTACCCCACTTCCCTAAATGGCCCCCTTAAGGATTGAACTCACAACCCTGGGTTTAGCAAGCCAATGCTCAAACCACCTTCAAGACTTTCCATCATGACAAATTCAAAAAAATTTCCTGTGACCATCCATTATTACTTAATTTCTGACTATTTTCATTGATCGTTTACCCAGGGTCTTTCTCTTTGACTACTTCAGACTTTCTTTAGATGCTGTTGACCTTTTATACACTAGAGGTCACATTCTTCTGCTGCAGGATACAAGAAATGTTTACTGGTCTCAGTGGGAGTTTTCCCTATCCTGCCACAGAAGAATAGGGCTTTGGAGTCATAGGCATTGTACGACTTGACTGCTATTAGCTGCCAAATAAATGGATTCCTAGGCATTTGACTTGCTAAGGCTACTACATAAAGCCTTGGTATCAGCTGTTTGTGTCTGATGTGTAAGAATAGTGGGCAATGCCATGATGAATTGCATATATTGGAAGGCTTTTAAAAACTCTCTGCCTGGGCTCTTTATTGGTAATTAATCCAGATGGGGAGGACAGATACCTGGGAGTATTTAATCTGTTCAATAACATACCAAAATGGAGACAGAAAGGGCAGTTCATTTCTGTCACCTAGAGCAAACTAAGGCACATGCAATAAAACTGTTCCCATAATTCTGATGTACTTTGTTGAATATTCTCTGCAGCCATAAATATCTGCATTTCTGCCAAAAACTAATTTAAATAGCCCCAGAAAGAAAATACAGGAGAACTTTAAAAAGCTGTTACTGATTTTTTTTATTTAAAAAAATCCTTTTTTCACTCTAATAACAATTTTAAGTTTTTTCTCCATAAAGAGATTACAGTGCTGTAACCATTTTTTCTTTACTGGATTATTTTATATCTTGTGCCAAGAAAGTAAATTACAACAAACCATAGATGTAAAGCTAAGAAGGCTTCCTAGTTTCAGGCTTTCCTCTCCTTTGGGCTACTTTGATATAAAGTACCATATTTTTATTTCTATGGGAGAGAGGAGGGAGTGTGTGTATGATGGTAGGGTTCACCAGATGCCACTGTTACACATAGTCTTCCATGTCTCTTTCTTAATGTGTGAGTGTATGTTCAGTCTTGGGAAGATATGCTGTTTTGTTAATCTTGACTATGCAAAATAGAGGGTGCTATGTAAGTATCAGAGTTTTCACTCTGCCGTCATCTCTAATTAGTCAATTCGAGGCAGAATTGCTGTCTGGGAACAAGACATTGGTGTTGAGCTGAGATTCCTGAAAGAAAAGATTGCCTGCATACAGTTTTACCACCTGTGTTCCAAGACTGCTGCATATGTATAAATAAAATGTTATAATTACAGTATACCGGATACTATGTCACTGGTTTCTCCTCCCCTGGGAAGACTTACCAGGCCCCAAATTTCTACTGCCATTTTACCAAGTGCTCCCCCTAAAAGAGCTCATCAGATGAAGGGTGAGAAAGTAACAAGAATCCATTTGTTGTCTCAAACTTGATGCTGACTATAATAATAAATATGATCCAACAGTAGTGTTTTGTATTGGCTCAAAACAATAGTGCTCAACCTTATTTTACTACTAGGTCCTGAATATAGTTTATACAGGAGCTATCAGCAGTGTTTTGGGTGATGAGTATAAAACACTATCCTGTTTTCAAGAGAAGCCTAGAAATCTGCACTAACCATGTCAGGGTTTTCTCCCTACTCTGAACTCTGGGGTACAGATGTGGGGACCCACATGAAAGACCCCCTAAGCTTATTTCTACCAGCTTAAGTTAAAATTTCCCCAATGCACAAATTCTTCCTTGTCCTTGGACAGTATTGCTGCCACCACCAAGTGAGTTAGACAAAGATTCAGGAAAAGGACCACTTGGAGTTCCCAAAAATATCCCCCCAAGCCCCTTTGCCCCTTTTCCCGGGGAGGCTTGAGAATAATATACCAACCAAATAGGTAAACTAAATGAGCACAGACCAGACCCTTGGGTTTTAGGACACTAAAAACCAATCAGGTTCTTAAACGCAGAACTTTATTATAAAGAAAAAAAGGTAAAAGAAGCACCTCTGTAAAATCAGGATGGAAGGTCATTTTTACGGGGTAATACCATTTAAAACACAGAGGATTCCCCTCTAGGCAAAACTTCAAAGTTACAAAATACAGGAATAAACCTCCCTCTTAGCATAGGGAAAATTCACAAGCTAAAACAAAAGATAATCTAGTGCATTTCCTTGCTTTACTTACAATTCTTGTAATCTAGATACTTATTTCAGGTAGGGTTTTAGGAGATGTTTTTTTCTGCCATGGTCCCTCTCTGTCATGGAGAGAACAACAAAGAAAGCACAAACAAAACCTCCCTCCACAGATTTGAAAGTATCTTCTTCCCTTATTGGTCCTTTTGGTCAGGTGCCAACCAGGTTATTTGAGCTTCTTAACCCCTTACAAGTAAAGGAGGGATTTTATGCTACCCGTAGCTGTATGTTTATGACAAACCACTTGCACAGTTCCAGGCATTTGGCACAAGAACTTGTGTTCTTGAGTTTGGACCCTCAGAGGGGGTGTATAAACTCTTCCTGGCTGTTGGGAGAGAAGGAATAGAGTTTGGCAAGAAGGATCACAGCTGTGTGCCTCCCCTGAAGGCAGAGGGGCTGACCAGCTGTGGAAAATTAAAGAGGGATGTGCTGTGTGGAGTGGTGGCAGCAGAGTCTGACCGTGAGAGTCAAGGAGGAAGGATCTGGAGATAAAAAGCAAAAGCTGTAAGGAGAGCAAGGGAAAGCCTCTGGAACTAGACTGAAGGGGGTCCTGCCTTATACCTGTGCTTTGAGCTTTGGCAATGAGAAGCCCTAGTGTAGTGACTGACCCTCAAAAGTGCAGGACATGTTTCATGTACCATTCTGCTCTATGTAAAGCAACCACCAAGGTGTGTATGCGCCAGCAGGGCCGAGCAGTATTGCCAACCACAAATGTTCCAAAATCATGAGTCACGCTCACCAAAAATCATGAGATTATGTAAATATAATAGATTTGGTGGTTTTTTTATTTGCCTTCTGCTTTTTGAGCCTTTACGGTGCACCTTCTCCACAGCTATGAGGGCTAGAAACTTACCTTTGCTTTAAGCATGAAGGCTGAAATCATCACATATCCACTTCACTCTAGGATTTGGGGCTTTAAGGAAAACAATAATGATCATGAGACTCCTGGCAAAATCGTGAGAGTTGGCAACACTGGGTAACCTGTCTCTCACCCATTAGAGAGAGAGAGAAGCCCAAGATGTGTAATGTGACTCTAGATCCAAACCCTTCCATGGTTCAGTGAAGTTTGGATCCGGGATTCTGGTTTGGACCTACTTCCAATCATTAATTATTGTGAACAAGAGAAGGGGTTGAATGTATTTTCCATTTTGTAATACACTCCTCACTACCCTGGAAAGTAATTCTCGAGAGTTAAAGACTAGAGTGGCCCAGAATATAAAATGAAAGGGAGGGGAGGAAAAGTAAGGATAATAGAAAAGACTGTGAAAATACTATTCTTCACTTTATACTTCAGAGGGGCTGACAGAGAGGATTTAGTGTCGCCTCCCATCACCATATGAACTAAAGTTACAGAGTTTGCTTAGATATGACATAGAAAAAGTCAATAGGGTTAGCTACAGCACATTTTTAATCCTGCAATCCACACTGCCAGCTGCACCTTTTGAGATGAATGTTCTCCTGTGGGGTGGGTGTCACTGACTTTATACATCAGTTATTGTTGCCTATGATTTGCTTAATGAAGGAGATAACCTGGGAAAATGAGAATAAAAGGAAAAATTAGATCAAATAACATGTGCAAAGTTAGCTGCTTAAGTGTGAATTTTTGTGAGTATCACATTAGTTTATATCTTAATGAATCAGGTGGTATTGTGACCTCAACCCCCTCTTAAATGATTTCCTGTAGAATTTGCGGGCCAGGTCAAGGAGAAAACACACAAGTCCTTTTACACAGACTCTAAAAGGATTCCTGCGTCTGATATTCTCTGACGCAATGTCCTGGAAATATCCACTCTTCACAAGTAAAATGGAGACAGATTCAAAGAAAATCTCTCAAATTTAGCACATGCTGGGACAGAACACTCAGGATACGTCTACGCTATAAGCAGTACAGCAGCACAGCTGCAGCACCATAGTGTAGACACTTGCTACAGCACCAGAAAAGGTTTTTCTCACTGTTGTAAATCCACCCCCTCAAGAGGTGGTAGTTAGATCAATGGAAAAATTATTCCCTAGACATAGCAGTGTGTATACCAGGGTTTAGATCAGCTTAACTGTGCCTCTCGGGGATGTGAGCAATGTAGCTAAATTGTAGCTAAATTGACCTAGGCTGTAGGTGTAGACCTGCTCTTAGGGTCTGAACCAAAACCCAGTGTAGTTAAGGGGAGTCATAGTACTGAATTCAATGAGCATTAGATCAGGACCATAGGGAGTTCATTAGCCATGAACTAATTCTCTAACAGAGCTGCATGTAGTTCTTATAGCTGCTGCTTATTTTCTTTAATTCTGAGTCTTCAGCACGTTGAAGAGTATTCGTTACATGGAAAGCAGCATCTGCCTTTTTCCCTTTTATATCCTATATTCCACACCCAACTATGTTAAAAGAACATTATTAAGGTTGCAAAGTCAAGTACTCAAAAGCTGGGAAATGCCAGAATTAAGTCTTCCTGTGCAATATTACTTCAGTGCATGTGTATTATGTTACTTTTACTCAATTGGAATTTGGTTTTCTAACTTACATTCAAACCTAGGTAAACTTTCTTTACTAGGAAAGGTGCCTCGATAACAAAACCTTTGAACATTATTTTCCCATTGTAAGAAGGGAATCCAGAGATGGAAAAATCTCATATAGACCTTAGCCACTCTTCAGCTGATCCAGGAACAGCTTTGATTGGGTTTCTGGGAGCAACAGATTGCCCTTTTTAATGCCCCAAAAATGTGGTGCATACAGCCCTGACATCAGGGGCACTCGTTTTTGGGCAGAGACCTTATTTTCATTATATGTAGGCTTGGCAGATTCAGTTTTACAATTTTGAAAATATCTGTGTTTTTAAGCATTTTTATCAATTTAAATTTTCAGTTGTGGGAAATTATGGGGGAGTCAGACAATCATTTGATGACTGTGAGATTTAAAAAGTTAGTTTTATAACTGTTCGAACAAACTGCCATCATATTTCAAATTTTTAGCCTAAATTCTCAAGTAGCATTTTTCTTTTTGCCTTTCTGTAAATTTTGATGATTATTGATGGAAATATTTTTTCTTGGTTTTGTGTGTGTATGGTGGAATCAATGGGTATTGACACTTACCAATAACAATTTAAGCCTTTGAAACCTAATCATGTGTGTTCAGTGCCTAACATAATGGGGTCCTGATCCCTGATTGGGACTGCTAGGCAATAATAAACAATAGACTTTCTGGAGGTCTGATTTATTTTATTGATGGAATCTGAAGGGTAAAAACAAGGAAACTTAAAGAGGAACTACAAGGAAAGTATTTATATGTGATTTACAGAGGCAGTGTAGATGCACATTTGTGCTATTTTATAATGCTATATAATAAGTTTAAAACAATATTACAGCAGTATCTTGCTTATTTTTCCTGTTTTATGTACTGGACAATTTGTAGCTAGGGCAGTTTTTACTCAGGACTTTTAGTGTAAAAAGTCTATGCTAGTATGTATTGGAATGCAATCCAGACCAGTGACAGGCTGTCACCCTTGCCCTGCAACATGGGGTGCCTCACAGTGCTTTGCTGCTGTAGCTCCTACCTAGGCTGCTCACAAACAGCCTGCCAGCATGCAGGTCAAACCACAAATGTCTGTGTGTATAGCCACAGCCCTGGTCCAGCACCTCTGACCCCAGCAGGCTCAGCAAACACCAGCCACTCTGGCTTCCAGCAGCCCTGGTTGTTAGTGGCAGGGTGACCTCAACACACTCTTAGTCCTGGATTTTCCCCCAAAATGTTTTCTGCAATGTCCAGGCCTCTCACAGATAGTCTAGATATTAAGGGGATCAAGATACAACAGTTTGCTATTCCAAATAGTTACCCATCCCACTCACAACACTGGATTAGTTTTGATTAAAGAATAAAACAAGTTTATTTAACTACACAGATATAGGATTTAAGTGACTACAAGTAGAAGGCATTAAAGTCTGAACCAAAGATACAGCAATTCTCCATGCCAAAACTTAGCAAACTAGCCTTGGCTTAAGATACAGTTCTTACCCCATGCTCCCAGCACGAGTGCTGTCCACATTTCAGGTCAGGATTTCTCCCAAAATCAAATGGACCAGTTTCTTTTGTCATCTTGAAAGAATGAGAGATGGATAGGGAGAGAGAATCTGGGGTGGGTTTTCTGCCCCTCACTTCTATAGCTCAATCACCCCTTGAAATGCATTCTCCCAAGAGTTACCCCTAGACAAAGTTCATTCCCACTGTGAGGACTGAGACACGGAGTCCAGTGGTGAAAGAGGTTTCGGTGCAGCTGCCTGCCACAATGCAAATCTGTTTGTTCCTGCTCCCCCTCTCTCCCAAAGAATGGTCACCCTGCAGGAGACCACCCACCAACGATGATGACACCCAGCCACAGGCATCAGCCCATCCTATTTCCTTGAGAAACTGGCCTACCCAGACTGTCTGGTAAACACACTTCAGACCTAATTTCGTCTTATGTTTATAACTTTACATACGTTGCCACTCAGACACCACTGACCAGCGAGCCACCAGCTTTCAAATGATACCTTTGTACACCCTCTACAAAGATTACTAGGCTTGTGTGTGGGAGGGTGAATAGTAGGGTGCATTCTATCACACCTGCAGAAAAAGAGAAATAAACTAAATTACTGAATTGCACACTGTGCTCTGGCTTAGGGGTGTCTGAACAGGTTTAAAGCAAACAGCCACTAGATGGCAACCATGTCTCATTAACAGTGAAACTTCCTGGTCCTGAAACCTGATTAGGAATCACTCAGACACTTTGCAACAAAACCCAAATACCAATTACTTTATTATGCTAGAAGGCAGTTAAAAAGCAATACGTGTTTATTATGTTATTGCTAGTCTGCCATCAATATGTCTGAGGTATTACAGCTAATCTGCCTATCCATTTACTGGCTGAGGCCAGGTGGAATATTTCTGGACAGACTAATTCTAACATACTGACTAATTTCTCTTGAAAGCTACATTTCTTTGCCTGCCTAAGTTCCCCATCAGGGTACAGCATTCACACTAGGCTAGGGGCTGTAACAAGGGCTTTCTCCTTCTGAAGCAGGGCTGAGTTTGGGGAAGGGGCAGAGAGGTAGTGTTAGTAGTAGTAGTAGTATTCTCCTAAACTCTGTCCACAAACCATGCTTCACTTAAAATGCCAAAAGCAGATTGTTTAGCTCCCCATAAAATGATTACCCCTCTACTTTCTTGTGTGTAGATCAGTTAACAGTATAGACATGCAAACTACCATCATTGGGATTCAGAGTTAACACAGATTGGGATGATGAGGCACTTTCATAATTATTGTATCAGGCGGTGTGCAGACTAAGGCAGGCATCACTGAATCAATTTAGACTCTGGTTCAAATTCTGAAGGTTGCATTCGCAAAGAAAAGCTCTAGAGATTTCATAGTATTTTATTTTGGGTTTATTTTTTAAAAAATGATACCTAAATTCTGAAGCACCAGATAACAGCCTCCAAGAAAAAGTTCTCCAATTTGCCAAGCTGTCATAGGCTGGCCCAATGCAAACTCTTCTCTGAAGTCTCTGTAGGTGAAAACCAGGGACAAACTGCCAAACTAGATTGATCATTAGTGTCTTCATGTCTCTACTAGACAGGCAACCTCCTGTCCCAAGAGATAACCCTAAGGCAACACCCAGTGTATTGAATAAAATTGGATTCTAACTTTAGTAGAAGACAATCTCTATTGAGTAACCATTTCCTGTCCATTGCCCTGAATGGACAGTTATAACAGGTTTCACTGTGTATATGTAGAAGTCTGTGACATTTGGAACAGTGCCCTGGCTTGCTGGGCACTAAGTCTCTCTCTCTCCTTCCCTCATGTCCACACACACATTCCACCCATCAAAGCCCCAGCATTTAAAAACCCTTCAGTTACATGTGATTCAGTTCTACTGAGTGTTTCCATGGGTCTGTGTTTTGGATTCTAATGGCATTGTTTCAGCCACCCAATTTTAATGGCTTCTTTACATTTATTGTGAATAGAAGGTGGTAGCCATGCCTGACCCATAACAATACTTACCTGAACCTCGCTGACCATCAGTTTCTTCCCATTACAACACTTGGCAAGTTCAGGTATCCCTGATATTACAAACTTTGATTTTATGAAACTCCTGATATTTCACTTTGAGTTTACGGGGCTGACAGGAATAAAAATCTCTACTTGTAAACTGATCACCTTTTGTATGGAAATCATTGGGCACAAAAAGATGGAACCTCATAATACCATTTTTACAGAGTAATTTGAAAAAATGGTTAGAGTTGAGAGAAGAGCCATGAGAATGATTAAAAGATTGGAAAACATTCCTTACAATGATAGATCAGAAGCTTAATCTATTCAGCTATCAGATTGAGGAGGTCAGGATCAAAGCGTGCTGTGCTCTGGAAACCCCCAGCTCATGTACAATGTCTTGGGAACTGTTACCATCTGCAAGGAATTTAGAACAGCCCTCAGACTGCTGACTTCCCCTAATCCATTCACTTTCCTCTCAGTGAAGGAGACTAGTTCACCCAAAGTCTGTAGACAACTTAAAGCACATCAGGCTTTCACTGAACAGAGCAGTGGTTGCTTTTAGCTAGAAATCCAGGTTTTCTCCTTAGTAGATCTAGACAAATACTACAAACAATTTTCTCCAAACAGTTGGGAGAATATTAAAATCACTTCACTTTGGCCATGTTCATGCCCATTTTGTGTTCATGTTTCTAAAACATTTGAAAGATCACTTTACTGGCACAATGGCCACGGGGAATGAATTTCAAAAATGTGTGCGTATTTGCAGAAACCCAATTTTAATATGCATGGGAAGTGCGTGTTCACTACCCAATCAAAAAAAAAGGAACAATGCCATGTGATGACCAATCAGAGGAAGCAAAAGTAGCATTAAGTGCAAATACTGAATAATTGTAAAAAACTGTTCAGGATCAATCTACTGATTTAAAAGCAGCCACATAAACAATGAATAATTCTGAATAATTCAGGGAAATCATGATCTGAAAGTGGCAGGAAAGGGCTTAATCGCTGAATAAATTATAGGTTAAAATTATTTACTCAGTTCCAGTCTCTAACATACATGAAGGTGTTACCACGAGCAGGGAGAATCCATGTTTGGTTTCTAGTTGACATTGGAATACTAGGAAACCGATCTGAGATGCCTAGTAGACCTATGTTTGTTGTCTTAAGCATAAATCCCTGTGTCTAGGCTAAGAGTTTCCTTTGCTAAACAGGATACTGCTGAACAAATTAACTGGGGCTATTCAACAATCTCTAATACCAGCTCATGTGCACATGTAACACCTAAAGTTGAATAATGCTATGGGGTGACACAAATTGATGCAAGGAATGGGACTGGAATGCATGATTAAGGAGGAAACATGACACACATCCTTCAGCAACAAAGGAGCACAATGAGAACTGAATCTGGCACATCATTGTGACTTACAATATGCTAGAAGAGAGACCCCGAGGAACAATTCAATATTGGCAGAGGGTTAGCAAATAGGAGCGGCCCTAACAGAGCTTTTCCATTTCTAACCCATACAGGGAATATTTTCTAGTGAAAGCACATGACTGGGGAGCATGAGATATGGACTCTATTCCTAGCTCTGCATTCCCTTGTTGGGTGACTTAGGGTATGGCACTGAGGGCCTGAGGCAGTGAGATGTTGAGTGCCTCTGCAAGCTTCTGAGCTCCTTCAAATCCTACGGACTCCAGGGGAAATAAACAAGCTCAGAACATTGCAGGATCAGGCCCTGCGACCTGAATTTTCAAAAGTGCCCACCGGTTTTGAGCACTTAACCTAGGACTTGACCCCCGACTTTGTCGTGGTCACATAGGGCAGGGGCTAGGGTGTCCCCACGCCAGGGTGCTCTCTCTGCACTGGATGCTTCCCTGACCCACTCATCATTACATATCGTTCAAAGCAAATACAACCTATTAAACAGCCTGCTATGCCCTTGCTCCTCCCCCTCTCCCCCTCCCCTGAGCCTCCTGCATGCAACAAAACAGCTGATTGGGAGGTGCGGGGAGGGAGGGGGAGGCGCTGATTGGCAGGGCTCTCGGTGGGTGGGAGGCACTGGGAGCTGCAACTGGGAGCTGATGGGGGGCTGCTGACGTATGACTGTGGCTCTTTGGCAATGTATATTGGTAAATTCTGGCTTCTTCTCAGGCTCAGGTTGGCCACCCCAGCACTAATGCCTGTAAAGCAGCTTGAGATCCTCAAATAGAAGGCACCAGAGAAATTCCAACTATTATATTCTTGTTTTATTACTTTCGGGGGGGAGGGGCGGCTTTCCTGTGTGCTAGAAACAAGAAATCGTTGCAAACACTCCGATACTGAAGATATTGCTTTCTCTGACACAAGTATCATTCATAATAAATTTCAATATAACATGCAAAGGGACACCCACATCAGCTATTACTCTACCAGTCAGACAGCAGGCTAATCACTGCATTCTGGCTATGTTCGTATGGCAGACAGAACCTTCAGACAGTGGTTGTCAACCAGGAGTCGATGGCCCCCTGGGGAGCCGTGAGCAGGTTTCAGGGGGTCCACCAAAATAAACCAAGGAGCAGGGCTGGCGTTAGTCATTGGGGCCCAGGGAAGAGAGCCCAAGTCCAAGCCCCACTGCCCAGAGTGGAAGCTGAAGCCCAAACCCTGCTGCATGGAGATGAAGCCAACTTAGCTTTGTGGAGCCCCCTGTGCATGGGGCCTCCAGCAATTGCCCTGCTTGCTATCCCCTAATGCTGGCCCTGGCTTTTAATCTACTGGATGTGCAGCAAACTCTTTTTGAGTTTTAATAGCATGTTGTGTGGGGCCTCAGAAAGAAAAAAGTTGGGAACACCTGCCTTAGGATAGTGCCGGAGCCACGGACAGTGCAAACCTTCTTGTACTTCTGTCATGTGATGGATCACTCAATACTTGTCCTGTTCTGTTCATTTCCTCTGAAGCACTTGGTATTGGCCACTCTCAGAAGACAGGATACTGGGCTAAGATGGACCATTGGTCTGACCCAGAATGGCTGTTCTTATGGAACCATAATCACAGTAGATTAGAAAATGCTGCATTTTTAAAGCATTTAAATGTGAATACAGCTCTGAATACAGCTACTCTGGCCTGGTGGATAAAATAAGCTTTGTGGGCAGGAGGTCTTTGCTGTATAAATAAACTTTCAAGAGAGGAGTTTTTGTTGAAAAGCAACTCATTTGAGCCTATTTTATTTTCTATTCTGCTTTCAGGAGAGCCTTCAGGACCACAACTATATTCTAGTGAATTTTTTTAACCATAATAATAGGAGATATATTGAACTAGAACTGGAAGGGACCCTGAAAGGTCATCAAGTCCAGCCCCCTGCCTTCACTAGCACAGACCAATTTTTGCCCCAGATCCCTAAGTGGCCCCCTCAAGGATTGAACTTACAACCCTGGGTTTAACAGACCAATGCTCAAACCACTGAGCTATCCCTCCCCCCAACCAGGTGTTCTTTGAGGTAGCTATTACACTGGGAATACATTTGGGTTGGTTACCAAACTCAGGTTCCTTTTTTAGATGCTTTGTATTTCCACCACAACACCCCCTTTAGTGCTGGTTCCATTACCAGGTAAGAAATCATTTGTAACCGATGTGCGGCTTCTTTCTCTGAACAGAGTAATTTGAGGACAGCACTTTTGGAAGAAATCCTTTTAAGCTATCACAGAGATGTTACTCCAATCTGTCCCACGAAGAGTTAAAAGCACTTTTATATTTCTCACTGGAGATTCCTCTGGATTTAAGATAAAGTTTGCAGTGCCCGTTTTTCCTGCCAAAGCACTTTTTTTGCAATAATTAACTAACGGAGTGGAAAGGAGAGGAGCACAAAGATTATTTCTTTATCTGTACAAATGAAATAATAAGGTAATATGACATCTCTAGTTGGAAATCAAACTAATCTGTCAGCGAAAGCAGGTCTTGTTCAGCTTAATTAATAATACAGTGCAGAGTTTTTTGCTTTTCACTAAACTTGCTGCAAAATGCTGAGGCCTTGAAGAGGGAAGACTAACAAAGCATAAGAGCTTTAATAGGACGAGCGAACATAAAAGGCTCGCTGATCACAGCCTTCTCCCACCAAAGACAAGGAAAGCTGGAGACACGATATTCAGGCCTACTGATACAATGGTTACAGTGGAGTGGATAATACAGAAATAAATAAAATTATTCACATGAAATACACTCAAAATACAGACCAAAGTCTCAGACTTGGGAAACCAGAGACAGTTACATCAAGAGTTTTTCAAATTAGACTTTATCTGAACTTTTGAGGTATTTTTTTAAATGACAATATCTTTTAAATACTGTGTTTAAATACCAAAGAATTTTTTTTTAAAGTGTGAGTCTAGTTTTTCAACATGGCTCTTTCTATAGGATGCCCACATCCTACATTTGGGAACTCAAGCCAGCACTTGGATACATATAACAGGTATGTACAAACCTAAGTGCTTAATTTGAGTGCCGAAATAGAAGGGTGGGGTTGGTGGGGGGGGCAGTATTGGAACATTTTTGTCTCACATGTGGATTTAGTGCATGTTATAGGTGGTGGATTGACAGCTATTCAGCCCTTCATCTCTCTCCTGAGGCAGCCAGCAAGGTACAAATCATTGCCATTGTAAAGTAGCTGCTTGTTCATAGGAACAAGATTTAAACCACTAAACAGCCTTCAGAGGATAACTTTCAGCCATTACAAAGACTTGGACTGGATTAGACCAGTAACTTGGAGATGAAAGGCAGTCCCTCTGAGCACTCCAGTCCAGTTTCAAGACTATTTAAATCATTTTTTCCCCTTCATCCCCTGCCTGCTGCTGTCCTTTTGCTCCTCTCTAATTTATTTTATGATCCTCTCTTCTTTCTATGTTGGTTTTGCCATCTCATGTATTTTGTTGCCTGTCTCCCTGCCCTCAACCTTTCTCTTCTGCATTTTCCTTTCCCCTCCCCTCCTATGTTGTTTTCTTCCAGCTCTGCTCTATTCTGTGTTGGCAGAAATAAAACTTGCTAGAATCCTGATCCCTGAATCACTGAGCTACAGAGAGCAGGCTCCTTTGAAGTTTTGCTTTGTTGTGTTCACTGTAACCCAGTGGTATTCACTGATTACAATTGTGCCCTTGTACCATTTGGAGGTAGGAGGTGGGAATGTAGAGTCTGTTGGTGTATCTCTTACATTGTGAGGCTTTTCATGGAGATAATGAGTCAGGAATTTACAAAATGGAAAGAGGCTTTCACTGAAATGCACTTGTATCTCTTGGGTTGGGGGGAGTGTGTTGTGATGGGGAGATCAAGCTTACTTGAAGAATTTAAAGATCTTTAAAACAAAAAAACACCAAACTAGTTGATCATTTTAAATACTGATTTTTCCATGTCCACCTGAAATAGCAAAATCAGAACTTTTGTGTCATTTTAAATGCCTCAAGCCTCAACTCATGCCTGGATGCCAAAACCCCAAGCTGCCTCCCATGCCTTTCTGGTGCTAGAAGCCTCAAATTTTCCATGTTTCTCTGTGAAAACCTCCAGGTTTCCTCTGGTAACTTTTTAATGTGTTTTCTCTACAAAAATCTGAAAGATATTGATTATTTGGGGCAGTGTAAAATGGAAAATATCCATGTAAATAGAACAATGGATGCTTTAATGGTTGGGTTATTTATAATTAAGTTTAATTCATTTAGAACCTCTATTTTTGCATTTAGCTAAATCAACCACACAATTTCCAGTTTCTCATACCATGGAAACCTGACCACAGATGTTAGTTCAGTTTGCTGCACAGCACAATTAGCTCAGCAGGTCTGTAATAGTAGAGGGGCTACTTGGGGAGCATGGAGAAACCAAAGAAAGCCCCAGTCCTGTGCTCTTAAAGAGATCAACATGGAAAGCTGTAAGGCTCAGCTCAACAAAGGTATTTAGGTTCCTAACTTCCATTGAATTCAGTGGAAGTTAGGAACCTAAATATTTCTGTGAATTTGGGACTATATGGCATCAGTTGGCAGCGGACAGAGATATGGGCAGTGAGTGGGACAGGGTTAAGTAGGACAAAGCTGCGTAAATCCAAGTTCCTGTGATATAATTTAGGTTTATGTACCACACAGGAACCATGGCCTTGAATATGGCCTAATTTTTCCATTCAAGTAGCACTGAAAAGGGCTCTGCTGCATGCAGCAGTCTTCTCTGTTTTGTTTCATGCAAGTACATGTTATTCAGAGATGGTATCACTGTTTAGAATATGGTGTGAAAAGTGTCATAGTACTAAAAATAAACTCTGTTTAAACACTTCAGAATGTTTACTCAAAATGTGCAATACCTTTACAGTAGAACCTCAGAGTTACAAACAGCTCGGGAATGGAGGTTGTTTATAACTCTGAAATGTTCATAACTCTGAACAAAATTACTGTTGTTCTTTCAAAGTTTACAACTGAACATTGACTTAATACAGCTTTGAAACTTTACTATGCAGAAGAAAAATGCTGCTTTCCCTTTATTTTTTTAATAGTTTACATTTAACACAGTACTGTACTGTACTTGCTTCTTTTTGTTTATTTGTTTTGTCTCTGGTGCAGCCTGATTGTGTACTTCCAGTTCCAAATGAGGTGTGTGAGTGGCTGGTCAGTTCATAACTCTGGTGTTTGTAACTTTGAGGTTCTACTGTATTTCAAAATCACTACTAGCAAAAGTGCAAAAATCATGCAATGTGAATAACCCAAGGGATCCTGGAGTGATTGTTTTAATTTTCCTATTTAATTAATCAAAAGTCTCTATTTTTGCATTTGCTAGAATCTGCCACATAATTTCCCATTTGTCACACCAGAAGTGGAGTCTATTATTAAAGGTACAATGCACAGAATGCACTGGGAAGACACAAGGATCATTCCAACTCAAATACATCCTCCAATTCATGGTCTCAGCCCTTATCCTCAAAGCCCTCCTTGGGATTTGCCCAAGTTATCTTCTGAAGTCTCTCATCCTGTGTGAGTACACCTTCCACAATGGCTGTTTCCACAGGGTGGAGCTGAGGTTCAAGAGGTCACAGAGTCTCATTCTGAAACTCACAGGCACAATCAACTTTGCTCCTAGTATGGTAGGGAAATCCTGTAGTGACTGACAGCAGTGCGGAAGTAAGAATTATTTTTTTAAAACAGAGTGATATTCAAGCAACCCAATGGATCTTTGTTTTTCACTATGGGCCTGATACTGTTCCCACTGAAGCCAATGCTAAAACTTCCATTAACTTCAATGGTGCAAGATCAACACCTTTAAAGCCTCAACTAACATCAATATACCAGTTAAACACTGAATATTTAGGGTATGTCTACACTGCCATTGAAAACCCATGGCTGGCTTGTGCCAGCTGACTTGGGCTTGGGCTAAGGGGCTGTTTAATTGCCATGCAGATGTTTGGTTTCAGCCAGGCACTCAGCCTCTAGGGTCCTGTGAGGCAGGAGGGTCCCAAAACTTGGGCTGCAGCCCCAGCCAGAATATCTACCCCACACTTAAACAGCCCCTTAGCCCGAGCCCCATGAGCCAGAGTCAGCTGGCATGGGCCAGGTGCAGATGTCTAATTGCAGTGCACATTTAGAGATTCAGACTCCGCTCTGGTAAAAGTGTCATTCCCATAGCTACAGCTTTCACTAGCTCTTCATCCATAGCCACATGGCTGTCAACTTTCACTTTTCAGGTGTAAAAAGGCTAGTGGAAGTGTGCCCTGTAGGGGTTTGTGGACAGCACCTTCTTGTAAAGTGCTTAATGAGAGTTAATATTAGTGGAGTTCCTAAGTGATTTACCTGCAGTGCAGAGAACTTTGGTGGGGGTGAAAAGGAAAAGTCTGATTACCAGGTTCCTGCAGTGTTAATTTCATTTTCAAGGCTGACAGGTAATTAGTGAACAACCAAATTTTGGGGAAACTGAAATTATCCTTATAATAACCGCTTTGTTGACATAACCACAAGTAATAACCACAGATGGAACTGCAGTAAGACATCTGCAATGAAAAAAGCTATCTGAGAAGAAGAAAATTAGACCCATGCACCGGAACCTCACGTGAAACTACGGGTGGAAATGTACAAAGCATCCTGTTCTTGCCTTTCTTTCATCACATCTATTCCTTGCGACACTTTAATTCTGTGACTGCTATAATATATGCAAGAGTAACATATTGCATACATAAGAGTGGCTAAACCACTAAGCATAATCTCTTTCCTTGAGTTCATTTTGCACAGTGGCTGCCGGTAGGATAACTCATCCTGTTGTGAATTCTGGCATTGGGAAGAGAGCAGGTTCGAAGGATACCAATTCCAACTCTAGCAGAGGTGACTTGTAATGTGAAGTGCGCTTGGACGGTCTGGACACTGGTTGGCAGACAAAATTAAATGCTGGAAAGAGCTCGTGCTGTGAGATTCCTTCCACAGACAATGTCATTCTCTCTACATACTCGGAGAACTGTTAGCTCTGTAGTTAGTTACAATGAGTGATGCCTTAGAGTGGATTGGAGCTGGTGTGGGGACGGTGGTTTGTCAAGGGGATTGGATGAAGTCAAGACCATAGCTACCTTTGTGCCTCTCCAATTTTGGCCCCCATTCTCAGCATAATTTACAGCAGCTGCAGGGGTTGCTTTTCCTTAGAATAACTTTGAACATCCCACGTTGACTGTACTGTGAGCCCCAAACATCTGGATTACAGAGCACTCTGACCACAACTCCTCCATTACACAATATTCCCACTACCATCCCCTACAAACATGGGTCACTACAGGAGGATGGCACAGCAACTTTGTTCACCCTACCTCACCCAGGGAATTCTGCACCAGGAGAATACCCAGGTGCCAAGATGCAGCTGTTTTCAAGTCCCTTTATGGCCCAGAACAAAATGTAAAGGGACCAGATCACAGCCCTTGGTGACTCCTGTGAAACCCATTGGTTTTGCACAGATAACTAATTGGAATGGAATGTAAAATTCTGTTGATGTTCCACAAGGAGGAATACAATCCAGCTCCCTCTCTTGTTGCTGTGTTGGCTCAGCCGGGCTAACAGGAGTAAAAAGCAGTGAAAACTTATTTTTGCCATGAAAGTGAAATGGATCTGACTCCCCATTTACAGGGAGCAGCTCTGTGGAGTAGGAAGGTGCCTGTTCTACAGCGTAGAATGATCAATAGCTGGCATAAACCTGTTGATTTATTGTAATAGATGTCAATGGCCTAGAGAATCCACACAGAAAAGAGAGAAAGGGGTTAAGTAGATCTGTATGTCTCACTTCCTGGCATGAACCCCTAGTTTTTATTATATACGACATCACCTGTATTCCCAAAGTATGAATCTCTTTAAGAATGAGCAGGTATGTCCTAACTAGCCAGGAAATGAGTTGTCAGTCATCTGTATCAGAAGAGTTCCTTCATAAAGGCTGATATACACCCATGTGCAGAGGGGTTAGTATGAGGCTAACACATCACTTTCTATTTATTGCATGAAATGCAGTAGTGTCTAGAGGACCCCAACCAAAACTAGGCCCCTGCTGTACAAACACATCATGAGAGGCAGTCCCTGCCCCAAAGAGCTTACAACTTAGATAGACAAGATGGACAAAGGGTGGAAAGGGGGAACAAAGGGACAGTGAGAGGAAATTATTTGCCCATGGCCATACAGCAGCTAGAAATAGAACCCAAATCTCCATCAATTGCCCTAGCTATTGAACTACATCAGTTCTCATTCTGAGGGTTTAAGTGTAATTTAGGTAGTGCATAATCCTCATTCCAGCCCTCTGCATGGTGGGGAGGGGAATAAATCACACACAGAGGATTTAGCTTATGTTCCCTATTTCCACTCAGTGCCCTAAGTCACTGCCAGAATGAAGGCCTAAGCCAAGAAAAGTTTTATCTTTTGCACAAATACAGATTTGACATTTTTTCCAGCTTTGCCCAGGACAGTCATTAAAAAGCCTAGGAAGTGAGCATACATGAAATCATTCCTTCCGTACAGGCAGACAGATGGAGAGAAATTCCAGTCTGTTTCCACTCTTTTGTCTTCAGGGCATTTTTGGAATTTCCTTCAGGAAGTGAGAGGTTCTGACCTAAAGCCTTCCTCAGTTAGTAGGCTCCAGTTTCCCACAGTAAACCTTGCACAGAAATGACGTACTGCATAAGAAGGTGAGTTTTATCTTTACGCCCCAACTGTATCCTGTATAAGCTCAATGAAACTTTTGAAGTATTACCTAGAGGGAATGGCAGCAATAGGGGAAATGGAAGAGTCAAATCTTGGAAGAAATACAGTAGCTACTGAAAAACATTGGCCAGATCCTCAGCTGACAAAGTCAGTGAAGTGACATTGATTACACCAGTTGAGGCTCTGGCTTATATATTTTAAATATAAACCACCTTGATGTTTGTAATAAGCTGACAGCAAAATTCACAACTATTTTTAAAGATTTCCTCCCCCATATCCATAGATAAAGACAACAAAAATGGAATTGGTTAATATATAACTTAATTTCTAATACATGATCTCCTGAATTACATGGTATTTCACTTATTCCATTCTGGACAGTAACTGCAGTAATCTCCATTATTTGCCATAGTGAAATTTCTTGCTCCAGAGCATAGATATATCCGGGTTCTTTTATTGGGACCCATCACCTTTCTATTGGAGCACCTGTTTTTGTACCCTTTTATATTGCCTTGTAAATAAAGGTGTCATTATGGATCTCTGTCCTTAATTGAACAGAAATGTAATGCACAATCAGCTTGATCCAATGTCTATTGAAATCAATGAAAGTCTTTCCATTGACTTCTATGATCAATGAATCATGCTCCAGATCTTGATGATAGTACAAAAAAAATGGTGATAGTAGCATCTTAAAAAAAAATCAGTTTATTAATGTTTAGAAATCAATAAAGCTATGTGCAAATTGAACAATAAAAGTCAAACATTTTAAATACTATTTTTAAAAAAAGAAAAAAAATCAGTTTAATTGCACTGGAAATCATACTACAAAGACAACATTTTTATAGAAAATCACTTCTAGGTTTCGACAATAACTGTACATTAACCAATTGTTCAGCTACCCTGATACACTTTTTTGTTATAGTAATGCTCTAGCTGTTTGAAGAGTTCTGCATCTCATTAATTATATATATTGTATACATTCAACCCCCTTAATGCCGGTTAGAAAAATACCGTAATAGAAATGATGCCATAAAACAAATACATTCCATTTAAATTAAAGATATTTCTTACGTGAATTGATAAAATACAGACATCTGTGCTGAAATTATGAACATTCTAATACAAAGAACACAAAGTAAGTGTCAAAAATGTCTTGCATTGTGTTATGGAAGTACATTTCTATGTCATCCATAGCCATTTCAAGATCCTTTTTTGTTTCTCTGAATCTCATGGTATTCTATACAGATTTTCTAATCAATCGTTACTATGGAAACACTATGGGCCAAATCCTGAAGTTCTTTTTCAGTTTTTACTCTGTCCTTACTGTCCTTACTCAGTCCTTACTCAGTCCAAAACACTGTCCTTACTCAGTCCAAAACACTGTCCTTACTCAGTCCAAAACACTGATGCCAATAGTACTTGATACGACAGACGCTCCCCGGGCTGCAGAAACCCGACTTACAGAAATCTGAACTTCTGGAAAAAGTTCCATAAGTCCCGTAAGCTTGTGTGTGTGTGTGTGTGTGTGTGTGTGTGTGTAAGTAATTGTTGGAGATATGTTCCCGACTTACGCAAAACTCGACTTATGCAAAGCGTTCTGTTCTGGAACGCCTTGCGTAAGTCAGGGAGCTTCTGTATTATATTGATCTTGTCAAATATCACATGTTCATTTTCTCTTTAACTGTAGTTTTATCCTGTAAGTATTATGGTCATGTAATTTATTTCATACTCAGTGTAACAAATCAATAGATATATGGGGCCAAATGCTATTCTGAGCTCCTCCCATGCAATCCTAGTGACTTCTTTGGGGTTATATGAATGCAATCTAATGCAGAGTCTGGCTTATGATCTTAAAAGTAATATGGATTTTCAGCACAACTTCACAGAACTGATCTTGCTAAAGAAAAGCTTTGGACTCCGCAGATGAAATCTTATTACATCTAAAAACTCAGGAAAGTGATGCCAACCTATGGTTGTTAGTGATTTAGATTACATTGGTGTGATCTCCTTCCTGCTACGTGCCAAATGGCAAACACTTGTGACCCAGAATAGTAGAGCCATCCCTAAACTTGGTACGGAAAGATCTTTTGTGTCAGGGCTTTTTCTGCAAGTAAAGAAATAATAACTTCACATTCTTCACAAAGAAAAAAAACCAAACATTCTCCCACCCTCCTCCTTCTGCCTCTCAGTCATGCACACACTCGCACACACACACGGCACCATTTCACCAAGGCATCAGTCTTTCCGAGTTATGAATTCTCCTGGCAATCCTGAGTCTGCCTCAGTGCAAAGACAAAACATGCTCCAGAGGGAAATGTTTTCAAGCCAGAACAGTCTGTCCCACTTCGTGAACTCCACCCTTGCAAGTGCCCTGCTTGCCTCTTCAGAACTAATGCTATCTTGCTCACTTAGGCCATCTCTCTGGAGTTGCTACAGTGAGCAGGTAGCTTCTTGTCTGTCAGGTTTCAAAGGGGAGGCTTTAAAATATGCCTCCGATGGATACTTCTAAGAAGACGAGGTGACATTGCCTGAAGACATGATTGTCTCCGGGCAGTCACCCTCATCCTTCTGTGGGTGGGAGGAATTGTCAGATTTGCTTCGACTGAACTCCATCCCTCCTATGATTGGCCTCTTGAATTTGGCCCCAGAATCTGCAGAGGGGCATTTGCAACAGCACAGGATCTTGATGAAGGCCCTCCGCATCTCTTTGTTGGTTAAGGTATAGATGATAGGGTTCGTGGCTGAATTGAGCACAGCCAGTACTAAGAAATACTCAGCTTTGAAGAGGATTGAACAGGCCTTCACTTTGCACCCCACATCCAGCAACAGTAGGATGAACAAGGGACTCCAGCAGGCAATAAATGCGCTCAGGACAATGATCACTGTCTTGAGCAAGGCTAGAGATTTCTCTGAGCTCCTCGTGGCTTTGGTAATGTTTTTTCGAAATGTCAGCCTGCGGCTCCTAGTCCTGACCATGGAATAGATCCTGCAGTAGAGGACGACAATGGATAATAAAAGACCAGTGAAAACTGTGGTGCAAAAGAGAATATAGTGCTTATGGTATAGGGGCAGCACCGTGGAGCAACTCTGCAGGTGGTCGAGGCAGTTCCAGCCCATAATAGGGAGCCCCCCTAGGATCATGGATATCACCCAGCAGGCACTGATCAGTAGGAAGGAGCGGAAGCTGTTGCTCCCATTGTGGAGTTTCATCTTCAGCATGGTGATATACCTCTCAATGGCAATGGCCAGCAGGCTGAAAACAGAGGCTGACAAAGCTACAAACATGCTGCCTTCCCTGACAAACCACTGGGCAGGGGTGAGACTGTAGGTTTTGTGTCCAGATAACAAAAGGTTGGCAGTATAAGCCACTCCAGCCAGCAAGTCTGAGAGAGCCAAATTCCCAATGAAATAGTACATGGGTCGGTGAAACTTCTTGGTTTTCCAGATGGTCAGCAGCACAAAAATGTTCTCTAAGATGATAAAGCAACAAATGATGATAAAAACCACTGAGGTCACTTTTATTCCACTGTCTGCCTTCTCATTTAACTTCCCTGTGTAGTTGTAATGTTTCTTAATGATTTCAGAGTTGACATAATCGCTGACTGAGTCATTGAAGACTTTCTTCTGGCGGCTGCTGGTAGAGCCCATGGTTCCAGGCTGAGCGGCACTTCTCCAGCCACCCACCAGAGGGTGAAGTCAAGTAGAAACCTCACCGGCCACCCTTGTGGCAGTATCTTCGAGGTGGAGGCTCCAGTGTCTGGTACTCCCTGGGTAACCTCAGACGCCACAGCCCTTAAAGCAGGGGCATAAACAAAGCAAAGAGTCAGATGAAGGGATGCAAACAAGGTGGCAAACTGAAAACAATATAAGACAATCTGTTCGTTTCACTGCATGTCAGATTTAAATATTAGATCACAAACGAATCAGTAAGGTCCATTCACTCTCTTCCCCCCACCATGTAAAAAAATGGTTCAGCAAATTAAATAGATATAGCTCATCCAATAAACTTTTTTTCTTAATGCAGATTTGCACAAATAAGTAGGAGGCAATGGGGCTTGCACTGAGTGTCTGGACCTCACCCAGTGCGGGATCCAAGGTAAGTCAATGGAAAATGCAGGTTCCATCTGTCTCCCTCAATTTCTCAAACTTTTGACATAGGAAATGCCTTTTAAAAGTTCAGGTTTAGAAAGAGAAAAGGCTTGATTTGTTTTAAATGCAACTGAAAATGCACAAAATAAGTCCGGCATGAAAATCACTTGACTGGAGCGACCTCACTGTTTTTCCACTATTAGCATTCTAAATGTGTTGTGAGGGAGGGCAGTTCTGCAATTTATTGATGCCATCTTGAGAAGAGGTAAAGGGTTGGGTGCTCACTGATGTGTGTAAAGAGAAAAGCTGCCCCTAATCACTTTTATTTGCCAAGATCATCCTTTGCAAAAGTTGTTCCAGTGTAAAATTCAGAAAAGCAAATAAAATAAGCTATCAAACACGTTTTGAAACAAAGGAATGAGCAAATGTCAGTTTGGAATTTAGTTATTGCAAATACAAAAATACACATATAAACACATAAAAAAGTAAATTTATAAGGCTTGTAAAATTATAGGTGCCACTTAAGGGTGGAAGCAAATTAGCTGTGTTAAATACTGCAAGGAAAGCAGAAAAGAAAAGATTACAGAAGTAGAGAAGCAGAAAGTGGAGTCCCAGGTGCCTAGCATGTTAAGGTGTGATATACAGGAGTGATTTACTGAGTGATCAGATTATTACTTCTCTATCAAATTCTCTCAGAGATTCACTGACAAATTTGTGTAGTTTTACTGTGAAAATATTCTTTGCCTACTCCTGGCCAAACATAGTTGCTAATGCTGAATAGTTGACAGCAGCTAAGGACACTGGCTATTCTACTTCACTCATCAAAATGAGAATCACAAAGCAGAAACTACATAAACTCTGTGTTTGTATGGTGCTTGGCACAATGAGCCTCCATTCCTGGATGTTTCTTAGGTACACTACCATAATAAACATGAGTAATAATAATTCAAGCTAAACCCACATCTACTCCAGCAGAAAGTAAAGGGAGGCTCAGCTGCCTATGAAGGAAGCTCTTGAGTCAGTAATCCATCATTTATTCTGGGGAAGACTCACTCGGAGCATTGATTTCTAAATGGGGATTTATACCAAAAAGCTTTTCCTAGTGCCAGCGTCCCAAACTGTGTCCCCAATGCTTACCTTGCTCAGAAAGGATTCAGTCTCTGAAGCCACTGCATTGCCTGCGCTCCGCATCTCTGCTGCCCCAGAAGGAACTCTCAACTTGCATAACAAAGCCAAGTTGGCTTTAAACGTTTCCTTTAGCTAGTGGTCTCCACCCCTTGGGTTTCCTATTTTTCTAAAGAGAAGAGCTAAGCAGCTTTTTTAACTCTTCAGTGACCACAGACTGATTGCGTTGCATCTGCTCCGCTGGGTTCCTTGAAACACAGCTAAATTAGAGGTCGGAACCCTAGACAGGGTGCGGTGCCCTAACTGAAATCATTCAACTAGAGAAGCTGTGGGCAGCCAGGCTCAGCTCTCCTCCCACCCTTTTCTCTTGTGCCTGAGCTAGCGCTCCGTTGCCAGCTGGGAAGGGTTAAGTCCCTTCTCCCTCCTGCTGCAGTGGCTGTAGCAGATCGGGGGCTGAGTGTTTAACACAAAACACACATGGAAAGAGGCGCTGAGGAGCCAGCCTCAAAGCTGGTGGGAGCCCCTCGAGGAGTCACACTGGAGCTAGCTTGGTACAAAGCAGGTCTAGCCTCTTCATCTCCCTTCTACCCCCAGATTTCATAGTCAAGTCAGCGACAGGATTCAGATGAGGAGCTGGGGAGACCCGAGATTTCAGCCAGAGGAGGTGGGGGAAGACCTAGCACGAAATGACTTCATTCTTTCAACCCTTGAAAGACATCCCAGGCTCCCAACTCCCGGAGACCCCCTTCTTCAGGCACTAGGCAATGTCTCCATCTCTGGGCTCCTTGCTCCAGAGGGGCAGCAGTGCCCCACAGGGGGGAAGGCTGTTTGAATCGTGCTGGCTCCCTCTAGTTGGCTTAGCATGCTTGAAATGCCTGTCGAGATGCTCGCTTTGCTAAGCAAACAGGATTGAGCTAACAGACCCTTCTGCCTCGCAAGGCAGGGCAAGGGTGTGGTGAGTGGAACCCTGTACATCAGCTACCCTGGGAAAGCCGCAATTTGGCCAGAACTTCCTCCTTCAGCCCCTGGAGATAAACGATGGCACTGCTGGTCTTCTTCCTTTTCACTTCTGCCCAAGAATATCACAGCAGCAACCAGGACCCCACTTCTGCCGCCAACACTAGGATAGTGATGACTGAGGCCTGGGCTCCCCCTTCCACCAGCAGACATTGGCAGGGTCCTGCAGCTCCAAATGTTAATGCCAGGACCTGCCTCTCTCCTGAGAGCAGATGACCTATGCTGTGGGCAGTGTGCTCCACTTGAGCTCCTTGACCGTGTGCGATGACAGCATATTCAGGGGCAGCAGGTTTGTATAATTTTTGGTGGTGCCCAGAATGGGTCAAAGTCCTGACCCTCCCACACCCACACATCTGTGCATATTGGTGCACATAAAATTAATGGGGTGGGGCCCAGGCGTTTGGAGTATGGCAGGGGGCACAGGGCTGGGGAGGGCTTTGGCTGGCGATGAGGGGTTTGGGGTGTGGGAGGGGCTCAGGGCTAGGGCAGAGGGTTGGGGTGCAGGGGTGAGGGCTCTGGCTGGGGCCAGAGAGGACTCCACAGTCCCCCCCTAGCCCTCTCCCTGCCTGCAGCAGCGAGCTCCGGGGGAGGGATCCCCCACTTCCCCCCTGGCAGCACACTCACCAGGCACCGTCACTGCACGTGCTCCTTGGGGCTGGGTCCCTCTCAGGTCCGGAAGTCTCCTTGCCTCCCTGTGGTGTGTGCCAGGGATGGGGGTGGGGCTGTCATCATGCGTGCACCTCCTCCCTCCTCAGCCTGCCGCCGGTGCTACTCTTTTGTAGTTGGCAGTGAGTGGTGAGGGAGCGCAGCGCAGAGCAGCAGGGCAGCCACCCACTGCCCAGGGCACAGGCAGGGATGCTCCGGGGGAGGTGCGCTTGGGCAGCAGGCAGGGCTGGAGGATTCTCCAGGGGAGGCGCGCGGAGCGGCAGCCAGGGCTGGGATAGAGCCCTGGCCCCGAACATTGGGCGCCTGGGCCCTGAATTTTCTGGAGCACAGGCCCATATAACTTGTTGCCCCTGAGCATATTGACCCCAAGGCCAGGGGTCACAGGCATAGGTCTTTGATGCCAAATAACTAAGCCAGCTCTGATTCTTCCCCCTCCTGCCCATTAATTCCAACATCTACCTTTCCTATGCCAGCCAAAAACAGAGGACCACGGGTTCCAAACTAGGGTTTGTCACAGATGAGAAGGAAATTCCAGCATCTTTTCTGTTCTTTCCCCACAAGAGATTCTCTAGGTAGGGTTAAGAGGTAAAGAAATCAGGATGACAATGATGGACACCATACCAAAAAATAGTGTCACAGTGTGCCATTTGTATATAGCATATTGTATTAGCATATTGCATGTGCTTCTGTTTCAGCTGTAGATTTTAAAAGTAACACTTGTGAAATGAGTTGGAATAAAAGGTCTGTTTTTGCCTCTAAAAATGGAACATTTCTCATTCTTTTGTGCCACACTGTTATACTTGACCCCCTTTTGTGGTAAAGTTCTTATCTACAAAAGGCAGTGTGGGTTAGTGGAATGACCATGTTTTGGGTAGCTAATAGCTCTTGAGAACTGACACGAACTCCCCATGTAGCCATGAGTAATTCACTTAACTTCACTGTGTATCAGATTTCCCATCTGTATAAAGAAAAAAAAACCTTACCTTTTGAACTTCCCTCAGAGGGTGTGTGCGCGGGGGAGGGGGGAAGCATCCTGAGGATTGATTAATATTTGTAAATATCTGAAGATGTGAAGCACTTTCATTTTGAAAAATGCTAAATATTTTACATTCATTATTGATTATTAGAACAAAAAAGGCAGTGACAGTGACTGGTGTTGAGAGATAGTTGGCGGATACTCCATGGCTAGAAAATAATGAGAGAGAGAGAGAGAGAGAGAGAGAGTTACATGGGGTTTATTCACTCTCCTTTTAAACTTTTGAAAGAAATACTATTCTGTAGTGTTTGGAATATTAACCCTTACTTGGATTGTTGATGTGGCTAACCACGCAGAAACCTCCTTTTCCCCTGCCATGTTCTCTTTACCCCCACCCCAGATCTTATTCTGCATTGTGATGTTCCTTTATATTTAGATTTTAATAAATTAGGTATTTTATTTCATATTACATGCAATTCAGTTGGCAATCACATTGCCACACAGACCAGAGTATCTCATTTTATTTATGTTGATAGTCATGTTTCAATTGCTCCACACCTCTCCTTGAATGACTCAGATAAAATTGTACTTGAAAACGGACATTTACTCATCTACCACAAAACTAGAATCATGAAAGTTTTTGAGACTGGAGGAAAATACAGCCGTTAAATTGCAACTGTCAGAAAAGTCATGCAAAAATAAATCATGCTTGAGGTTGACATATGCATCCCCTTGTAACTGTCTCACATACAGAAATTGCATATGTTAGTGACACCCCTTATTTAGCTCATTTATTAAGACAACTAATTGGAAGATAAGTATTTTTAAGTGTGTTCCTTTTCAGGAAATACATTCTCATGTAACCTTACCCTGAGGTAGTAATACATGAAAGTAACATGCTGCACTTGGGGACTGGATGACTCAGGGTATCTCTGTAGTGAGATACATAGGGCTTTCATTTTTAGGCGTCTGGTTAAAATCCAGCCTAAAATGGTCCTGGCTGAAAGTTGTCCCCATCTGACTATTCAGAGGCCTGTGTAAAATGGCTTGATAATCTCAATCCAGTTCACGGAATCAGGTGCCCACATCACAAAATCCAGCATCAATGCTGGTTGACCACCCCTACTTGACATGCATGTTGGCAGCTCGGCAAACAACAAATGGTACATGGAGGCTGAATTATCCTCTTACCTTTTCAAATATTCTCCCTAGAACAGGCATGAGGCATGTTATTTGTTACTATTTTTCCTCTATTTCTTTTGTGATCTTTTTGTTCTCCAGGTGCATCTCCTTTTCTTCTCTCCCAGCCTTTTCCTCTGCTTCTGCTCTTCAGCACTTCTTCTATGGCTGCTTTCTAATGAGTCCTTTTGGTGCATTTCACTGGATTACAAACTACAGGAGCACAGGCAAAACCAAACTTTTCTGTTTCTGGCTCTTGAACAGGCTGAAAAACTCCTGTTCTTATCCTGACATCTGAGAATAAGCACTTTGCCTTATGCAAGCATTATTTCTGAATCATAACAGCTGATCCAGTATTGGAAAGGATGCAAACTCCAGGACTACTCTCGGTTTGATTTTGCTACAGGCTATTTAACTAGCCTGAATTGACACTGAAAAGACAAGTGGAGCTTCAAAGAAGTCAGAGCTAGGCAAGAGACAAAGGCTTTGGCTACACCGCGGCAGCGCTTTGAAGCGCTAAGTGTAGTCAAAGCGCCAGCGCTGGGAGAAAGCTCTCCCAGCGCTGTCTGTACTCCACCTCCCTGTGGGGAATAACGGACAGTGCTGGGAGCCGCGCTCCCAGCGCTGGGGCTTTGACCACACTGGCGCTTTGCAGCACCGCAATTTGCAGCGCTGGAGAGGGTGTGTTTTCACACCCTGCTGCAGCGCTGCAAATTTGCAAGTGTAGCCAAGCCCAAAGACTTGTTAACTCTGCTGTGCACCCATTTGTCCAAGGATAGGTTCTCTCCATAATGAATCCATACAGAGGAGAATCCCCATCCTTCCTTCAGAGGTTCTACCATTCTACTTCTTTTAAACTGTATAGCAGGGGTAGGCAACCTATGGCACGGGTGCCGAAGGCGGCATACAAGCTGATTTTCAGTGGCACTCACACTGCCCGGGTCCTGGCCACCAGTCCAGGGGGCTCTGCATTTTAATTTAATTTTAAATGAAGCTTCTTAAACATTCTGAAACCTTATTTACTTTACATACAACTATAGTTTAGTTATATATTATAGACTTATAGAAAGAGACCTTCTAAAAAGGTTAAAATGTATTACTGGCACGCAAAACCTGAAATTAGAGTGAATAAATGAAGACTCGGCACACCACTTCTGAAAAGTTGCCAACCCCTGCTGTATAGTTTCCTCTCTTAAGACAATAAGAGTGCATAAAGAGCTAATGAGTGCCCTTCTCCAAGCAGCACTGCTACTGCTCCAGGAATTGGCCAGCAGGAGGTGACTACATATCTAGTGAGTTCCCCATCTACAGAGTTTATCACCTTTATGGTCTGAACAAGATATCTCAAACTGGTTCCACACCTGGGTACTCCACATCACAGCATGAAGTGTTACTGTCCTGTCACTTTTTAGTTTTGTTTTGTATAAATTATAACAAAATCAGCCCTGGTAAAGCCAGGCACAATTGCACTGACTTGCTTGCTATTCCATTGCAAGTCATGGGAGAAGCACCCACATACATCAGGACTGAGTTTGACCAATGTCTTTCTTTTGGCTGTGCTGTGACTTCTTTTTCTTTCACCCTTATTGTACCAAACCGAAATTTAAATAACATTAAATGAACATTTTGTGTCAAAGTAAAGCTGCAGGCCAATTAAGATGATTAAGTTCTTGTATAATTGATATCAGTTGCCCCAAATTTTGTTAAGAAATGAGACTGTGAAAACGATGACCCAAAGCTTATGGAATGCCATCTCAAACCCAGTGTGAACAGAGACACAATGAGTTTTTATATTGGATAGGAAATGGCCACAAATTTCTCTCCAGCTACTGATGAGTAGCTGGCTCTCAGAGGGATACAGTAGGTCACCTGAATATGTATTTGCGCTACTTACCATTGTTGTTTTTCTCTATTAATGAACTAGTTTATACTAGCATTTCATTCTTCCTGGTTAATGACAGAAAGGGAACTTTTCTGTTAGATCTCTTAAGTTTCCTAAATTTAAAATGACTGCTGGCTCCACTATAAAATCGAACATGTTTGAAATTCCATATATATGGCTCATTTGAACTTTCTGCTTTGGAATTACCTATGTTCCAGATCAGGAGAAAGGTCATCTTTAGCCCAGAATTAGAGAACAAAGGGACACTGTCCCTGGATATCAAATATATCAGAAAGCAAATTTCAGTGGGATGGATGTACCAGTTAAATGTCTAGCAGTGGACTGTGTCAAAGTTAGACTCAGGACTCACAGTTTGTCAGACCACTCTGTTTTATTAGCACAGCGCTCTGCTAATAACACCCAGATAATGTGAGCACCATGCAAGACACAAACTATCTTATTTATACAGATAAAAGGGTGAGAACTTAACAAGCTAACAAAGGAAGCAGAATCAGATAAGTTTACCTGGGCTAGGCATGCATATCTTATTTCCTTACTAACTATTACCCATCTTCTGTTAATGTTTCGCCATTAGCACCATTGTTTATGCCTAATGTTTCTTTTCCTGGCACCTGTATTTCAACATTTCTTATTTCTGCTCAAAGGTACATACAACATTTCTTTAATCCATTCTTATTTTTACAATATAATTCATTCTACTTTCACAACTGTTATACAGCAGCCACTTCACCAGTATGTTTTCCTAAAAAGTTGGGTGTCAAGAAACCATGTGACTGGGAAAGTTTAAGTACTGCATCTAGTAGTTAGAGCAATGGTTCTCAAACTTTTGCATCAGTGACTCACACAGCAAGCCTCTGAGTACGACTCCCCCACCATCCACTCTGTACATTTTTTGTAGACTGACCACAATTTTTTGCACACGATCATTTGTGCAGTCAAACCTTTGAGTCTTTGAATGCAAAAAGTGCGTGTTTCTTTAATAAGACAAAATGAAACTGGCGATCAGGCACCATGAGAGCTATCAGGGCTGTTCCTTCAAGTAAGTCAGGACTTGATGGTCCTTGTAAGAGTGCCAACAGTGTAGCTTTGCCCAACTGAGGAAGAGTTCAGAGAATAGCCTGCAGTGTCCTGGAAGAATTTACAAAAAGAAATTAAAAGGGGAGAAATGTCAACTACAGAATGGAGACTCGAGAGTCTGATCTTTGTTGCACCACTGTAAACCAGCTGTAACTACACTCAACTTCAGTAGTTTCTCTGGATTTGTACCAATGTAACAAAGATCAGAATTTAGCACTCTGCTCATAGTTCAATGGCAGGAATCTCAGATTGCAAATCAGGATATATTGGTTCTATTCCCAGGTCTGTGATTGACTTGCTATATGAGCTTGCACAAGTCACTTAACCTCTTAGTTTCTTCATCTGTAAAATAGAATAGGGCTACTTACTCCCTTATGGAAAGCACAGATGGATGTACTAAGTACTGTTTTAATTTTTTATTAAGAAAAACACTTTGAATATGTTATAGCATGCTGAAGTGAAAAGGAGTACTGTCCATAACTGAAAGCTGGATTGAGGAGACAATCCTGCTTCCACTGAAATTAAAGTCTGATTTCTAAAGATATTTAGATTTTTAAAATGCAGCTTTCAAAAGCCCTTGGTGCTCACTCCTATTGATTTCAATGAGAGTTAGGCACCTTAAATCCTTCTGAAAATCTCACCATGTGCTGATTTCCATCTTTAGGTGCTTTGAAAATCTGGGCCACAGTGCCAAAACTCCAATAGGTATAAACAAGTCCAATCTTGACTGAAGCAGGGTCCCAAAAAGTAGCAGCTAAATTCAAATACAGTGAGGTTGAACAGAATAACTCAAACCATCCAAAGAAAATATTATAGAAAGACCTGGACATCAGAGAAACTGATTATTAAGAAATGTGTGTGTGAGAGAGAGAGAGAGAAAGAGAGAGAAAAACTAAGCCACATTTAATTAACTTTGTGCATATAATAGTCAATATCATAAGCTACTGACAGGAGCTTTAGAGGTAATAAAACAATGTAGATGTGAAACAGTTTTGTGCAGTTCAAAATGTATTCGTGTTTCAGTTGTTGCAGGTTAAAACAATCTGGTTTGAAGTTACCCTTTCCATAACGGATAGGTTAGGTGAATCAGTTTTTTGTTGATGTTCAAAGAATCTAAAAATTCCAGATCTTCTTCCGTCAGACTAAAATCAAAAACCTGTGTTTGGGAGAAATAATACAATGATTAGAGTAAAGAAGATAAATATGCTCTCAAACAGTAAAATCAGGTTTCATTCTATTGTTAAATATCATAATATTAATCACGATGAACTTATTTAATGTGTATATGGGTGTCATAAGAGCCCTGGGGGGTTAGATTATAATTTAGCATTAATTAAACTGACTTCTATTTCAAAGTGATATTGAAAAACATATTTCACTTATTTGTTACAAAGCCTGAATTAGTGTTTTGTGTTTCCATATAACAGAACATATTTTTGTGGACTAGACCAGTAAGAAATGGGTGAAATCAGGAGCGGCTTAATTCCAAAACAGTAAGAATTAATAGGTGTTAGCACATTAGTGTCTGAATTACAAGTACAAGTACAAGTACAGTTTATTAATGCCAATGCAATAGACAAAGAAAGGAAGAAAAAAAGAGAAAGTCAGCAGCAGGAAATGAAAATAGGATTGAAAGGAGTTCAGTAAGTGACTTGAAATACTTTTACCAGAAGTCATTGCATCCAAAGTCCTAAGAAACTTTACTATATCCCATCACTATGTATCTTTTTATGCACTTATTAAAATACAGCAGAAGTGCCCTAGTGCAAGTGGTGCAAGCAGTAGTGCAAGTGGATAACATAATTCTACTACATTTTTGTAAATAAGATAGTCTCAAACTCACTTTTACTCCAATGATGCAAATCAGTCAAGCAAAATTCTACTGTTAGCTTTCTCTGTCCCACCAGCAAACCTGACAATACTGGACAGAGCATCAGAGCTAAATACTGAAGTCTAAAGAGCAAGAATATAGTCTTAATTGAAATATCTGCCACTAACTGGAACCTCATTTATGTGTAATTCTGAAAGAAACTGAGCCAGAAGACAATTCCCTCAACAGAATGGATTGTGATAATCATTTTCCAGATAAATCAAAGGTGTGTGTAGCTGTACACCAGTATTTTATGATAATAATGCTACACTGGACATTTCATATGATTAAACAAAAACATTTGCTGTGCCATTAATATAAGGCCTCTATTAAAATAGCCTACTCTTTCTATGCCAAGAAAGTCAATTTAAGCCACAGTCTATGCTGTGGAGAGCCATTGGGGAATAAAGAGCTCACAGAAAAGCACTCTCCCTTTTCTCTCATTATGAAACTGTAAAAAGTCAGATGAAAAAGGGAAAAAACCCTGTATTTTGTAGCCAAGTTATGTATTTATTTAAGGTTGGCGCATCCTCAGTGGAATGAAGCCTTAGCTAAAAAAACCTAGAACTCCCCTTTACAAAAACTGGGGGGCGGGGTTAGGGAGAAGCTAACCATTTATGGAACTATCATACAGTTGATATAAAGCCTTCTTTAGTAGTTCTGCTTCTGAATTGCTCTCAGCCAGCCTTGACAAGTCCACTATTCAAAAGGTACATCAAAGATGCCCCTGCAGAGGGCTGGCTGTACAGGCTGAGCAAGAGGGCCACTGATGGCAACATTTAAAAGCAGCAAAACCTTATGGAGTTCTTTGCATGGATGACTGAGATCTGGTACAAGTGGCCCTCTGGGCATTTGTTTAGGGCAGTAGATCTCTTAATGCTGGCCCTGTTCAGTTCACACTTAGCAGAGATCATCTGATGTTATCACCAGTGGATATGTGTTAAACAACCACTGGGTGGGGGATGCAGTAGTATTAAAACTGAGCCAAATTAATCTGAGGGTCTATGTTGGTTTTTATTTCAGTGGATGGTGAAGGTTCTCAGAATCCTGGAGGTTTGCGCTCTTAACCCTGAAGTCCTGGTCCCCTTGCAAGTCATCAGAGTTGTTCTTTAATCGTTTGGCAGTAGCTGTAATTATTCCTGTTTGGTGCTGAGGATGGATAAGTAGCTGTTGAATAAAGATGGCAAATAAAGTCATGTTTATGTCATAATTATCACATGAGCTCATTACAGGGAATACAGTTCAAATGTCCCTTCAGAGGCATTGCATTCTCAAGTCTACCAAACAGTATCACAAAGTGTTACCACTAGGTTGACCCATCTTTACTTCTGTTGGGGACATTGAAGTCAGGGACATATTTCTCAGATCTTCAAAGCACTAGGAAGAGATTTAACCACTTTGTCTTCAATTAACATCAGCAAGAGCAGCGTCCTTCTAGTATAGTGCTTTGAAAGAGTGGTGTTAATGTTATCAGCTTTCCTGTCAAAGTAAAGCAACTATCTTTAAAAGGAAAGGAGATGATGTTTACCCCAGTGCACAAGGGTGGCAATATACATTTCTGACTTCTTGACAATGAGGGCTTTTGAACTTAGAATTATGACAGCCTGTTTATTACATGTTGTTCAGAAAAGCAATACAGCTACCTTTAAGTTTAGATTGTGGGGAGAGATGTTATAGAATCTCTGATTTTACGCAATCACTGCTGCAGTTTGGTCAGAGATGCCTTATGTCTGCACTTTACATAACGACCACTGGTATTTCTCAACTAAAGGGTCTGAGATGCCTTTAATCCACATAGTATAAGAGCTTCCAAGAAAACAGACAAGCATGAAAAGAAAAGGTTAAAAAAAGCCACTCTCAATAGATCAGACAGGAAGCTACTTGGCTGGGCAGCTACCTCGCCCTTCCTCTTCAATTTTTGTTTATTTTTCTCCTTTCCTTATTTATTGTTTCAAATTAGTTTCCATTCCCTTAGTGATCAGCGTGTTCTAGCAAAGATGGTTGATTAGACTTACATATGCAGTACTTGATTCATCAGTATTTCAAATCAGGTGCTACTTAACCCCAATTAAAGGGGCTGCTCTAATAGCTTAGTGTGTTAATAATAATGGGTAACAAGTGCCGCCCTTATCTTTATTCCAGCTCCGGTTGGCATGGCTGGAGACTACAGTGAGCATGTGCAATAATTTTCTAAGCCTTAATGGATGTCTGTATAAAGATGAAAGTTTACTCCAGGGGTCGGCAACTTTTCAGAAGTGGTGTGCCGAGTCTTCATTTATTCACTCTAATTTAAGGTTTTGCATGCCAGTAATACATTTTAATGTTTTTAGAAGGTCTCTCTCTATAAGTCTATAATATATAACTAAACTATTGTTGTATGTAAAGTAAATAAGGTTTTTAAAATGTTTAAGAAGCTTCATTTAAAATGAAATTAAAACGCAGACCCCCCCCAGACTGGTGGCCAGGACCTGGGCAGTGTGAGTGCCAATGAAAATCAGCTCGCGTGCCGCCTTCGGCACGCGTGCCATAGGTTGCCTACCCCTGGTTTACTCTTTGGAGACAGTTGGTCTTACTGCATCCCATCCAATCTTTTTGTGTATTTCAGCCATTTTATCAAAGAGGCACACCATGATTCTGAATGTGTGTGTGCATATACATTCATTTTGAGAAAATCTGCAAGAGCATCCTCTACCACTGCCCTCTTGGGCATTGTAATAAGAGGAAACATGAAATAGAATTGGCTTTCAGTTTTCATACCTTTAGTGCTGCTTGTTTTCTTGGTAACTGAGTCGGTGTACATCTGCTTCTAGCAAAAACACAGCTGCTCATATCTTGAAAGCAACGCCAAGTGATGCCTTTAAACTAACAGATAGCTCATTTGCCCTCTTTTCCTTCCCCACTATTTCTGATTAGTTGGACAATACTTTAAAGAAATAAGAACATTGTAACTATATTAGGAAATTGGTATAAATACATCTATACAGAGATCTGATTCAAGAAAGGCTGAAAGCAGCCCAGAAAATGACAAGAGTTACCTTTTTAAACAGCATTACGTTAATTGTAAAGTCAAAAATGTAAAATACAAAACCAATAAGCCCAATTCTTTCATGGTCCAACGTGACAGAAGCCAAAAGAGACAAAGAGAATTTGTCCCAATGCTCTTAAATTAAACTAACTATTTTAGTATTAAGCTTGAGAAAACAGTTCACAAGGGAAAGAAAGTTAAAGTGGTAACATGCATTATATTCCCAGAAGCCAGGAGATAACAGGATTCCATTCTTATGATACTGGGGGAATTAATGCTTCCGAAAGGAAACAATGGGTGGTGATTAGTGATGGCACAACGTGCAAAACTGCATATCACATCAGCCTGCAAGGAAGATAACGTCAACTTTGTAACAGCATTATGAAACCTACATTAGCTCAAAGTACTGTGCGCTTGACTTTAAAATGATGCTTTTCAGCACCAAGCAAAAACCAAAAAACTCCTTACACCCAGGACAACCAGGTGTAAGGGTAGTTAGAGAAATAAGAATTATGAAGTAAAACAGTTACTTTCAGTAACTGTTCCTTAAAAGGAAGCAGGCTAGCAATGAGTATTTCATATACATACTATTTCTATCTGATAATTGACACCCAAGCCTTGTGAACATGTTCCTTGCAAGCAAAAAGAGATTTCATTGTGTACATAAATCAGCCTTTAAATTTAGAAGGCATGGTTTTGTCGTCAGCTTGTATTAAATACGATTCAAGCCACTCAGTAGCAGGGGCGGCTCTAGGAATTTTGCCGCCCCAAGCACGGCAGGCAGGCTGCCTTCTGCCGAAGCCGCAGGACCAGCGGACCCTCCGCAGGCAAGCCGCTGAGGGCAACCTGCCTGCCACCCTCGCGGCGCTGGCAGAGTGCCCCCCTGCGGCTTGCCGCCCCAAGCACGCGCTTGGCGTGCTGAGGCCTGGAGCCACCCCTGCTCAGTAGAAATAAAATGTCTAGTGACTAGTTCAGCTGATTAAAGGGGCATGTCCCTGATATCTAGTCTGTTTAAAAAAATCAATTAAAAGTAATTTCAAGTACTACACCTGAGATCACCCCTCTTCATCCTCTTCAATGTATGGGGGTGTAAAAAACCTTTCTGTTCCTTTCTGCTGTGATAAGACCCACTCAAACAGAACTGACTAATTGTATCCCTACAGGGAAAACTGTGAGACTGTCACAAAATGTATTTCAGTTCACAAAGTAAATATATTGGAAAAACAGAGAAATAATCCCCCCTCTAACTCTTTCAGGGTTAGTCATCCTAATTTTAGCTGTTACATGCCCTGTCCTACGATGTGTCCCCATGTTTGGGGAACTTCTTTCCATTACCCACCTAACCATTTGGGTATCACTGCTGGAGTCAGGGAGAGAGCTGATGGTGGACTCTCTTGCTTGACCCCAGATTTGAGCAGAAGTAGATGCTATGTCAGGTGTACAGTAGCCTCAGCAGAGTGAACAGTGAGCGATAGCAAGGAAGCAGGAAGAAAGCCTGCCTCTGAAGTGACCACTGCAGCTTGTAGTGGTCTGGAGGAGACACTGCAATGAAATCATGGCTTAGTTCTAGCTGCTCAGAACAGTGAGACAAACCACTGGGAATGAGAGCAGAAAACTGGTCCTGCTCTGGCCTAACTAGAACTGTTGACCAGTAAGCTCCCTCAGTCCTTACTCTGACAAACTCCATCAATGGGAGTTTTGCTGGAGTAATGTAACTAAGCAAAGACTTCTATATCTGGCACATTTTTTCCCTATGCATCACTATGCTTGAAAAAAGAGGCAATATTTTGGCATGATGCTTGTTTGTTCAAAGTAAGTATTGGTTAAACTCCAAACTATTTCCTGTAGTTTCTGAAATATTCCCCAGTGGCAATAAGCAGAGCCTTGCAATAGAAGGCTATTGGTTCACTTGGGTGGTTCTCTTATGTCTCACAATGCATATGAGGCCCAATAAATGCATTAACAGCTTACTAGTGCACAATATGCTTTGTTTTACTGCTTAATTTGAATACTGTTTAATGAATTCCATTATACTACCTTATTGTTCTGGAAAATTACTTTTCAGTTGATGCTCACTGGCAGAAATATTTATTTGTGCTTTCTTGCAGAGACCTCTCCCATGCTCACTTTGCCACTGACTTCATTCCTGTCCTCTTTAGAAGATGACTAATGGGCTCAAATTTAAAAAAAATGGCTTCTCATTTTGGATGTCTAAATGTTATGTGCATAGAGCCTACTTTACAGATCTCAGTAACTCTGAAAATCAGGCTCCTAGCCATCTAAAGTTGGGCATTCAGAAACTGTGGCAGCCAAAATTACAGACCACTTTTGAAAAGTTGGCCTTTAATCTTAGTTAGGAAGGATCAAAATCTTTCTTAGAACACAGAGCTGTACGGGTATAAGTGAGGGCAGCATTTGGCCTAGTAGGTCTTTTCTTTCAAATTTTGGTAAATGATATTGTAATTTAGGAGATAGGCCTAGGCATATTTTTCTCTTGAATGTTTGCAGAACTAGCCAATAGTTCTGAAGGAGCTATTACCAAGAAGAAACTTTGTCTATATTTTAATTAGCTGTGTAGAAACTAAACTTCAAGGGCAAACAACAATACATGCCAAAACACATGGTTTGCTATAAGCTGGTTCTTGATAAAAACCAAAGAGCTTTGTTTCATGATATAACTAAAACTGCACTGCAGTGAGAAAACTGCCTCAGGAAGTCCAAACACAATATAAATCATAGTCAGATTTTCCATACCTTTCTAGACACAGGAACTCCTAAAATATCAGACCAACGTGATTACATGCTGAATGTTCTGTTGATAAGAGCTTGCAAATATATTTTCCAAAATATATCTGTACATGGTATGTACACATTTTTAGCAAAAAAATGAAAAGAACAGTATGTGCTGTGAATGAGATTTCCTGAATGACGGCACCAAAGAGAAAATTAAACTAATTCTTGCTGCACAAAACACTCATGACTGCAATATGAATAAGAAAAGAGAAATTATGCAGATGTTAGATCTGTCCTGTTTCTGCTAAGTGGATTAGCTGGTTACAAACAAGCAAAACAAACTCCTGTGTCAAATTTCAGTTACTAAAAAAAGCAAAGAAAAGAAATAGACATATGGATTTTGGCTGTTGAGTGATAATGATTGTGGCTGTGCTTTAAATATTATGGGCCAAATCTGGACCCTGTGTTATGAGGTATCCTGATCTCTTGCTCCCACACACACAGCTCTGCACCAACCTGATTGACCCTAAGGATGTTCAAGCCAGTGCAGAAGTAAGCCATAGAGAATTGGCTCAAGGGGTGTGAAAATAAGGTGATGTGATGTACCTTTTGTGTAATGGCTGGAGAGTGTGTATGTACATATTTTTATTTAATTTCATTATGAGTTGAATCTTTCTTGCCATATGCACACAGATAAAACTACTGAATGGACACTTACATGAATAAGGACAGCAGGATCAAACCCTATATTTGCAATAGTGTCAATATGTATATCCCTATTTCCTATAGGAGTCTATGCCTGGCATTGATGATTCCTTCAATGCTCTCTCTCACATGACTAAAATTTCCACAGTAGATCTGCCTCAGAAGTAGTTTAACTTGTACATTTTTTGTTCTGTGTTTCTGTTTTCTAATTCTGTTTCCACATTACTTCTTAGATTGTCAATTCTCTGGGGCTGGGACTGTCTTTTTTGTTCTGTGTTAGCACAGTGAGGCCCTGGTCCATGACTGGGGCTCCTAGGCACTACTGCAATAATAAATAATAATACAGCTTGGTTTTTTAACTCACCCAGCATTGTCTCCTTCACACTTCTAACCATCTGCCTAACAAGTCACCTGACAAGTCATTTTGCACTGAATCATGTGTTTCCTTTCATTTCATAGCCTAATATTTTCTGTATAAATGGTCTGGTTCAAAGCGTAATGAAATCAGTGGGAGGCTTTCCATGGACTTCAGATCAGTCCCAAAGAGCACAAAACACTAAGTACTATAAACTATATGCAATTTAACCAATAGAGCAATATTTTAGACTGAAATTTTTCACATTTGTTTGAGAATATTATCGTAAGAAAATGTTCCTTTTGTATGTTACATATTTTAAATCAGTTATAATTACTGATAGCCATCAAGTTAACAATTACATTGTACTATGAAACCATGCAAATTTAAATCAAAGTGTGTGGATGGCTGATCACTGACACAAGAAAAAAAGCTCAAACCTTGCAATTTACACAATAGAGCTTGGGTCCCAGGAAACATGCCGCCCCTCATGCATTCCATTTATAATTGCAACATCATCTTCTGCTAGTATAAAATCAAACACCTATGGGAATGCATATGTGGTTAATGTAACGGATACAGAGACATTATTTAAACCCAGATTTAATTTTGTAGCAGGCTTTTATATTTCCTCTGCCCTCAAAATGATTCCTTTTCTGTTGCACAGGAATAGAACTCTTGTAAAGTGGGGTTGAGAAGCTTCCTTAGGCCCTTTTCCCTTTATTGTGACTGCTGTTTACATTTAAACTTAGCTACACTATTTCCCAGAAGGGGCAGGAAGATAAAAAGGTAATATGAAAGCTGCTTGTGACAGCACTCCATATGACCATCAGGAAAGATATGTGAATAACCTGATTGCTATCCCTCTGCAAGCCTAAGCTCATCACTTCTCTGTCACATACAGACACCAGTTCCAGGGAGTTGCAGCACCTCACCACAGAAAGTCCCAAAAAGGATTGGTGCTTTAGTCAAGCCAGCAAACCAAAAGCTTTACATGGATTCCAAAGTACGTATATCCCTTCAGTACTCTTGGGGAGGAGGACACACATTGTGATCTACTAGCAAAGTGCGTCATCGCTTCAAAGCTGGATTTCCCCTATGGCTCACTCGGTGCTCAGCAGAGCTCCCTTTCACTCCACACAAAGACGCAGTGCAGTGAGCTGCTGCCAGGCAAACTCCTCCCTCATCCTGCAATCTCTGGCTGCTGGAATGATCCCTTTTAGCCATAAACTCAGTCCTCAGCCTACATAAACCTAAACAGGGGACCCACCCTAGGACTGAAGATATGTACTGCTAGCTTAAGGTTATCTTTGCTTCCTTCGCACCCCACTGTGCAGAACACGGATCAGTCATGGTAAGGGAGGCCTGGGTCAAAATGCGGCATGAAGGAAGAGACAAAAAAAAATAAGAAAAACAAAAGCAAGACAGATGTAGTAAATTACATATAAAAATTACTTAATAGAAAGTTAAATGTCAAAATGTGACAAAGTGGTGCATGTGACTAATTTATACGTACACATACCCAATGTTGTGACTGAAGGGCAATCGATTCCCTTGCTCTGGTAAAGTTCATCCTCTTTTCTGCTAACCAATCTCTGCCAGAGAGATCTTTAGGAGCAAGGCTAAAATTTATTTCTGAAAATACACTTCTAGCTTTTGTAAAGCACCAGCACATTTTTAAAAATGGTTCCTGAGGGATGATAGATGGAAGGACTTCAGCCCACAATTTACTTGTTGAAACACTGACATTAAGGAAAAGGAAGAATCAATTACAAGACATAATTCTGTATAAAACAAACACTGGATGTCACAAGCTGAGATGATGTCAGTCCTGCTTTGGTTCCAACACCACCTGCTCTGTGCTGGGACCTCCTGTGGATGGATTGGGGGTGGGGTGGCTGGGAGGGAGGCAGCTATGCCAACTCTGCAGCTTCCACTAACATGGCTTACTGAACCTGGGATATCCCTAAGACAGCCTTTGCAGCCCCCTCTGCACTGGTCAAAGGTGGGTCTCAGTACTACAGTGAAATCCTCCCACTGTCTTCCTATGTGCCTAGCACAATGGTGCACTGGTTGGAGCCTCTGGATGCTACCATAATCCTAATAATAAATAAAAATGAATAATAATAATGAAAACAAAACTCACAACTTTATTGTTATTCTTTGATCAAATTGTTTAGATGCAGTAGGTCATCAGACTGTGTGTTTTATACATAATTATGTCTTCCAATTGATTTCTTACATTTGTGCACATCAGAAATCAGATTTTCCCACTGTCTTACAACAAGTTTATGTTGTAGTACTTGAACTGATTTTAATGGAATTGCACTGGCATAAAATTGGTATAGCACAGTGGAGAGTCAGACCCTAAACACTGTATCTAAAATAATTTGGGCATTAGTCATATGAAGCCAGTAAACCAGATCTTACCTCACAGTTTTCCCGTATCCTTTCTATTTTTGTAGATTTTGGAATAGTGACGATCCCATTCTGAAAAATGTAATAATTTTCATCCTTAAAAATAGGCGTTATTTAAAAAAAAACAGATTCAATTTTCAAAACATCTCTTAGAGCAATAGTTTAACCCGAGTTTCCTTCTGAGACTTTGATTCTACTCTTCAAATTCACTGGAATATCTGTGCAGCACTATTTATAATCACAGTTACATACACTATATACATTTCTAACATACTTTACATGGTTTTCCGTTCAGTATCCAACATTAATTCATATTCACTGGTTAGTGCTCTATGCTGAGAGAAAGGAAGAGAATGATGAAACTCACTGACTGTAGCATTTATATTGGAAAAATAACTCTTTTCATTTGTAATTCCTTTTACTTTGCTGAAACCAAAGATTATTTCAGTGGTAAAGATACTGTCATGTACAGCCTAGTATATTCCCACTACCCAGTAAAAGCACTTAGTTCATAGAACAACAGCAGCAGCAGATCAGATGTAAAATCACAATTTCCTGTATATGTTTTGGTTTGATGCACAACAAATATATCATCTGAACAGAACTATTCCTTTACATTTACCTCTTTAAACAGACACCATTATCTTGCTGCCCTCTCTTACCTGTATGCTCCAACGTATACAGATCTGTGCAGGGGTTTTGCCATATTTCTTTGCCAGCTGAATTATATTAGGATGAGTAAGAGCTTCGCCTTTGGCTAATGGGCAGTAGCCTTCAAAAACAATGTTTCTACTTCTACAATAATCCACCAGCTCTTGGGGCCTTTGGAAAGGGTGATATTCAACCTTTGATAAGCAAGAAGAAAATCTAAGTAAAAACTTTGATTAGAATGTATTTAAAAGACAGTTTTCTCTTTGATAGTAAAAATATGATTGACCTTTCTTTTTTTTAAATATAATAGAATGACCATGAGTGGAACCACAGTACTGCTGTAAGATGTATATATAGCCTTCCATCATCTTTAGAAGACAGTAAGAGGGAATTAATGCACAAACCCTCTAAATTAACTTACACAGCAATTTTCCTGAATATATTAAGGCCCTTTCCCTTGTGATCATGCCATGTAAAGTAGCTGCTTCTCCATGTTGCAACTGGAGTTACACTCCTGTTCACACGGAACTGATATTGCACAGTATTCTTGAAGAGACATACAAGTGGTAACACAGAAGAAAAGAGCCCCAGATCTATGCATAGGTAGTGATGACTTAAAACCCCCTTTACTTTCCCCCATTCCATCTCCTTGCCTCATTTCCACACTTTTAATACTCTTTTTAATGACACACAACTGAAGGAAGCATAGAAGTCTCTGATCAAAAGAATACCTAGCACCAAGGCTTGGAATGTCAGAGTGAATGCAATGAGCACTGAAATTGTTGGTGCATAGGAAAACCCTATATTATATGTTAATGGGGTGTCAGAGAGAGAAGGTGGTGGGTAACAAGGAGAAGTGCTGAGACTAGGTTTTCAGGGTGCCCAGGCTAGGGATGAAGTTCACAGATTGCCAATAACCTGTAAGTGGCTGGTGGAGAGAGGAACAGTAGTAAGGATCTGAGAGACAGTGGTATAAAGGAAGGGGAGGATGAAGGATTAAGGAAAGAGAAGAAGCCCTTGGATAAACAATCAAACATTTTGCAGCCCACCTAGCCAAACTGAATGTTTGAAGGTTCATCCCTATAAGGTTCATCTTTGAAAAGTCATGGATGACAGGAGAGATTGCAGAGGACTGGAAAAGGGCAATATAGTGTCCATCTATAAAAAGGGAAATAAGGACAATTCGAGGAATTACAGATCAATCAGCTTAACTTCACTACCTGGAAATATAATGGAGCAAATAATTAAGCAATCAATTTGCAAACACCTAGAGATAATAAGGTGATAAATAACAGTCAGCATGGATTTGTCAAGAACAAATCATGTCAAACCAACCTAATAGCTTTCTTTGACAGGATAAAAAGTCTTGTGGATAACGGGGAAGCGGTAGATGTGGTATATCTTGACTTTAGTAAGGCTTTTGATACTGTGTCACATGACCTTCTCATAAACAAACTAGAGAAATACAACCTAGATGGAGCTACTATAAGGTGGGTGCATAACTGGTTGGAAAACCATTCCCAGAGAGTAGTTATCAGTTGTTCACAGTCAAGCTGGAAGGCCATTGAGTGGGGCCCCAGAGGGATCAGTTCTGGGTCTGGTTCTGTTCAACATCTCCATCAGCAATTTAGATAATGGCATAGAGAGGACACTTATAAAGTCTGCGGACAACACCAAGCTGGGAGTGGTTGCAAGTGCTTTGGAGGAAAGGATTAAAATTCAAAATGATCTGGACAAACTGGAGAAATGGTCTGAAGTAAACAGGATGAAAGTCAATAACAACAAATGCAAAGTATTCCACTTAGGAAGGAACAATCAGTTGCACACATACCAAATGGGAAATGATTGACTAGGAAGGAGTATTGCAGAAAGGAAAATGGGGGTCCTGGTGGATCACAAGCTAAATATGAGTCAACAGTGTAACACTGTTGCAAAAAAACAAACATCATTCTGGGATGTATTAGCAGGAGTGTTAGTTACTCACCTTTGTAACTGTTGTTCTTCAAGATGTGTTGCTCATATCCATTTCAATTAGGTGTGCGCACGCCACGTGCATGGCCGTCAGAGAATTTTTACCCTAGCAACACCTGGTCGGTTGGCTGTGAAGCCCCCTGGGGTGGCACCTTCATGGCGATGGATATATACCCCGGCCGACCCAGCACCCCCTCAGTTCCTTCTTGCCGGATACTCCGACAGAGGGGAAGGAGGGTGGGTTTGGAATGGATATGAGCAACACATCTCGAAGAACAACAGTTACAAAGGTGAGCAGCCGTCTTTTCTTCTTCAAGTGCTTGCTCATATTGATTCCAATTAGGTGACTCCCAAGCCTTACCTAGGCGGTGGGGTTGGAGTGAAGTACTGTGTATTGTAGGATCGCCCTACCAAATGCCGCATCGTCTCTGGCCTGTCTAACGATGGCACAGTGTGATGCAAACATATGCACTGAAGACTAAGTAGCAGCTCTGCAGATCTCCTGGATTGGCACCTGGGCCAGGAAGGCTGCCGACGAGGCCTGAGCCCTTGTGGAGTGAGCGGTGAGATGGGGATTCGGGACCCCAGCCAGATCATAGCAAGCATGAATACATGACGTGATCCAAGAAGAGATCCACTGGGAGTAGACCAGAAGACCTTTCATCCAGTCTGCTACCACGATGTAGAGCTGCGTCGTTTTCTGGAAAGGCTTTGTATGTTCAATGTAGAAGGCAAGGGCCTACGAACATCGAGGGAGTGAAGCCGTTGTTCCAGACTATTGGCGTGAGGTTTTGGGTAGAAAACCGGGAGGAAGATGTCCTGGTTGATCTGAAAAGTCGATACCATCTTGGGAAGAAAGGCAGGGTGAGGTCATAGCTGCACCTTATTCTTATGGAAGATCGTGTAAGGTGGTTCCGATGTAAGAACCTTGAGCTTACAGACATGCTTTGCCAAAGTGATAGCCATGAGGAAAATTGTTTTCCAAGAGAGGTACAAAAGAGAACATGTGGCCAAGGGCTCAAACAGGGGTCTCATAAGTCTGGAAAGGACCAGGTTAAGGTCCCACATGGGTACAGGCTGTCATACATGTGGATATAGATGGTCCAGGTCCTTGAGGAATCTACCAACCATGGGGTTGGTGAAGACAGATCGGCCATTCACTCCTGGGTGGAAAGCTGAGATGGCCGCCAAGTGAATTCTGATGGATGATATCACCAGGCCCTGCTGTTTCCCGTTCAGGAGATAGTCCAGAATGAGAGGCATGGACGCTTGGACAGGAAGTGTGTCATGGTGAGAACACCAGCATGAGAATCGCTTCCATTTAGCCATATAGGTAGCCCGAGTGGAAGGTTTCCTGCTGCCCAACAGGACCTGTTGTACCAAACGAGAATAGAGGAGTTCAGAGTGTCTCAGCCATGCAGCATCCACGCCATGAGGTGGAGAGACCGCAGGTTGGGGTGACAGAGGTGGCCGTGATCCTGCGTGA